>NW_006921594.1:8192117-8232814 GCF_000298275.1 Orycteropus afer afer
TATGGATTACATCTCAATATAAAGAAAACAAAAATTCTCACAACTGTACCAATGATGAGCATCACAATAAATGGAGAGATGATTGAGGTTGTCAAAGAATTCACATTATTTGGTTTTACAAATGAGTCCAATGGAAGCAGAAGTTAGAACATTAGACGACATGTAACATTGGGAAGGTCAACTGTGAAGGAACTGTTTCAACTGCTGAGGAGCAAAGATGTCTCCTTGAAGACTAAGGTGTGCCTGACACAAGCCATGATATTTCCAATTGCCTTGTATGCATGTGAGAGCTGGACAATGATAAGAAAGACCAAAGAAGAGTTTATGTTTTTGAGTTGTAGTTCTGATGAAGAATGCTGAAAGTACCATGGACTGCTAAAAGAACTAACAGATCTTTCCTGGAGGAAGTGCACCTGAAATGCTCCTTGAAAGTGAGAATGGCCAGAGTTTGTCTCACCTACTTTGGTCATGTTGTCAGAAGGGAACATTCCCTGGAGAAGGATGTCACACTTGGTAGGGTGGAGGATCGACGAAAGAGGGGAAGGCTTTCAACGAGATGGATTGACACAGAAGCTGCGATGATGGGCTCAAGTATAGCAGGAATCATGGAGCTGGTGTGGGATCGGGTAGTGTTTCGTTCTGCTGTGCATGACGTCACTATGAGTCAGAAATGACTCGATGGCACCTAACAACAACAACAACACAAACATCTTTCTGGTATTCTTTGCTTTGAATCAAGATACATCTGATATCAGCAATGATATCCCTTGTTTCACGTCCTCTTCTGAATATGGCTTGCACCTCTGGAAGTTCTCTGTCAATATACTGCTGCAACCGTTTTTTAATTATCTTCAGTAAGATTTTACTTGTGTGTGATATTAATGATATTGTTCTATAATTTCCACATTCTGTGGGGTCACCTTTCTTTGGAATGGGTGAAAATATGGATTTCTTCCAGTTAGTTGGCCAGGTAGCTCTCTTCCAAATCTCTTGACATACCGAGTGAGTGCCTCCAGTGGGGCATCTGTTTGTTGAAACATCTTAATGGGTATTCCATCAATTCCTGGAGCCTTGTTCATCAATTCTTTCAGTGCAGGGTCAACTTCTTCCTTCAATACCATTGGTTCTTGATCATATGCCAAATTCTGAAATAGATGAAGATTGACCAGGTCTTTTGGTACGGTGACTCTGTGTATGCCTTCGATCTGCTTTTAATACTTCTTGCATTATTCATTATTTTGTCCATAGAATCTTTTAATATTGCAACTAGAGGCTTAAATATTTTCCTCAGTTCTTTCAGCTTGAGAAATGCTGAGGTATTCTTCCCTTTTGGTTTTCTAACTCCAGGTCTTTGCACATTTCATTATGGTAATTGACTTTGTCTGCTCCAGCTGCTCTTTGAAATCTGTTAAGCTCTTTTATCTTTTCATTTCTTCCATTTGCTTTAGCTACTCTTCACTCAAGGACAAGTTTCAGAGTCTCTTCTGAGGTAGCATAGTGCCTACAGCACTTGACTGCTAACCTGAAGGCTGGCGGTTCAAACCTACCAGCCACTCCTCGGAAGGAAGGTTGGACAATGTACTTCTTAAGGGATATTTCCTTGGAAACCCAAGGAGATGTCACTATGAGTCGGGTCCAACTCAATGGCAAATAACAACAACAACAAATTCAGGAGGGATATATTCAAGGTCATATTTTGGCTCTCATGGACTTGTTTTAATTGTCTTCAACTTCAAGTTGAATTTGCATACGAGCAGTTGATGGTCTGTTCCACAGTCAGCTCCTGGCCTGGTTTTGGCTGAAGATATTGAGCTTTTCCATTGCCTCTTGCCACAGATGTAGTCAATCTAATTCCTGTCTACTCTGTCTGGCAAAGTCCAAATGTGTAACCAGCATTTGTGTTGTTGAAAAAGGTATTTGCAATGAATAAGTTGTTGGTCTTGCAAAATTCTATCATGCAATCTCCAGCATGATTTCTGTCACCAAGGCCAAATTTTCCAACTACCAGTAATTCTTTGTTTCCAACTTTTGCATTCTAGTCACCAGTGATAATTAACACATCCTGATTGTTTGTTCGGTCAATTTCAGACTGCAGAAATTGATAAAAATCTTCAATTTCTTTATCTTTGGCTTTGGTGGTTGGTGCATAAACTTGAATTATCTTAGTATTAACTGGTCTTCCTTGTAGACATATGGATATTATCCTATCACTGACAGCATTGTACTTCAGGACAGATCTTGAAACATTCTTTGTGATGATGAATGCCATGCCATTCCTCTTCAAATTGTCATTCCTGACATAGCCAATCATATGGTCGTCTGATTCAAAATGGCTAAAACCCATCCATTTCAACTCACTAATGCCTAGGATATCAATCTCTATGTGTTCCATTTCATTTTTGACAACTTCCAATTTTCCTAGATTCATACTTCATACATTGCATGTTCCTATTACTAATGGATGTTTGCAGCTGTTTCTCCTCCAATTAAGTCATGCCACGTCAGCAAACGGAGGTCCCGAAAGCTTTATTTTATCCATATCATTAAGTTTGGTTCTACTCTGATGATATAGCTCTTTCCCACTTGTATTTTCAGTGCCGTCTGACCTAAGGGGCTTGTCTTCCTGCAGTGCATTGGACAATGTTTTAGGGCTATTCATAAAGTTGTGCGGTAATGTAGCAGACAGTGTTTCTCTGCTATTGGTAAGGTTTTCCCTGGCCAATTCTTTGAGAAGAGGATGGCCTCTTTCTTCTTCCTAGTCTGTCTCCATCTGTAAGCTGTGTTGAAACAATATGCATCCTGTGCAACCCTGCTGGCATTTGAGACACCAGTGGCAGAGACTCAAGCCTCACAGCAACATTCAAGCAACCACAATATGACAAAGTGACAGACAAGTTTGTCTTCCTTAGCTGTTGGAAACCTCTCCCCCTCCCCTTACCTGGATCCCGCAGCCCTGTTGTCCCTGGCTTCGCTCCCCCACCCCCATGTTTTATGCCTCTTGGGTATGTGGCCTGTCTCCCTCCCCTCCCCTTACCTGGCTCTGTCTTGGCCCTGGCTCCTCCCCCGCCTCTCACATCTGAGTATGGGGGCTGCCTGGCTCCCCTCCCTGGGTTCCTGGGGCTCCAACTAGGCTCCAGCTCCCACTTCACACCTTCCCAGAGAAGGTAATTAAAAACAACAACAACAACAACAACAACAACAACAATAATAATAATAAAACTTTCTTGCCGGGCTTTGAACCAATTCATTCTGGGTCAATCCTTTGCTGACCATTTTCATTTCCACCCCAGGTATAGTGAATCAGAATCTATATTTTAACAAGATCTCCAGGTGATTCTTATGTATCCATAGAAATCATCTTAGGGTCTGTAAGAACCACCAGGGATCTTGTTAAAATGTAGATTTTGATTCAATATATTTGTGGTGGAGATGCAAAGTCTCAGCAGAGAGTCAAACTGGAATGAATCAGTTCAAAGCCTTGCTTTTGGGTCTACAAGTACTGAGTCAATGTCTCTGGAGTTGGATGTCAGGAAGCTTGGTGTTTTAAAGTTTCCCCAAATGATTCTAAAATGCAGCCAGTGTTTATGCAGAAATGTCTACAAAGGGCAGAGACCTTCTACTGGATCCACTTTCCACCTCTATTGTAAAGTTATTTAGCCTGAGCAGAGATTTTTTTCTGTGCCATAGACAGGATCAGATTAAGGTGAGTACTACTTGCTCTTCTTGGTTAAGTAGAAAACTCTTTAAAAAAACTCACTGCCATCAAGTTGATTCAACTCACAACCACTCCTTGGGTTTCCGAGGTGGTATCTCTAAGGAAGTAGATTGACTAATTTTCCTTCTGAGTAGTGGCTGATGGGTTTGCACCACTGGCCTTCTGGTTAGTAGTCAAATGCCTCAGGCATTATGAGGGCCTATGAAAAAGAGGAAGGCTCTCAAGGAAATAGAGTGACATACTGGCTGTAATAATGGGCTTAAGAATAGCATTAGTTGTGAGGATGGTGCAGGACCAGGCAGTGCTTTGTTCTGTTGCACATAGGATTGTTATGAGTAAGAACTGACTAGATGGCACCTAACAACAATAACACTCCCTGCCATAGACAGCTAATTTAAGAGGTGTTCAGGTGAATATAGGCTTGGCTATCTATTGAGCAATAATTTGAGGATTCTAGCTTTAGTAGGAGGCTGAGATTTTGGAAGCTGGATTCAGTTAGGACTAATGAAAGTGTTTTAATGGCCCAGGAAATAGCAATCGTTTCAACTGAATTCAATCAGCTTAACTGTTGTCCTCCGTTTTATTTATTTATTTATTTATTTATTTATCTCTCTGTATGTAACTTTCTAGTTTTCTAGTTAATCTATTTGGGATTTGATTCTTAATAGGGTGTATGCAGAATTTCACTCAAAATAAAATGTTCCTATTCAGATTCAAAACCAAAAGAATGAATTCTTTCAGTTCTCACATATCTGGGTCTATGCAGTACAACTGAATTGGGTATGCAACTACAAAATTATCTCAGAAAATACTCTGGAGAGGACCCTTATGGCAGATAAACAGCAGCCTATTTCTGCTCCTTACTGCATGGCTTAAACATGTAATGCCTTGTGGCAACTTGATGGACCCAATATTACCAGCTATCCAGAGGATGGCATTCATTTGGCATTTATGCCACCAACAACCTCTGCAGAGCCTACCTCAGGCATGGATTATCAATCATGGCATGCTTTAGCCTTGGCCTTGATGTGGCCTCAGAATCATCCTGATCAGTGACTTAGGTAGCACTACCAATTGAGCTCTGGTAGCATAGTGGCTAACGCACTTGACTGCTAACCAGAAGGCTGGTGCTTCAAACCCACCAGCCACTCCTTGGAAGGAAGATGGGGCAATCTACTTCCGTAGTGATACTGCCTCAGAAACCCAAGGAGGGGTCGCTACAAGTCGGGTCCGACTCCACGGCACATAACAACAACAACAACACCAACTGACCAGAATTGCCTTACAAAATGAGCTATAGTTGTGAAGTAGTGGAAAGAATTCATGGAAACAAGGGAAAAGGCTACTTTTCTGACCATGAAAAGACTTTCATGGCTCTGGGTTTTGTATTTCTCACATATGAAATGAGAAGACTGATTTACTTTCAGTGTTTATTCTTTTTTATCGAGTACTTACTATCCTACAACTTTATTATCCCAGTTCATAGGGGCATTAGTTAATGATTGTATTTCAGGAGTTTTCAAAAATGTAAACCACAGCCGTAAAAAGTTGGGAAAAGATTTACACACAGAAAGAATCATTCTTTAAATGTCACAGGGCTACGAGGGGGAGGAAGGGTAAATCACTAACTGGAAGGTACTCATGTATTAACTTCACTGAAGGGAAGGACGATATACAGTAAGGGGAAAGTTGGCACAAAATGACCAAGGCAGTGGAAGACACAGGGAGGAGTACAGGAGTTAAAGACAACAAAGATGAGTAAATACTACTGCATACATAATCCCACAATAACAATGGGAGTGGATACATAGATACCCAAGCTGAACAGGGCTGGGAAGGTGAATGGTACTTGAGCCATGACTATATATAGATTTGACAGAGGATATCTCTACCTATATATTTATATGTGCTGCAAATATATCCATGAATGTATTAGGGCATACAAGGGGCAAAGTTATGAAAACATCTTTGTTATAATCAAACACATTGAAGAAATGAGTCTCTGAGCAGAACTATAGTCTCAGGGGACAATAAGGTCAACTGGCATAACATAGTCCACGAAGGCAATGTTCTACATCCTACTTTGGTGAGTAGGGACTCGTCTCTTAAAAGTTTGTGAGTGGATACCTAAGGTGCAACAATTGGTCTCTCCCTGTCCAGAGCAAAGAAGAGTGAAGAAAATAAAAGGTAAGGAAACAATTAGTCCAGAGGACAAATGGTCTGTGTGAGTGCCAATTTCCACAATCTTGAGTCTAGAAGAACTTGGTGTCAAGACAATTCTGTCTACCTCTCTGAAGAGGATCACATTAGGAGGTCCTGGATAGAATAGGAGAAAAAATGTGGAACAAAACACAAAATCATACATAATACCAGGCTTATTGGTCATATGAAGAATGATGGAATCTCTGAGATTATGGCCCTTAGACATGCTTCAAACTGGGAACTAAACTCAATGCCCATGGCTCAACTTTTAGCCAAATAATAGACAGTTCTATAAGGTGAACAGTGATACCAGGAGGGTATACAATCACTAAAATAATTAACCACACAAGATCAAGAGTGCAGCATTTGCCCGGGTATAGGGTTAGAAAGGAGGGTATACAATCCCTAGAATAATCAACCACACAAGATCAAGAGTGCAGCATTTGCCTGGGTATAGGGCTAGAAAGTGGGAAGAAATGGGAAGGAAGGAAGAAAGGAAGTGATGGGTGTGGGGAGGGAAGGGGAGAGTGGTGTTACATTGTGGGGATTTCAGTGAATGTCACAAAGCAGAATGTGTATGGGTTGTTGAATAGAAAACCAATTTGCTCTGCAAAATTTTCCCAAAATCATCATCATCATCATCATCATC
Organism: Orycteropus afer afer; assembly: GCF_000298275.1. NCBI lineage: Eukaryota > Metazoa > Chordata > Mammalia > Tubulidentata > Orycteropodidae > Orycteropus > Orycteropus afer. Next base: position 8,198,684 of record NW_006921594.1, read on the forward strand.
ATGAAAATGTAAGCCAGCTCATTCCATACCTGTTCTTACTTCTTCGGATTAGTACTAGATAATCTCTAGAATCAGTTTCACTACTAAAAAAGCAGTATCTATGACCTTATAGCATTAATTTTTTTTATGATTTTATAGTGGAAAACAAATTTGGAGATGAGTGGAAATAAATTGATGTGAAACTTAGCATTAGATACTGAGAAGGAACAAGTGCTTCCTGAGATAAAGACTTCTGTTGACCTCCCTTCCTCTCAGACCTTTTCAGTTCTCTTAATATCCAGAATCTCTAATGTTCAACATTGAATTGGCAGAGTTTCTTTTACATCCAGCTCTTAGATTATTGATCACCTTTCAGACAGTAACTTCCAAAGCAGGAAGTACACAAAATTATGGGAGGGAAGGTTGGACTGGCAAGTCTTTCCGGAACCTCCTCTGGCCTTAATTAACCATTTTGTTCAGGAATTTCTCTTTACAGTGACACACTACCTTTTCAAAGATTTATTTCAATGAGGTACTTTGTTGAGTAAGTCTATGCCTCCTGGAAGCTGGCTCCCATGAGAGGCATTTTCACTGTCTACAGTTCAAATTTGGTGACATAGAGTAGACATGAAGTACTTACTGATGTAGCAATGCCTTTTTAATATTTTTCCCCTGGAAATGATCAGTTAAAAGGCAAAAATAAACCAATCAGTATACTAAACTTTAAAGTTCTTCCATTTAATCTAATGGAGCCATGAATCGTCCTTTTTAAAAAGATGTACTGCATGAATAAAGTGCTGTGTCTTTTAAGGGTGTTATTCAAAATACAAAAGGTGTTATTCATAATACCTCCTTTACTATAGAAAATGCATGCTTGCTAACTTGGGTTTCAGCTGTTGTTAAAAGAAAATTTGCAGAGAGAGCAAAAGGGCAAAAGGGTGACATCTGGCATAACAGACTTTGTAAGATGGTTTTGGCATAAAGCCTGCATTAAACAGCAGAAGTAGAAAAAAAATCTATTGAAATAAAAAAAAAAAAAAATGGGGACAATACAACATTGAATTCAAATCTTTAGCAAACCAGTGCAACTGTCTTGTTGTTTTTATGACCTGAAATGGGCCATCACTTTTAATACTGTCATGGAAAGACAGGAGAATATGACCGTGTGGTATTTTCTCAAGATTAGGAGGTTGAATCATTTTTATAAATTCCCAGCCTCTGTACACTTGACTTCACCTTTTCACCTGAGTGAGTAATGCACAGATATGTCCACATTATTACAGGATCTCCTCCACTTGACTTGTTTGGGTACTTGCTAAATGTAGTGCACCAAGTGCTGCTTGAAGTAATAAAGAATATATTTTATCTCCAAAACAACAGTGGCATAGAAATTATGATCCCTGTTGCTTGAGAAGAAAATAATATACTGCTTGATAAAAAACAAGGGACAAATTAATAAAGCTTTCTAAATCAGGTAATTATTCAAGACACCCAAAGATAAGGATCACTGCAGAGAATTACCTTTGAAGGAAGCAGGTTAAGATTAGCAATTTCATGGGTTCTTGTTTTTCTTAAACTATATGATTTTGCCTGCATCATCATCAGCTTGAAGCTGAGTGGATGAGAAATAGGTTGCTGCATAGCTATTGATTCTGAATTATCAATAGCCCATTGTAGGACAGCTCCGAAGAAGTGATTCTGCAGGATTCTGAGTGACTGATCACTTTCATTGGTTCTGATCTGAGCAGGCCCAACCAGGTTGTGCCTATTGTTGAGATATTCATGCCTATCTGTGAGGTGACCAAACATGGCAACAATTCTGTTTAAATATCGGTCTTTCTGGAAGAATGAAGAAAACCAAAGATTCATGGAAAGAATTAGTCCTAGCAACTGATACACCATATATGACTATGAGAACAGAAGAACTAGATGGTGCCTGGCTACCACTGTCAACCACTCGGAGGAGGATCTATGTAGGAGATCCTGGATAGAGAGGGAGAACAATGTGGAACAAAACTCAAAATCATTTGGAAAAAAAAAAAGGGAGGGGACCAGGTTTGCTGGTCTTATAGAGCCTGGTGGAACCACTGAGACTATGGCCCCTACCTGCCCTTCAGGTCTGGAATTGAACCTACACCTGTGGTTTCCAGCCAAACAGAAGACAGGCCTATGAGTTGAACATTTACCTGAGGTAAATACACTCCTTGGAGAGAACAATCATGGGAGAAAGAAGGGCTGTTTATGCACAGGGAGACAGCTCAGGCGGCAGGGAATGGAGGGATGGACACAGGGAAGAGGTGACTGTCAGGAGGAAGTGGGAGGGGAGATGAATTGTAGTCAATGTCATGAGACAAAGTGTGTGTGAACTGCTGTATGGAAAGTGAATTTGCTCTGCAAATTTTCACCCACATCACACACACACACACACACACACACACACACAAATCAGCCTTTCTGTTTGGCCTTGGACCTCATTCTGTTACACAGGAGCTTGTACTTTAATGATGTAAAATACTTATGCCTTCACCCTAGTTTCTCACATGGAGATGAAGTAAGGATATTATCCATGGTGTGACCTTGATCTGCACATGACCAAATCTCAGTGGGAGTTTGGCATATGAATTGGGTACACAATATGACCTTTGAGAGTTGTTTATAAATAAAACCTGTGTTGCCTTACAAGACTTATAAAGCCATGATTCTAGAGATTAAGCTACATATGTTGGTTGAGAGAGTGGAATGCATTGACAAAAACGGAATGCTACTTTTATATTCCAGCTATTTAAAACACTTTTGAGGATAGAGTTCTTCATCCTAGATATTGAATTACCTCAATTACTATTTCCACTTTTCCATGAATTCTAATGGGATGAAAAATTTATGTTCTTTTATTTGCTTATTTTAAAGGAAAAAGCACTACAAATAAAAGGAAACTGGGAAAAAGTGTTAAATAAAAGGAGAATGACATTTTGAGAGCTTCATTTACAGGGGATCTATCTTGAGCAATAATGAGGAATCCAATTATCCTGAGTATCAGGTTGACCTGAAGATAAAGGACTACAGATTTTTTTTTTCTTCTTCTCCTTGCTCTTATTCTTTTTTTTTTTTTTTCTTTAAATGAGTTGTCTAGTGCCCCAGGACCTTCTCCCTGCTTTGCCTGATTGGGTTTCAGGGCTACAAACAGTAGATCCAAAATGGAAAAGAATAAGAATCAAGTGTGGATATGTCTGAATATTTGAGCATTAATGAGGAAGTTAAAAGACTAGCTAAGGACATAGGCTCTGAAATAAGATTGCTACTCCTAATTCTTCAATTTACTGTCTGCAGTGCAGCGAATTACTTATTTTGGCCTCCTAGCCATTGTCTTTGTAACTCTTACCAAATGATTGAGTAGTACTATGAAAAGTAAGGTGTTATGGCCCACCAAGGGATTGAATAACTTGATAATAATGTAAATAAGGAGAATGACACTCTTCTGGGGTTGGGACTATGTAAATAAGGTGTATGGACTTCTAACATAGAGATTGGTCAATTTTGCCTCCCTGCTAGGCTTAAAATGAGCCATCTGAAAGGTAGAAAGAGGGACAAGACCAAACTACCACCAAGAGGAAGGGATGGGATCACATCCTTTGGACCTGGGGTCCCTGCTCTGGGAACTTCCTCAAGCCAGGAGATACAGTTGTAACACGGAAGAGAGGATGACAGATGTTGTGAAGTGACAACAGAGAAAAGGTGGCAACAGAGGCATTAGGATCAGGAGACCAATGAGAGATGGTGCAGTGGTCTTCCTGGTCAACAGAGTGAGAAAGCTGAGTGTCTTTGGGCAGGAGGCTTGCTGACAGAGTAGTGTGCCTATGGGAACCTGGTGGAGCTAGGTTTGCTGAATCATGGAGCTACAGCTGAGCACCATTGGGCCAAGGCTTACTGGTGGAATGAGTTGTCTCTGGACCCTTATTGGCAAAACTAAAAGAGCTTTGTTTATAGCACTTACCTGAGTAGGGCAGAGTCTGAGTTGGCCCAAGAAGCGCCTCTGGAGGCTGAGGACCAGAGAGGCCTGCCTGCGGCATGGCTGAGAAAAGGCTGTTATGATCAAAGAACAGTACCCTGAGTCATTTCTGATCCTGAAATGTAATCTGTTACTTCTCTAATAAATGCCATAATCACACATATTGCCTGTGAGTTCCATGTGGTCAGTTGCAGTGAATTATCAAACCCAGCAGAGTAGAGAGTACTATGACAGGGAAGTTGGTGTTAGAATTGGTAAAAAAAGGTTGGATGGTGACAGCATCTCTGAGCTCTGTCTCATTGGATTACCCTTGGGCTGTTAGTGCAAATAATGATTTTTTCTCATTCTTGTGAAGTTAGAGGAGGTCAGATGCTTCCACCTCACCATTTTGACACTCTCTCTATGAGTTCTTCTTGTGCCAAAATACTCTTCCCTGTAGCCTGGGCATAATATGGATGGACATGGTAGATTGGTACTCAAAAGTCATTTTACCTCATATATGGAAGGAAATTTTCTTTGTTGGTTACCAGGGCTGGGAGGGGAGGGGAGGGAATACTGTTAGATAGGTAGAGACAAGTATTGATTTGGGTGAAGAGAAGGGCAATGTACCAAATGTGAATGATCATTACAGTGTCATTGAGGAAGAGGAAGACAGAGAGGTGCATGGGAGGTACAGACAACAAAGATGAACCCTTTTTCACATACAATACTCTGTTGTCAGTGAAGGGAAACATGGATATATGGGTGGATTGATGGGTGGACGGGCTGAACTATTAGGTATGTCTGTGCAGCGGGGAGTGTGCCCAAGACCATTTATAGGGTTGGCAGAAAATGTTTCTACAAGTGTATTGGTATGTTCTGTAAGAATTCCCAGGTTTATAGTAGAGCTGACAAGGGACAAGTTTGTAGTCACTTCTTGGCCACAGCCAGCTACCCAGAGGGAGCAAGTAGTTGGACTTGTGGGATTGGGACCATAGTCGAAGGGGACATCAAGCTTAATTGGCATAACATACTACACAAAACATTGTTCCACCTCCTACTTTGGTAAGTAGCGACTGGGATCTTAAAAGCTTGCAAGCAGCCGTCTAGATGCAACTATGGGCCTCTCCTCATCCAGAGAAAAGAATAATGAAGAAAATCAAAGATTCATGGAAACAATTAGTCCAAGAAACTGGTACACTATGCAATCCTCAGCGTATATGACAATGAGACCAGAACTAGATGGTGCTTGGCTACCACTGTCAACCACTGAGATGGGGATCTATGTAGGAGATCCTGGATAGAGTGGGAAAACAATATGGAACAAAACTCAAAATCATTAAAAAAAAATAAAGGGACCAGGTTTGCTAGTCTGATAGAGCCTGATGGAACCACTGAGACTATGGCTCATAGCTGCTCTTCAGCTCTGGAACTGAACCCAGTCCAGTGTCTTCCAGCCAAACAAAAGACAGGCATATAAGCTGAGAATTTACATTAGGTAGATACACTCCTTGGAGAGAACAATCATGGGAGAATAGAAGGGCTGTATATGTGCAAGGAGACAGCTCAGGGGGCAGGAGTGCATGGATACAGGGAAGAGGTAATGTTCTGATTACCTAATGCTGCTCTGACAGGAATATACCACAAATGGGATGGCCTTAACAAACAGGAGTTTATTCTTACAATTTGGAGGCATTAAGTCTGAATTCAAAGTGCCAAGCTCTAGGGGCTGTGTGAGAGCCCTTCAGCCTTGGGCTTCGGCTCTGCCTCCAGCTCCCAGCCCACTGAAGCTAGAGGCTTTTCTTCACTCAGACAGCTGCTGGCTGCTGAGGTTGCCAAGCCCAAGGTTGTCAAGTAAAAAGGCACAGTCTCGATGTCACCAAACCACATCACAGGCCATTAATTAAGTCCATTTAAGTCTCAAGGTAGGCAAAGCATGGTAGGCTGCTGAACAATGACAGAGCTACATGCAAAGTCCACACATGCCATATGTTAGAGACCAATCCTCAAGGCTTCCGCTTATATACAAGAAGCAGACCACATCCCTAAGGCAGCTACACAACTGCTCACAGTAGATTCCATCATGGAGATGATTACCACTCTCATCATGGGGAATACTACATCCAGCTGTCCAGCCATGCAACCAGGCCCAGCCAAGCTGACACACAAACTGAACTACCATAGGTAACTATGGGGAGGAAGTGGGAGGGGAGCTGTTGCCTTGTGGTAAAATGTAGTCATTGTCATGAGATAAAGTGTATGTGAGCTGGTGTATGGAAAGTGAATTTGCTCTGTAAACTTTCACCCAAATCACAATTTAAAAAAAAAAAAAAAAGAATTATTTTATCTTTCAATCTTCCTTCCTCATATATAGCGTGTAGAAAGCTGAAAAGTGTATGTCTGAACTTATTTGCTTCAATTCATGAAAGATTCACTTCTGCAAGAACTGTTCTTCCACCACAAACTACTGGAAAGGTGGATAAACTTTGTAAAAGAAAACTACTTTCAGAAATTTGACACCAGACACCATAAGACTTCAATCTTTGTGGTAAGGGAAACAACTTCCCCAGCTTACTGCTTGAGAACAGTTTTTTAGGTCACAGCATAAAGAAGAGAAGCCAAAGAAAGCCTGGTGGTCTTGCTGAAAAGAGGAGGTAAAGATCAGGCCAAGGTGGGTAAAATTTACAAGAAAGAATACCAAAAGGAGGAAACTGTAAATAATAAAAAGAAAGAAAGAAAGAAAAAAAAGAGCTCCAGAGATTTGCAAAGGGGTTCTGCTGAGTTTTTGACTGAGTATTTATTTTGTATGTTCATGAGGATAAGCTCATTTGACTGGGCTGAGAAAGCAAAAACAAAAACAAAAACAAGCAAGAAAAAAACATGTCAGTAAGACATATAAATTCCAGGATACATAAGGCTGGAAATACTTTACATTCCTACCAAGGAGAGTGACTAAACTTCTTAACACATGAGCCACTGTATTGAGTCCTTAGAAAAGCCATGATTTAGTAGAGAACAATAGTCTTGATTTAATAGTGAACATACATTTGTCCAGAGGGAAGATGTTCTGAACATATTGTCGTTGTTGTTATGTGCTGTCGAGTCTGACCCCTCCCTGGGTTTCCGAGGCAGTATCAGTACGGAAGTAAATTGCCCCATCTTCCTTCTGAGGAGTGGCTGGTGGGGTTGAACCGCCAGCCTTCTGGTTAGCAGTCAAGCGCCTTAGGCACTATGCTGGCAGAGATAAATAAATAAATAAATAAAATGACAAAAGGATTTCATGGAACTGACAGTCATTTTATTACAGGGCAGAACAAAGGTGGACATTCTTTAAACAAATATAAAAAAAACATAGCACTCAGCATCTTTAAATTCATGGTGGCTGCATTCAATAAAAATATTCTCTGACAGACAAAGAAGCAGGAAAATAGTATCCATATCCAAGAGAAAAATCAATCAATAGAGACAGACCCAGAAGTAATAGAGATGATGGGATTGATGATAAGAGGACCCTAAAACAACTCTTATGAATCTTAAAGATATGTTTAAGGATATAAAAGAAAAGACAAACATTGTAATGACAGAAATGGAAACTATAAGAAAATACCTAAGTAGAACTTAAAGCTGTGAAAATATAATTTCTGGAAAAAAAAATACACAAGAGTTAACAAATTCAATAGAGTAGAAGATCAGAAAACTTGAAGATACAGGAACAGAGATGACTGAAAATAAACCATAGAGAGGAAGAAAAAGACTGAAGTATACAAACATTGATAAATCATACATCATCAAAATTTTATTCTCTTTAAGAAATAAAAAACAAAGCACAAAGATCCCTGAGTGGTACAGATGGTCTGTACTCAGCTAGTCACCTAAAAGTCTGCCTGTTCGAACCTCTCCAGTGGCACCGTGGAAGACGCATGCCTGGGAAGTGTCTTCCATAAAGATTGCAGCCAACCTGGCTCCAGAACATATAGAATCACCCCAAATGAATATATTTAAAAAAAAAAAAAAAGACTCAATACAAAAGACAAGTCATAGACTGGGGGAAAATATTTGTCAATCATTTATATAACCAGTACCAAACCTACTGCCACTGAGTTGAGTTCAACTCAAAGCAACCCTATAGGACAGAATAGAACTGCCACATAGGATTTTCAAGGCTGCAATCTTTATGGAAGAAGACTGCATATCTTTCTTCCTTGAGTGGCTTGTGGTCTTAAATTGCCAACTTTCAGTTAACAGCCTGGTACTTTAAGCACTGCACAAACAGTGTTCCTATTTATATAATAAAAAGACTTTTACCTAGAATGTATAACCAACCAACTTTTGTAAACCAATGATAAGACAAGCATGAATTAAAAAAAATGAACAAAGTAGTTGAACAATCTGACCAGAAAAATATGTGAATAACATGAAAAATACTGTGAAAAAAGTTTATCACTATTAGTCATTAGGAAAATGTAAATTAAACCACAACATGATAACACTACATACCAACTCAAACCAAAAAATCCAAACTCACTGCCATCAAATTGATTCCAACTCATAGCGACCTTCATTGGGTTTCTGAGGCACCACATCTTTACAGAAGCTGATTGCCCCATCTTCTTTCCACAGAGTGGGGGTGCATTAGAACTGCCAGCCTTCTGGTTAACAGTCAAAAGTCATAGACACTGCATCAGAAGAGCTCCTTTTAGACACCAACTAGGATAGGGAAAAAAAAAAAATACAGTACCACGCGTTGGTGAGGATGTAGCACATCTGTAACTCTCATACATAGCTGGTGAGAATGGCAAATGGTCAGACCACATTAAAATAGTTTGATGATATTTTGTAAAGTTAAAAATACACATACTGCTCCAAAATAAATTCATCCATCTATGCTCATCTGTAGGAGCTCTGGTAGAATGGAGGTTAAGGCACTCGACTGCTAACCAGATGGCTGGTGGTTCAAACCCATCAGCCGCTCCTTGGAAGAAAGATGGGGCAATCTACTTCCGTAGTGATACTGCCTCATAAACCCAAGGAGGGGTTGCTATGAGTCGGGTCCGACTTGACGGCACATAACAACAACAACAACAACATGCTCATCTGGTTTTTGACAAAGGGCTGAAATGCATTAAATGGGGAAGAGAGAGTCTCTTTAACAAATGTTGTTGTTGTTGTTGTTAAGTGGTGTCGAATCATCTCCAACTCACAGCGACCCTATGTACAGCAGAACGAAACACTCCCCGGTCCTGTGCCAGCCCCATGATCTTTGCTATACCTGAAAACATTGTTGCAGCCACTGTGTCAATCCATCTTGGTGAGGGCCTTCCCCTTTTTCGTTGACTCTCCACTTTACCAAGCATAATATTCTTCTCCAGGGAAAGGTCTCTTCTTACAACATGACCAAAGTAGATCAGACAAAGTCTGGCCATTCTCATTTCCAAGGAGCATTCCAGCGGCTCTTCATTCAGAACAGATTTGTTAGTTCTTTTGGTGGTCCATGGCACTTTCAGCATTCTTTGCCAACACCACAACTTAAGAGCAAAGACTTTTCTTCAGTCTTCCTTATTCATTGTCCAGCTCTCACATGCATATGAGGCGACTGAAAATACCATCAACTGTGTCAGGTGCACCTTAGTCTCCAAAGAGATATCTTTGCTCTTCATCACTTGAAAGAGGTCTTTTGTAGCAGATTTGCCCAATGCTATATGATGTCTGGTATCTTGACGCTGCTTCTATTGGTGTTGATTGTAGAACCAAGTAATATGAAGTGTTTAACAACTTCAATCTTTTCTCCATTTATTGTGATGCTTCTTATTGGTCCAGGGTTTTTGTTGTCTTTCTATTGAGGTATAATCCATATTGCAGGCTGTAGTCTTCAATCTTCATCAGTAAGTGCTTCAAGTCATCCTCACTTTCAGCAAGCAAAGTTGTGTTACTTGCATATCTCAGGTCATTAATGAGTCTTCCTCCAATCCTGATGCCATGTTCTTCTTCATATAATTCAGCTTTTTAGATTATTTGTTTGGCATACAGGTTGAATAAGTATGGCGAAAGGAAACAACTCTGATACACTCCCTTTTTGACATAAAACCATGCAGTGTCCTTTTGTTCTGTTCAAATAATAGCCTCCTGGTCTATGTACAGGTTCTGCATGGGTACAATTAAGTGTTCTGGAATTCCCACTCTTCCCAATGTTATCCATAATTTGTTATAATCCATACAATTGAATGCTTTTGCATAGTCAATAAAACACAAATAAACATTTTTCTGGTATTTTTTGCTTTCAGCTAAGATCCATGTGACATCAGCAATGATATCCCTCATTCCATGTCCTTTTCTAAATCCACCTTGCATTTCTGGAAGTTCTCTGTCAGTATACTGCTACAACCATTTTTGAATTATCTTCAGAAAGATTTTAATTGCATGTGATATTAATGATATTGTTTGACAATTGCCACATTCTGTGGGATCACCTTTCTTTGGAATGGGTACAAATATGGATCTCTTCCAGTCAGTTGGCCAGGTAGCTGTCTTCCAGATCTCTTGGCATAACTGAGTGAGGGCCTCAGGGGAGCATCCATTTGTTGAAACATCTCAATGGGCATTCAATCAATTATTGGACCCTTGTTTTTCATCACTTTCTTCAGTGCAGGTTCAACTTCTTCCTTCAATAACATTGATTTTTGACCATATGCTACCTCCTGAAATGGATGAACATTGAACAATTCTTTTTGGCACAGTGACTCTGTGTATTCCTTCCTTCCATTTTCTTTTGATGTTTCCTGCATCATTCAATATTTTGCCCATAGAATCTTTCAATATTGCAACTCGATGCTGAAATATTTTCTTCAGTTCTTTCAGCTTGAGAAATACTAAACTTGTTTTTCCCTTTTGGCTTTCCAACTCCATGTCTTTGCACATTTCATCATAATAATTGACTTTGTCTTCTCGAGCTGCTCTTTGATGAAATCTTCTGTTCAGCTCTTTTATCTTGTAGATTCTTCCATTTGCTTTAGCTACTCTCCATTCAAAGACACATTTCAGAGTCTCTTCTGACATCCATTTTGCTCTTTTCTTCCTTTCCTCTCTTTTTAATGACTTTTTGCTTTCTTCGCAGATGATGTTCTTGATGTCTTCCCACAGTTCCTCTGGTTTTTGGTCATTGGTGTTCAGTGCATCAAATTTATTCTTTTAATGGTCTCTAAATTCAGGAGGGATATAATTAAGGTCATATCTTGGCTCTTGTAGACTTATTTTAATTGTCTTCACCTTCAACCTGAACTTGCATATGAGCAGTTGGTGGTCCATTCCACAAAAAGCTTCTGGCCTTGTTTTTGATGAAGATACTGAGCTTCTCCATTACCTCTTGCCATGGATGTAGTCAATCTGATTCTTGTGTATTCCATCTGGTGAAGTCCACATGTATAGACTCTGTTTGTGTTGTTGAGAAAAGGTATTTGCAATGAATAAGTCACTGGTCTTGCAAAATTCTATCATGTGATCTCCAGGGTTATTTCTATCACCAAATTTTCCATCATTTGCATTCCAGTCACCAGTGATAATCAGCACATCCTGATTGCATATTCAGTCAATTTTAGACTACAGAAGTTGATAAAAATTTTCAATTTCCTCAGCTTTGGTTTAGTGGTTGGTGCATAAATTTTAATAATAGTTGTATTAACTGGCCTTCCTTGTAGATGTATGTATATTATCCTATCACTGACAGCATTGTATTTCAGGATAGATCTTAAAACATTCATTGTGATGAATGCCACACCATTCATCTTCAATTTGTCATTCCCAGCATAGTAGATCATATGTTTGTCTGATTAGTAATGTTCAAAACTGGTTCATTTCAGCTCACTAATACCTCTTAACATGAATGAACTGACTGAAATAACTGAATCATAGAAGAACAAATACTGTATGATTCCACTACTATAAAAAGTCAACAAAAGGTTTACAAATGGAAGTAAACTTTTTTTGTTTGTTATCAGGGATGAGAAGGGAGGGGAGGAGAATTTGCTAGATAGGTAAGAGACAAGTACTGATTTGGGTAAAGGGAAAGACAATATACCAAAAGTGAGTGACCACCACAATAACACTAAGGAAAAGGAAGACATGGAGAAATGCACTGGAGATACAAACAACTAAAGCAAGCACTTTTACATACATAAAACTGCATTATCAGCAACAAAAAGCATTAGCCTATGTATGGATACATACGTAGACAGGCTAAATCATCAAATATGGCTAGGCCATAACCATACATAAGTTTAGCAGATGGCATTTCTACATACGTATTTGTATGTTATATAAGAGTGTTCATGGATACAATAGAGCTAACAGACGGCAAAGTTATGATAACTTCTTAGCCACAGCTAAAACACATTGAGGGAGTGAGTCCCTGGGCTCATGGGCTTGGGACCATGGTTGTGGGGGATTGAGCTCAATTGGCATAACATAGTACATGAAAACACGATTCTACATCCTACTTTAGTGTGTAGTGACTGGGGTTTTAAAAGCTTACAAATGGCCATCTAAGATGCAACACTTATTCTTTCCTCTGGAAAAAAGGTGAGTGAAGAAAATCAAAGTATATGGAAACAATTAGTCTGAAGGACTCATGGAGCATGGGAAGCTCAATCTACTTGACCTTGACCAGAAGTACTAGATGACACCTGGCTACCATTGTCAACCACTTGGAAAGGGATGAGAATAGGAGATCCTGGAGAGAGTGAGAGAAAAATATGGAACAAAACTCAAAATCATAAAACAAAACAAAAAACAGGCTTATTGCTCTGGTAGAGACTGGTAAAACCCCCAAGACTACAGCCCCTCGTCACTCTTCAGACCTAGAATTGAACTCAATCCCGTGCCTTCCAGCCAAATAATAGGCTTACAAAGTGAACATTTACACCATGTAGGAACTCCTTAGAAGAATCAACCACAGGAAGGACAGAATTTGCATAGGGAGATAGCTCAAAGGGCGGGAATGTATAGGAAAGAAGGACATAGGGAAAAGGTAACCACAGGGAAGAAGTGGGAAGAGACCCGTTACATTATGGGGATTGCAATCAATATCATGAAACAGAATGTGTATGAACTGCTATATGGAAAATGAATTTGCTGTGTAAATTTTCACCCAAATCACAATAAAAACAAATAAACAAACAAATAGACATACTTTATGAACTGACAATTCCATTCCTAGGAATTTACTAATAAGAAATGAAAATATATTCATACACAGAATCATAAGTGAATGTTCATAGTTCTTTACTTATCATAGTCCCCAACTTGGAAACAATCTAAATTTCTATTTAGATGAATGGACAGAAAAATTGTGGTGTTACATATAATGGAATATTACTCTGTAACAAAGAGAAACAAGCTTTTTATGATACATGCAATAAATGTAAACTCAAAAGCTTTATGCTTAGTGAAAAATCCTGACAAGGAAGAGTATATACAAAATATAATTCTATTTATATGAAATTCTAGAAAAGGTAAAACTGTAGTGATAAACAGCAGATTGATGGATACCTGGGACCCTATTGTGCTTGTGGGTAACAATTGGAAGAGGACATAAGAGGATATTTTTGGATAATGGGAATGTTCTGTATGTTATTTGTGGTTGTAGTTATGTGATAGTGTACTTTCTTGAAATGTATCTAACTCTACACTTAAAATGGTGAATTTTATTTTATGTAAATTATACATCAATAAAGCCAATTAAAAACTGTGTCAAGTTTCCCTTGCAGCTAGGGCTCTGGATGTGATTTCAGTTAACCAATCAGATGCACTTTCTTGAGAGCTGAAAGGCTGAAGTGAGACACATGCTGTGCTTCTGCAGCTTTTGTCTTCTCTGCTGGCAGAGAGGTAGTGGAGGCATTTAGTTTGTTCTGTGGCAGCATTAAGCAGACTCCAGTCATTTGCTTCGTAGGTGCCAAGAGGCAGGCATGGGTCGTCCACTCTGCTAGTGCAGATTGTAGCTGGCATGGAATGGTTGCTAAGCTGGCAGCTACAGTAGGTTTTGATTTATGGCAGTTCTTTGATTGTGGCAGCCACCTGGCTGTTGTGGCCTTCCCAGCCATCATTGGCTTTGTGGCCAGTGACTTTTTGATCTTAGAAGAGGCAGCACTTATTCTGTAGTGTCACTTTTGGAGCTGTTCCCTGAAAACTCAATCCAGAATCTGTTTCTTCAGCCCTTTCAGGGATTCTATAAGCTATGCAATATTCTATAATAAACAACCTTTTGTCTAAGCTAGATAGAATGGTGTTCATTCTTTATCTGAATGCTGACAAAATACTACCTCATAGGCACATTGTCAGAAATAAATGAAATTATTTATGTGAAGAATTTAACAGTTAAGACATCCAGTTGGTAACCAAAGTTTGGTGGTTGAAACCCACAGGCTGCTCTGCGGGAGGAGGATGAAGCAATCTATTTCTAGAGAGATTCACAGTCTTGGAAACCCTATGGGTCACTCACTATAAGTCAGAACTGAGTGTATGGCAATAGATGGGTACTTAGTAAGGGGCTCGGGTGGTGTAGTGGTTAAAGCATTCAGCTGCTACCAAAAGGTTGGTGGTTTGAACACACCAGCACTATGAAGGACAAAGACGAAGTAATCTGTTTCTGTAAAGATTTATAGCCTTGGAAACCCTATGGGGAAGTTTTAGTCTGTTCTATAGGGTTACTATGAGTTGGAATCAGCTCTATGTCAGTAGGTTTTGGTGGGTACTTAGTAAAGACCTCATGAAATTTTTATTGTTATTGCTGTTAGCTGATACTAGGTATATATATGGTCAGTTAGCCTGCATGAGGTATAACACAGAATTGACTTGATTTGTTTCAATTCATCTATTCAACAAACTTAAATCATGTAATGATATGATGACTTTGAGATATGCCTGGTTTTTCAGCTTGTGTTAATTTGCACTACATTTTGCTTCCATACTCTACCTCCCTAATTCCATCATCCATTATTTTCCAGCTTGCAGATTTCAGACAAACTGGTCCTCTAGCACTCTAACAACAACAACAACAAAAACCCAAACTCACTGTTGTCAACTTGATTTGACTCATAGTGACGACCCCTCCTTGAGTTTCTGAGGCTGTATCTCTACAGAAGTTAATTGCCCAATCTTCCTTCCGAGCAGTGGCTGGTAGGCTTGAACCACCAGCCTTCTGGTTAGTAGTCACATGCTTTAGGTACTACACCACCAGAGCTCCCCTAGTACTCTAAAACATGCTAAATTCATGCCTGCATCAGGAGATGAATGCAAAATACAAGGGTAAGAGTCCTACTTATCATACATCTGCATCTTAAATAAGTCCAAGATAGAGTTCATTTATTCCAATGATCCTAAAACTTGGAGATATGATTGTTAATATTTGATAAATAATAAAGTGAAATCCGGAAGATGGAGAATAGGTGAATAGTCTTCTGATTTTCAGAAAAAAGAAAAAAAAAAAAAAAAAAAAAGGGAGGTTAGATTAGGAAAACTGTGGAGTGATAATCCTGATGTAAATATCCACAAAAACTGTTCAATTGATGTTTTAAGTGGCTTTTGAGTGGTTGGAAATGAGGAATGTATTAGCAAGAGTCAGCATATTAGTTTATGGAGAACAAGTCTGGTCAAACAAAATGTGCTGCTTCCTGTAAGGAAGGTTTATAAGATTGACTTATTGAAATGATGCTATAGACATAGTATATCTGTATGTCATCAAGGAAGGACTTTGGAATAAGATGGAAAAATGTAGGCTGGCTCCTAACATATTGCAATGACTCATGTCATTTTGTACATCTAACATGGGACTAATTAGTGACTGCCCACTGGCAGGCTCAACCCGGGTGAGGCTCTGAGACCATTTCTGACCCAGGTCAGAACTTAGGTCAGCAATTCCGTGGCTTAGCATGCAAGTCAGCATGATCTCCTGTCCTCCCAGATACATTGTCTGAAGTTTTCTTGATTTGGGATCTTGGAGTCATCCTTGATATCCCTTTTACTTCGTACATTCTATTGCCTATTAAATATTGATTAAATGTATCTTATCCCAGTCATCTCCACTGCCATTTGTCTTAGAGTTCATCCTCATCTTTCAACTCTTGCAACAGTTTCTAACTAGTTTTTCTGCCACAACTATTCCCTGTCTCCCATCTCATTCTCCACATTATTGCTAGTTGCCTTGCTAAAATTCAAATCTGATCATGCCACTCCTCTAATTATATATCTCAATAAATAAATAAATAAGTACTCTTCATAATCTGAGTCAGACCAATATTTCCAGATCTACTTCTTATGATAGCTTGTACTCAACACTCATGTTTGAAAAAACTTGCATTCTCTCATACCTCTGTTTTAGCCTGATATTTCCATTGTGCCTGTCTTCTATAGCCTCGTTGCCTGATGAACTTGTCTTTTTTTAAGGCTACTGTAATTTAAAATAAATAAATAGATATATAGATAAATAAATAAATAAATAAACTGCTAATTATGTAGTGCCCTGGTACAATAATGGTTAAGTGCTTGGTTGCTAATCAAAAAGTTGGTGATTCAAATCCATCCAGTGGCTTTGCAGAAGGAAAGACCTAGAGATCTACTTCTGGAAAGATTACAGCCTAGGAAACCCTAAAGGAAGTCTGACACTGTTACACGGGGTCACTCTAGGTTGGAATAGACTTGCTGGCACCTAACAATAACAGCTACAATAATCATGGCAGAGTTGAGTTGCAGAACTCCAGAAATACCATTTACTTGGTAATGTATGTGGAAGATGTATGTCTTAGCCTCTAGAGGCAAACTAAGGAGCTCTGGTGGTGTAGTGGGTAAGACATTTGGCTGCTAACCAGAAGGTCAGCAGTTCAAACACACCAGGTGCTCTACTGGAGGAAGATGAGGCAATCTACATTCATAAAGAATTAAAACCTTGAAAATCCAGTGCACGCACTGCCATCAAGTTGTACCCAACTCATAGCGACCCTTCCTTGGGTTTCCGAGGCTGTATCACCATGGAAGTAGATTGCTCAAGCTTCCTTCTGAGGAATGGCTGGTGGTTTGAACCTCCAGCCTTCTGGTTAGCAATCAAATATCTTAGGCATTAGTTGATTCAATGGCAGTGTTTTTTGGCAAACTATTCACTTAGACTTCAATGTGAATGACAACCTCTACAGTTCTGAAACTTGGTGGCCATGAATATAAGTGTGAAGGCATATGCAGGGGGGAGGGGAAAACATATGCAAATGTAGAGAGCACAATGAGTCTTGCTTTTTGCTTCTCCTCTCCCATCTCCTTTCCAGAAGTAACCACTGTTATCAATTGTCCTATGTTGTTTTAGACCCTTTCTATATATTTACATAAATATATAAATGTACAGGCAAATAGACAAATAAAATATGATTATTTTTTCTTGTATGAGTAGGATCATATTAGACATTTAGTTCTGTAATTTGCTTTTCATTATGGCTTGGAAAATGTCGACATAAACATATATGTATTTACCACATTCCTTTTTACATTTAAGTCTCTTGTCAGGATTCACCTCAAATGTAGTCTCAATATGTTTTTGTGAATCTCCTCCTGAGAGGTCAGTTACCATTTTTGTGTGTTTTCTTAACACTGCACATTCCTATATATTAGTACTTACTAGAATGAATTAAACTGATTTTCTTTACATGTCTTCCTCTTCCTTCTCTAAATAAACTCTCAGATTCTCAGAGAGAGATTGGGTCTTCGAATATTTTAGTGTGTCAAAAAATTCTGTTGAATGAATGAATGATGTTGGAGCTTCCTTCATAAACCCCGTACTAGATGGTCAAGGAAGAAAAAGCAAGTAAAGTATTCCTTAGTCATTTCAGCCATCTCCTTGAAGTGAAATTATTAACTTTCTGATCTTGACCTGTCCAAGATACAGTAGTATTTGTCTTATTTTCTGGGTATTTCTAACATCTCCTTGGTAGCATTTTTGGAGTATTCTGTAATTTGTTGTGAAACTGGAAATTTCAGAGCAAAATAGAGAATTTGGAGAGAAATTTCATTTCCCTTAAGTCATCAGTGTCCGTAGGCTCAAATTCATACTTTAAACTGGGCATCCTTCAATTGAACCAGAGTCCTTTTCTAGCTCATACTTTTCCTTCTTGCAGATGTAAGCTAAGGCTCATTTTTAAAATCTAGTCTCTATTACTTTCTTCAAACTTCTAGAGTTTCTTTTATGTATCCAGCTATAAATCCATGAGCTGAATGAAGATTTTCCTTATAATTTGCCTTTGCTCAGCAAAACCATCTAGAAGTGCCACTCTACTAGCTAACCAAAAAACCAAACCCACTGCCATTGAGTTAATTCTGACTCATAGTGACTCTTTCTTAGGACAGAGTTGAACTGCCCCATGGTGTTTCCAAGGTTTTAAATCTTTACAGAAGCAGACTGCTTCATCTTTCTCCTACAGAGCAGCTGGTGCGTTTGAACCACTGACCTTTTGGTTAGCAGCCTAATGTTTTAACCACTATGTCACCAGAGCTCCCCCCTACTAACTGTTGTTGTTGTTGTTGTTATGTGCCATTGAGTTGGCCTCAACTCATAGTGACCCCTTCTTGGGTTGCTGAGGCAGTATCACTACGGAAGTAGATTGTCCAACCTTCCTTCTGAGGAATGGCTGATGGGTTTGAACCGCCAGCCTTCTGGTTAGCAGTCAAGTGCCTTAGGCACTATGCTACAAGAGCTCCCCCCTACTAACTAGTTGGTGTATTTTTCTCCCTCCATTTCTTTCTCCTGACACCACCCCAGTCCCTTTTCAACATTTCTCAATGATTTATTTTATCCACTTTTGTTAAAAATAACTGTGAAGATTTGAGGGAATGATGGTCTACAGAACAAACAGAATTGCCTATTTGAGCAAAGAACAAACATTGTAAACCAAAGAATATTTATTGTTCCTATTAAACGGGAGCTCTGGTACCATAGTGGCTAAGGCACTTGACTGCTAACCAGAAGGCTGGCGGTTCAAACCCACCAGCCACTCCTCGGAAGGAAGGTTGGGCAATCCTACTTCCGTAGTGATACTGCCTCGGAAACCCAAGGAGGGGCCGCTATGAGTCAGGGCTGACTCGACGGCACATAACAACAACAACAACATTAAACGTAAGCAGAATTATCCTAGTCCTTGACCCCTAATGGGTATATTTAAAGTCACATTAATAGTAATAAATTAAACTTTTGTGGTTTATCATCCCTACTTCTAGCAAAAGACCTCCCTCTACTATAACACACATAGTTTTTTTTTTTTTTTTTTTTTGGGGGGGTGAACACACAGGATGTCATATTTCACATATTCTCAGAAATATGTTGCCTTTCCCTGACACTGTTGCTTTACTAGCTGGTACCAACAATTCCAATGTTAGGTGAAATGTTTGTGATAATGGATGATCTTTACCACCTTATCATGATGTGCACTATTAGAGATAGCTCAGCTTTTATAGAATTCTTGTTTTCTTAGGACCTCTGGCTGTAGTCATGAACCAGGTAGAGTAGAGGGAAGGCAATCTATTCTCAGAATAACTTCTCCCACTGAATCAGTAAATTCTCTTACTAGGCCAAGTAATCATGTCTGTTTTCTTTTTTTTCTTTCTTTTTTTTTCCTTTCCTTGTATGGCAGAATTTTATTTTCTAAAAAATGGAAATATATATCCAATCCTTCATGTCTTTCAGAACCTTGTCACTTTGCCATCAATAGATAGAATCTTTGTCTCCTCCCCTTAAAACTGGGAAGGCCTTTATGACCTTTTCAGCTAATAATGGAAATGATGCTCTGTGATTTCCGAGGATGCAATACAGCTTCCATCTGACTGGACCCCAGCTACTATGATATTAGAAAGATAGGTCACATGGAGAGGCTATATTCTGGCCAATGACCAAATGAGGACTCCAATAACAGTCAGCTGCTATTTATTGTTGGACGTATAAGTAAGGAAGGCTTTGAGATGACTCGAGTCCCAGAAACTGATTTATTGCAATTACATGTGACCCTGAGCAAGAATCATCTAGGTAAGTGCTTCAATGCTCAGAACCATGAGACAATAATAATAAGTGATTTTTATTATTTTATGCTATAAGTTTGAAGTTGTTTTTTATGCAGCAAGATATAAAAGACTTTGGAACCTGGGATGAGGTGCTGTTATAAAAACAAAACAGGTGGCAGTGTCATTGGAACCAAGGTGAAAGTTGAAAGGACTGGAAATGATTCTTTGCAGAAGTCCTTTTGAAGGCTATTGGTGAGGAACATGTTACTGAAAACCACAAGAAAAGAGATCCTGGCTATGTAGTGGCAGAAAGTTTAGTCCATTGTAAAATGCAGTTACGTGAAAAATACAGAACATACCTAATGAACTGATGACCTTGGCTGAGGAGATTTCTAGGCAAAATTTTCCAAGTGACATCTAATAGCTCTTAGAGAGATAAGTCCAAAAAGGATATGTTCCATTTTTAAGCAAAAATTAAAGGAAATAAAAAGGAGCCAGTACTGCAGATCAATGAGAGATAATAATTATTACTAACTGTTGTTGTTATGTGTCGTTGAGTCAGACCCAACTCATAGAGAGATGACTCTTCAGGTTTCTGAGGCAGTATCTACTATGAAAGTAGATATGGCAGTATCTGCTATGGAAGTAGATTGCCCAACCTTCCTTTGGAGGGGTGGCTGCTGGGTGTGAACCACCAGCCTTCTGGTTAGCAGTCAAGTGCCTTAGGCACTATGCTACCAGAGTTTCTAATTAGTAACTAGTTTTCTTTTATACCACTAAGTTTGCATATTTTAATGCAGCATTATAATTGAGACATCTTGAAATGAATTCTCTCCCTGCACACTTAATATTAATTATCTTAAAATCTTGGTTGTAAGTGGTAGAAATTCAACTTGAACCAGTTTAGGAAAATTATATATATATATACACTCCTCGGAAGGAAAATGGGGCAATCTACTTCTGTAGTGATACTGCTTCGGAAACCCAAGGAGGGGTCGCTATGAGTCTGGTCCAACTCAACGGCACATAAAAACAACAAATATATATATATATATATATATATATATATATATATATAGAGAGAGAGAGAGAGAGAGAGAGAGAGAGTAGTTAATGACATCCTAAGAAAGGGAGGGGTCTACTGGGAGCAAGGACTCAATAAGCCCCAAGACTTTTATTTTGGTAAAAATACATATAACAAAACGTAACAATCTCAACAATTTCCACACGTACAATACAGTACCATTGATTACCTTCTTCCAGGTTGTACAACCATGATCACCCTCCATTTCCAAGTCATTCTACCACTATTAACATATACTCAATGCCCTCTAAGAAAAAACTTCCCTTTCCCTCCACCATCCCACCTCTGGTAACCAATAGTAATCTTTAGTTTCTATATATTTGCTTACTTCATATAAATTAGTTCATACAGTATTCGTTCTTTTGCAGGTGATTTATCCTGTTCAGCTTGAAGTTTTCAAGGTTCATCCAAATTGTGGAATGTATCAGGACCTCATATATCTTTCTGGCTGAGTAGTATTCCATTGTATGTACACACCACATTTTGTTTCTCTATTTATCTGTTGTTAGACATTTTGGTTATTTCTAGCTTTCGGCTATTGTGTGTAATGAAAATTGGTGTTACTTTTACTTTTATCTCAGCTTCAATCTGCAACTTGGGTTTATTCTCTCAGACTGATTTTTTTAAACATGGGGGATTCATATTCTCACAATGAAGACAAGGTTCCATAGGGAATTTCTTTCTTTTGGCTCCATGTAGAAGAATTCTATTTATGGACTACTTCAGTTATCTATTTCTATGCAAAAAAATCATCCCAGAATTTAGTTTATTAAAACAACAATTTAATTAACTCGCATGGCTCTGGGGATTCTCTGGATGGGTTGGTAGTTCTGATTTGTACAACATTAGTTGTGGCTTGGACTTCTCATAACATAGTAGCTGCTTTAAAACCTTGACACAGAAGTTCCCGCATATCACTTCCACTGCATTTCTTTGGTCAAAGCCATTTACAAGGAGATCTGAGTCAGAGGGAGAGGAAATAAACTTCACCTTTTGATGTGAGGAGTATCATGCATATACATGCAGAGAAGGAGTTGGAGACTAGATACCACATGGACTCTGGTGTGACACAGGTCATATTCCATCATTCTAGACTAATCAGTATCTAAGCAAGTGTTTTGGTTACCTAGTGCCGCTTTGACAAGAATATACCAGAATATGGGATGGCTTGAAGAAATAGGAGTTTATTCTCTTACACTTTGGAGGCTTTAAGTCTGAGTTTAAAGTGCCAGCCTCCAGGGACTGGGTGAAAGCCCCTCAACCTTGGGCTTCAGCTCTGCCTCCTGCTCCCAGTCCGCTGAAGCTGGAGGCTTTTCTTCACTGAGCTGCTGGCTGGTGAGGCTGACAAGCCCAAGGCTGACAAGTAAAAAGGCACAGTCCTGTTGTTATCGAACCACATGGCAGGCCATTAATTCAAGTCCATAAGCAGACCACATCCCTAAGGCAGCTACTCAGCTCTTCACAGTAGATTTCACCATGGAGTTGTTTACTACTCTCATCATGGGGAATTCTACATCCAGCTACCCAGCCACTCAACCAGGCCAAGCCAAGTTGACACACAAACTTAACTACCACAGCAAGGGTACTACTATAATGACCTAACTTGTTTCAGGTTACTACTGTTATTGTTGTTAGGTGCTATCAAGTTAATTCTGACTCATGGTGATCTTACATTTAACAGAATGAAATGTGCCTGGTCCTCTGTCTTCTTCACAATTGTTGCTATAATTGAGCCCATTATGGTAGCCATTGTGTCAATCAATCTCTTTGAGGGTCTGTCTCTTTTTTGCTCATCTTCTGCTTCACCAAGCATGATGCCTTTCTCCAGGGACTGGTCCCCGATAATACTGATGAGATCCAAAGTACATGAGATAAATCTTTCCATCCTTGAGTCTGAGGAGTATTCTGACTGTATTTTTTCCAAGATAGAGTTGTTAGTTTTCTACAGTCAATTGTATAGTCAATATTCTTTACCAACACCATAACTGAATGTATCAATTTACTTTCAGTCTTCCTCATTCGTTGTCCAGCTTTTATGTGCACATGAGGCAATTGAAAATACCATAGTCTGGGTCAAGTGCACCATAATTTTCAAAATGACAGCATTACTTTTTAACATGTTAAAGAGGTATTTTGAAGCCAGTTTGCCCAATGCAGTACATTGTTTGATTTCTCGGACTACTGTCTCTATTGGTGTTGCTTGTGGATGCAAGTAAATTGAAATCCTTGACAGCTTTGATATTTTCTCTGTTTATCATGATGTTGCTTATTGGTTCAGTTTTGAAGATTTTTGTTTTATTTATGTCAAAGGGTAATCCATACAGAAGATTGCAGTCTTTGATCTTCATCAGTAACCGCTCAAGTCCTCTTCACTTCCAGCAAGCAAGGTGTGTCATCTGCATGTTGCAGGCTCTTCTTGTGTGTGTGTGTGTGTGTGTGTGTGTTTTATTTTAAGAGTTTGCTTTACATTCAACATTATGTGTACATTTAGTTTCACTCCTCATTTGCCATCCCCAACCCTAACCCAGTCTCCACCCCTCCCTGCCCAATAACCCTCCCCCTGTGCTCCTCATAGTGGGTGTGTCATCCTAGGTTGAGTGGTCTGCATGTACATCTTGTTAACTATTGGGCTGAAAGCCAGCCCCTGGGCGTGAGTTTTATTCCAGGTGCAGAATGTATTCCAGGGCTATAGTATTGGGAGTCTCATCAGAGTCCATCTGACCAGTAATTCTGGTCATTATTGAGTTTTTGGATTTTGTTCCACATTTTTTCTCCCACTCTATACAAGATCTCCAGATTTGATCCCTTCCTGATTGGTTGGCATTGGTAGCCAGGTACCATCTAGTTCTCTGGTCTCGAGAGCCATCATGTCCTAGAGCTGATTACTTCTAAATGCCCTTGTTTTTTTGCACTCTTCTTCACTTCCAATGCTAGGAGAACATTAGGTCTATCTTACTGAAAGCTTTTAAGACCCCAGTTGCTATTCACCAATGTAGGATGCGGAACAAGGCTTTTATGTATTTTGTTGTGCAAATTGAGTCTGGTGTCCCCCAGTACTATGATCCAGAGATGGTAGATCTATTGGATCTCTTTCCCATAGTGTCTGGGTGTCTGTGAAGGATTACTCTGTATCTGTCTTCTATTACTTCTTTTAGGATTACAGGTATTTTGTATCACTGGTGTCTGTGCAAGATTAGCCTCAGCTGAATCTATCCTTGGTCTAGAGTATACTCCTGTTCACTGACCTCCATCTGATCCTCTTAGGTGTTTATGTGTTTATCTGTAGCCTGCTGTTTGGTGTTAATGGTAATGCAGTATCGTGGACACATTGGTTGGTATTAGCATCTTCTATCTATCTCTTATGTGCACAATTCAGTGTCCTCTCATTTCCTAATGTTATCATGGTGGTCCCAGACTCTTTCCGTATATTCCTCCCCTTACCCATGTCAGTGTGTGGGTCTCAGCTAACCTGAAATCTATCCCTTCCCATCCCAGTAACCTACAAAATGAGTTCCCTTTCCCAAGCAAACCCTTCTTTGTCCTTTTACAGTAATGGCCTCATACATTGTCTTTCTGCAATTGACTTATTTCACTCAGCATAATGTCCTCCAGGTTCATCCACATTGAGAAATGATTTGCGTATTCCTCATTGTTCTTTAATGTAGCATAGTATTCTATTGTGTGCATGTACCATAATTTGGTTATCCACTCATCTGTTGATGGGCATTTAGGTTGTTTTCATCTCTTTGCTATGGTGAATTGTGCTGCGACAAACACAGGTGTACGTATGTCTGTGTGTTATCTTTCACCTGTTTAGGATATATTCCTAATAATGAAATTGCTGGGTCAAATGGTATTTCTATTTTCAGTTTTTTAAGGAAATGCTATACCGTATGCCACAGTGGCTGTACAATTTTACAATTCCACCAGCAGTGCACAAGAGTTCCAATCCCTCCATAATCTCACCAGCATTTGTTATTTTCTCACCCATTGAACGTTGCTATTATTACTGGGGTAAGATGATATCTCATTGTTGTTTTTTGATTTGCATCTCTCTAATGATTAATGATTGTGAGCAATTTCTCATGTGTTTGTTGGCCGCCAGTATATCTTCTTTGGTGAAGTGTCTGTTGGAGTCTTTTGACCATTTGTGAATTGGGTTATTTGTCTCTTTGGTATTGAAGTGTTGAAGTTTTCTACAGATTTTGGAGATAAGTCCTTTATCAGATATGTCATAGGCAAATATTTTCTCCCAACCTGTAGGTTCTCTTTTTACCCTGTTGACGAAGTCTTTTGATGCACATAAGAATTTAATTTTTAAAAGTTCCCTGCCATCTAACTTCTCTTCTACTTCCTGCGCATTCTGGGTTATGCTTGATAGTCTATTTATGCCATAAATTAGGGCTCCCAGATTTGCCCCTATTTTATCTTTGATGAATTTTATAGTTTTGGGTTTTACATTTAAATCTTTGATCCAGCTTGAGTTTGTTTTTGTGTATGCGGTGAGGTATGGGTCTTGTTTCATTTTTCTATGTTGCAGGCTCTTACTAAGTCTTTCTTCAATCCTGATGCCATGTTCCTCTTCATATAGTCCAGACTCTTGGGTTATTTTCTCAGCATACAGATAGAATAATGGTGGAAGGATACAATTTTGCTGCACAGTTTTTCCTATTTTTAACCATGTGGTATTCCCTTATTCCAAGGACTGCCTATTTGTCTCTGTATAGGTTCCACACAAACACAATTAAGTATTCTGGAATTTCCAGTTTTCACAATGTTATTTAGAATTTTATATAATCCACACAGTATAATACTTTGCATACTAAATAAAAACAGATTAACATCTTGGTGGTATCCTCTGATTTCAACCAAGATCCATCTGACATCAGCAATGATATTCATTGTTCCACTTCCTCTTCTGTATCTTGCTTGCATTTCTGAGAGTTCCCTATTGATGTACTGTTGCAACCATTTTTTAATTATCTTCAAGAAAATTTTACATACATGTGATATTTATGCCATTTTTTTACAATTTCCACATTTGTTATATCACCTTTCTTTGGAACAGGCATGTACACAAATCTCTCCTAGTCAGTTGGCCAGGTAGCTGTCTTCCAGATTTCTTGGGCATAGATTATTGAGTGTTTCCAGAATTTCATCATTTGTTGTTACCATTAAATTAAGTCAAGTACTGTGACTAAGACCATGAAGCTTTTATACTGGAAAAGAAATTTCAGGAAAGAAGGCCCTTTCTTCTCAGCAACAAAAGAAAGAAGGAAAGGAAGGAAGGAACAAAGTGATTTTAGCCCAGAAGGAACACCAAATTATGAGTTTATCGGGCATGAAAATTAATGACTTTGAGAAATATTTGGCTTCCTACAAATAGGCATTTTAGATACCTTTCTTTACAGTTTTTCAGATATAACTGAGCAAATCATGTATTTTTAGATCAGTATTGGAATTATGAATTTTTTTAAGGTTATCTGGATTTTGTATTAAGTATCCAATTTAATATCCTACTGCTCACTTAATATCTCTTCTGTTTAATAGAAATCTTAACCTTCTACCTCCTCCCTATACTTGTTACATCTGCAAACTTGCTCATCTCATGCCAACCCCATCCTTCAATTGCTCAAGTCAAAAAACTTGAGTTCATCCTGATCAATGGCACTATTGATTCCCTGCATTATTGTAATAACTTTCTGATAGATCTCTTTGCATAGACTTTTACCACCTTTAAACTTTATATCAAGGTACAACTCATAAATATAAAAATTCAGAATTTAATTAAGCATATAGCTAAATGATTTTTATATATGTATATTTCTTTTAAACATCATCATATTCAAGATATAGAATATTTCAATGTCCTATAAGGTTCTTGATGCCCTTTCCCAACCAATATCTGCCTCAAAACTAATCATTACTCTGACCTCCACATCTTAACCCAAACTAGGTCATTTTATCCTAGCTATTCTGAGGGGGCCACCACTCATCTGTCAGTTTCTTGTGCTGTAGTGGCTTGTGTGTTTCTGTGAGGCTAGAAGCTGTACCACTAGTATATAAAAACCCAACAGGATAATCCATGATTTACAGGTTCCAGTGGAGCTTCCAGTCTTAGACAGACTGGGAAGGAGGATGCAGCCAGCCACTTCTAGAAAAATTGGTTACTTAAAACCTTATGAATAGCAGTGAAACACCGTCTAATATATTACTGATAAACTTTATGAATAGCAGTGAAACATTGTCTGATATGGTGCCAGAAGGTAAGCACCTCATGTTGGAAATCACTCAAAATGTGAATGGGGAAGAATTGAAGCCCCAAAATAAAGTAACCTTAATGACGTGGATGGAGGAAAGCTTCTGGGATTTTTGTTTGCTAATGGGGCATGACTCAAAATGCTATGATATAGCTGCAAACATTCATTAATAATTGTAACATGAAATGTCCAAAGTATCAATCTAAGAAAATTGGAAGTTGTCAAAAATGAATGGAATACATAAAGATTGATATGTTAGGCATTAGTGAGCTGAAATAGGCTGATATTTGCCATTTTGAATCAGACAATCATATGGTCTACTATGCCAGTTATAACAAACTGAAGAGGAATGACATAGCATTCATCTTCAAAAAGAACATTTTAAGATCTATCCTGAAGTATAATGCTGTCAATGATAAGATCATATCAATATGCATACAAGAAAGTTGGAGTGTAAAAGGGTTAGTAACAACCAAGGGAGATGAACTTGTCTGTCAGGTTGTTGTCCTGTGATGGCTTATATGCTGCTGTGAGGCTGGAGGCTATGCCACTGGTGTTGCAAAATGCTGACAGGGTTGCTGATGGTGGACAAATTTCAGTGGGGCTTCCATGCTGAGATAGTCTTGCACAAAGGAAGAGGCCATCCACTTCTCAAACAATTGCCCAGTGAAAACTTTATGAATAACAGTGAAACACTGTCTGATATATTACTGGAAAACTTTATGAATAGCCCTGAAACATTGTCCAATATAATGCCACAAGATGAATCTATCAAGTCAGAAGACACTCAAAATTTGCCTGGGGAAGAGCTGAGTCCTCGGGGTAGAGATTACCTTAATGATATGGATAGAATAAAGCTTTCAGGAACTCCATTGGCTGATGTGGCATGACCCAAAATGAGTGAAAACACATGCAAACATCCGTTAATAATTGGAACATGGAATGTACTAAGTGTGAATCTAGGAAAATTGGAAGTTGTCAAAAATGAAATGGAACACATAAAGATCAATATCCTAGGCATTAGTGAACTGAAATGGACTAGTTTTGGCCATTTTGAATCAGACAACCATATGATCTACTATGACGGCAATGACAAATTGAAGTGGAATGGTGTGGCAACTATTATCACAAAAACTGTTTCAAGATCTATCCTGAAGTACAATGCTGTCAGCGATAGGGTAATGCTCATACACCTGCAAGGAAAACCAGTTAATACTCCTATTATTTAAATCTATGCACCAACCATCAAAGCCAAAGATGAGGAAATTGAAGATTTCTACCAACTTCTGAAATTAACCGAACATGCAAACAAGATGTGTTGATTATCACTGGTGACTGGAATGCAAAAGTTGGAAACAAAGAAGAGTTACTGGTAGTTGGAAAATACAGCCTTGGTGATAGAAATAACCCTAGAGATGGCATGATAGAATATTGCAAGACGAATGACTTATTCATTGCAAATACTTTTTTCACAACATAAACAATGGCTATACATGTGGAATTCACAGATGGTATACGCGGGAATCAGATTGACTACATTTGTGGCAAAAGGCAATGGAGAAGCTCAATATTTTCACCCAAAACAAGGCCAGGAGCTGATTGTGGAACAGACCATTAACTGCTCATATGCATGTTCAAGTTGAAGTTGAAGACAAAACAAGTCTATGAGAGCCAAAATATGACCTTGATAATAAACCAAAAAAAAAAAAAAAAAAAAAACAACTCACTGCTGTTGAATCAAATCCGACTCTCACAGTAACCCATCCTTGGGTTTCCGAGGCAGTATCACTACAGAAATAGATTACTTAATCTTCCTTCTGAGGAGTGGCTGATGGGTTTCAATTGCCAGCCTTCTGGTTAGAAGTCAAATGCTTTAGGCACTATGCCACCATAGTTCCTATCTTGATAATATCCCTCCTGAATTTAGAGATCATCTAAAGAATAGATTTGATGCATTGAACACCAATGACCAAAAATCAGAAGAATTATGGGATGACATCAAGAACATCATCCGTGAAGAAAGCAAGAAGTCATTAAAAAAGACAAGAAAGGAAGAAAAGACCAAAATGGATGTCAGAAGAGACTCTGAAACTTGCCCTTGCATGGTGAATGGCTAAAGCAAATGGAAGAAATGACAAGATAAAAGAGCTGAACAGAAGAATTCAAAGAGCAGCTCCAGCATACATAGTCAACAACTATAATGAAATGTGAAAAGACCTGGAGTTAGAAAACCAAAAGGGAAGAACACACTTGACATTTCTCAAGCTGAAATAACTGAGGAAAAAATTTCAGCCTTGAGTTGCAATATTGAAAGTTTCTATGGGCAAAATATTGAATGATGCAGGAAGCATTAAAAGAAGATGGAAGGAATACACAGAGTTCCTATACCAAAAAGAACTGGCTGATCTTCATCCATTTCAGGAGGTGGCATATGATCAAGAACCAAGATATTGAAACTACAGTGAAGGAATTGGTGAAGAATAGGCTCCAGGAATTGATGGAATACCCATTGATATATTTCAACAAATGGATGCCAAGGTGGAGGCACTCACTGGACTAAGGCAAGAGATTTGGAAGACAACTACATGGCCAACTGACTGGAAGAGATCCATATTTGTACCCATTCCAGAGAAAGGTGATCCCACAGAATATGGAAATTATTAAACAATATCATTAATATCACATGCAAGTAAAATCTTACTGAAGATAATTCAAAAACAGTTGCAGCAGTATGTTGACAGAAAGCTTCCAGAAATGCAAGCTGGATTCAGAAGAGGACACAGAAGGAGAGAGATCATTGCTGATGGTAGATGGATCTTAATTGAAAGCAAAGAATACCCGAAAGATGTTTACTTATGTTTTATTGACTGTGCAAAAGCATTCAATTTTATGGATCATAACAAATTATGGATAATATTGAGAAGAATGGGAATTCCACAACACTTGATTGTACTCATGAGAAACCTGTACATAGATCAGGAGGCTGTCATTCGAACAGAACAAGGGGACGCTGCATGGTTCAAAATCAAGAAGAGAGTGCATCAAACTTTTATCCTTTCACCATACATATTCAACTTGTATGCTAAGCAAATAATCTGAGAAGCTGGATTACAAGAAAAAGAATGTGACATCAGGATTAGAGGAAGACTCATTAAAAACTTGCAATATGCAGATGACACGACTTTGCTTGCTGAAAGTGAGGATGACTTGAAGTACTTACTGTAAAGATTAAAGACTACAGTGTGCCATGTGGATTACACCTCAATATAAAGAAAAAAAATTTCTCACAACTGGCCCAATAAACAACTTCATGATAAACGGAGAAAAGATTGAAGTTGTCAAGGAGTTCATATTACTTAGTTCTACATTCAACACCAATGGACACAGAAGTCAAAATATCACACTATGTATTGCATTGGGCAAATCTGCTGCAAAGGACCTCTTCAAGTGATGAAGAGCAAAGATGCCTCCTTGAAGACAAAGATGCGCCTAACCCAAGCATATTTTTAATCACCTCATATGCATGTGAGAACTGGACAATGGAGATGGGAGACTGAAGAAGAGTAGATGCTTTTAAGTTATGGTGTTGAAGAAAAATGTTAAGAGTATCTTGGCCTGAAAAAGCACTAACAAATCTGTCCTGGAAGGAGTGCAGCTGGAATGCTCCTTGGAAATTTGAATGGCTTGACTTCATCTCACCTACATTGGTCATGTTGTCAGAGGAACCATTTCCTGGAGAAGGATATCATGCTTGGTAAAGTGGAGGGTCAACAAAGAAGGGCCCTCAACAAGATGGATTGACACAGTGGCTGCAATGATGGACTCAGGTATAGCAAGGATTGTGAGCCTGGCACAGGACTGGGCAGTGTTTCCTTCTATTGTACATAGGGTTGCCATGAGTCGGAGATGACTTGTTGGCACCTAACAACAACAACAAGAAAGACAAGTTAATATTACTATTATTCAAATGTAAGCACCAACTGCTAAAGCCAAGGATGAAGAAATTGAAGATTTTTTAATCAATTTATATAATCTGAAATTGATCAAACATGTAATCAAAATGAATTGATAATTACTGGTTACTGAAATGTGAAAGTTGGCAAAAAAGAAGCAACAGTAGTTGGAAAATATGGCCTTGGTGATAGAAATGAGATTGCATGATGAATTACTCATTGCAAATGCCTTTTTTAACAACATAAACAGTAACTTTACACGTGGACCTTGCCAGGTGGAATACACAGAAATAAAATTAACTATATCTGTGGAAAGGAGCTCTGGTAGTGTAGTGCCTGAGACATTTGACTGATAACCCAAAGGCTGGCAGTTCAAACCCACCAGCCACTCCTTGGAAGGAAGATGGGGCAATCTACTTCCATAGTGATACTGCCTCAGAAACCCAAGGAGGAGTCACTATGAGTCAGGTCCGACTTGATGGCACATAACAATAACAACAACAACAACAATATCTGTGAAAAGAGGCAATGGAGAAGTTCAATATCATCACCCAAAAACAGACTAGCAGCTAACTATGGACAGACCATCAATTGCTCATATGCAAGTTCAAGATGAATCTGAAGAAAATTAAAACAAATCCATGAGAGCTAAAATGTGACCTTGATTACTTCCCACCTGAATTTCGAGACCATCTGAAGAACAGATTTGACACACTGAACACCAATGACAGAAGACCAAACAAGTTGTGGGATGACATCAAGGACATCATACAAGAAGAAAGCAAAATATCATTACAAAGACAGAAAGGGAAGAAAAGACCTAAATGGATGTCAGAAGAAACTCTGAAAGTTGTTCTTGAAAGGAGAGTGGCTAAAGCAAATGGAAGAAATAATGAAATAAAAGACACAGAGAGGTACATGGAAGGTATAGACAACAATGATGAACTCTTTTGCATGTACAGTACTGGTTTGTCACTGAAGGCAAGCTTTGATAAACAGCTGGATAGATGGGTGGACAGGCTGAATGATCAAGTATGTCTAGGCAGGGGGTAATGTGCCCATGACCATGTATAGGGTTAGCAAACAATGTTTCTACAAGTGTATTTGTATGCACTGTAAGAATGTCCAGGTGTATAGAAGAGCTGACGAGGCTCAAGGTTGTGCTGGCTTCTTGGCCACAGGCAGTTACCTGGAGGGAGTGAGTAGTTGGACCTCTGGGCTCAAGACCATGGTCACAGGGGACATTAAGCTCAGTTGGCATACCATAATACACAAAAACATTGTTTTATATCCTACTTTTGTGAGTAGTGACTGGGATCTTAAAAGCTTTCAAGTGGCCATCTAGATACGATGTGGCTCTCCTTGTCTGGAGTAAAGAAGAACATAGGAAACCAAAGCTTCCTGGAAACAATTAGTCCAAATGACTGGTACACAATGTGATCCTCAACCTATATGACCATGAGACCAGAAGAACTAGATGGTTCTCAGCTTCCATTGTCAACCACTTGGAGGGGGTTGGTGTAGGAGATCCTGGATAGAGTAGGAGAACAGTGCAGAACAAAACTCAAAATCATAAAAATAAAATAAAGACTAGGTTTGCTGGTCTGATAGAGCCTGGTGAGATCCCTGAGACTATGGCCCCTCGCCAGCCTTTAGGTCTGGAATTGAATTCATTCCTGTGACTTCCAGCCAAATGATAGAAAGACATATGTGGTGAAAAATTACATCAGGTAGATACATTCCTTGGAGTGATCAATCATGGGAAAACAGAAGTGCAGTGTTTGCACAGGGAGACAGCTCAAGGGGCAGGATTGCATGGGAGGGAAGGACACAGGGAAGAAATATTTATGGAGAGGAAGTGGGAAGAGAGGTGTTACATTGTGGGGAATTTCAGTCAATGTCTCAAGAAAAATGTATATGAACTGCTGTATTGAAAATGAATTTGCTTTGCAAACTTTTGCCCAAAACACAATATAAATTAAAAAAAAAAAAAGGGCCAAACAGAAGATTTCAAAGTGGAACTTGAGAAAATAAAGTATTATGATGAAATATTCAAAGACCTGGGATTACAAAACCAAAAGGAAAGAACATGCTCAGCATTTCTCAGGCTGAAAGAACTGAAGAAAAAAATTCATGCCTTGAATTGCTGTATTGAAGGATTCTATGGACAAATATTGAATGATGCAGGAAATATCAAGTGAAAGAAGAAAGTCAGAGACATTGTGCCAAAAATAACTGATAGATATTCAGCCATTTCAGAAGGTAGCATACAATAAAGAACCAATGATATTGAAAGAAGAAGCTCAGACTACAATGAAGGAATTGTGGGATGACATCAAGGACATCATACATGAAGAAAGCAAAATTTCCTACAAGGCTCAGGAAATGATGGAATACCAATTGAGATGTTTCAGCAAATGGACACAACACTTCAAGTACTTACTTGTTTATGCCAAGAAATTTGGAAGATAGCTACCTGGTCAACCAAATGAATAGATCAATATATGTGCCCAT
Organism: Orycteropus afer afer; assembly: GCF_000298275.1. Lineage (NCBI taxonomy): Eukaryota > Metazoa > Chordata > Mammalia > Tubulidentata > Orycteropodidae > Orycteropus > Orycteropus afer. The sequence continues at coordinate 8,232,476 of NW_006921594.1, forward strand.
TCCAAAGAAAGGTGATTCAACAAAATGTGGAAATTATCCAACGATATAATTGACATCATATGCAAGTAAAATTTTGCTGAACATAATCCAAAAATTGTTGCAGCAGTATATTGACAAGGAATTTCCAGAAAGTCAAACTGGATTCAGAAGAGAATGTGGAATGAGGGATATCATTGCTAATGTCAGATGGATGTTGTCTGAAAGCAAAGAATATCAGAAAGATGTTTACCTGTATTTTATTGACTATACAAAAGCATTCAACTATGTGGATCATAGCAAATTATGGATAACATTGTGTGTTAGATTTGGTTCTCTAGAGAAACACAAAAACCAGCAAAG
>NW_006921594.1:8233540-8235470 GCF_000298275.1 Orycteropus afer afer
GAAATATAACAATCATAGTCCTCGTTTCTGCAGCTGGTCATGTGGTCATAGCTAATATTCAGAACTACCTTCTTCCACCATCCATTCTGTATTTCCCTTGCCCTCAGCAAGCACCTCAGCTGGTCATGGTTCTTTGCCTGGTGGGGTGACCCAAACCTTCATTCCTGAAGGGTCTGGGCTGTTAGCACTTTGAAAACAATGGAAGTTTAAGAACACTTAATTATGCTCAGGAGGAACCTGTACATAGACCAAAAGGCTATCATTCTGATAGAACAAGAGGATACTTCATGGTTAAAAATCAGCATTGTATCCTTTCACCATACTTATTCAATCTGTATGCTGAGCAAATCATCCAAGAAGTTAGACTATATAAAGAGGAACATGGTGTCAGGATTGGAGGAAGATTCATTAACAATCTGCAATATGCTGACAACACAACCTTGCTTACTGAAAGTGAAGATGACTTGAAGCAGTAACTAATAAAGACCAAAGACTACAGTCTCCAACATGGATTACACCTCAACATAAAGAACACAAAAATTCTCACAACCAGACCTATATGCAACATCATGATACATGGAGAAAAGATTGAAGTTGTCAAATATTTCATTTTACTTGAATCCACATTCAACACCCATTGAAGTTGTTGTTGTTGTTAGTTGCCATTGGGTCAGCTCCTACTCATAGTGACCTTATGTGCAACAGAATGAAACACTGCCTGACCCTGTACCTGCCTCACAATGCTTGCTCTACCTGAGCCTATCATTAACAGCAACTGTGATAATCCATCTTGTTGTTCCTCTTTTTCTCTGACCCTCCACTTTACCATGCATGACATCCTTCTCTAGTGAATAGTGCCTTCTGACAACATGACCGAAGGAGGTGAGACAATATTTAGCCATTCTTGCTTCCAAGGAACATTCTGGCTACACTCCCTTCAGGACAGATTTGTTAGTTCTTCTGACAGTCCATGATACTTTCAGTATTCACCAAATCACAACTCAAAAGCATCAACTCTTTTTCAGTCTTCCTTATTCATTGTCCTGGTTTCATAAGCATATGAGGCTATTGAAAATACTGTGGAAGTCAAAACTCACTGCTATCGATTTGATTTCAACTCATAGTGACTCCCATAGTGTTTCCAAGGCTGTAAAACTTTTTTTTTTCAATGCATTTATATACTATGAAATACACAAAACTAAAGTGACATGTTCAATGCATTTTTTTTTTTCTGTGTTCTCTCCCCTTTCCTCCTACCCCTGGTAACCAACAAAGAAAGTTTCCCTTCATATATAAACCTTTCCTTGACTCTACACAACAATGAACTAATACTACATTTGTCCTTCTGTGATTTACTTATTTCACTCAGCATAATGTCCTCCTAAACCAGGCCAGGAGCTGCTTGTAGAACAGACCATCAACTGCTCATATGCAAGTTCAACTTGAAGTTAAAGACAATTAAAACAAGTCCTCGAGAACCAAAATATGATCTAGAATATATCCCTCTTGAATTTAGAGACCATCCAAAGAACAGATTTGATGCATTGAACATCAGTGACTGCAAAGCAGATGAATTGTGGGATGACATCAAGATCATCATTTATGAAGAAAGCAAGAGATCACTAAAAAGACAACAAAAGAAGAGAAGGCCAAAATGGAGGACAGAAGAGACTCTGAAACTTGCCCTTGAACAGAGAGTAGCTAAAGCAAATGGAAGAAATGAAAAGATAAAAGAATTGAACCAAAGATTTCAAAGAGCAGCTTGAGAAGACAAAGCCAATTACTATAATGAAATGTACAAAGACCTGGAGTTAGAAAACCAAAAGGGAAAAACATGCTCAGCATTTATCAAGCTGAAAGAATTGAGGCAAAATTTAAGCTTCGAGTTGCAATACTGAAAGATTCTAAGGGCAAAACATTGAATGATGCA
>NW_006921594.1:8235951-8257364 GCF_000298275.1 Orycteropus afer afer
CTCAAGGCAAAGAATACCAGAAAGATGTTTACTTGTGTTTTATTGACTATGCAAAGGCATTTGATTGTGTGGATCATGACAAATCATGGATAACATTGAGAAGAATGGGAATTCCTGAACACTTGATTGTACTCTTGGGGAACCTGTACCTTGACCAGGAGGCTGTTGTTTGAATGGAACAAGGAGACACTACATGGTTTAAAATTAGGAAGGGAGTGCATCAGAGTTGTATCCTTTTCCCAAATTTATTCAATCTATATGTTGAGCAAATAATCCAAGAAGGTGAACTATATAAAGAAAAACATGGCATCAGGATTAGAGGAAGGATCATTAACAACCTGAGATATACTGATGATACAACTTTGCTTGCTGAAAGTGAGGATGACTTGAGGCACTTACTGATGAGGATTGAGGAACACAGTCTGCAGTATGGATTACATCTCAATAAAAAGAAGACAAAAATCCTCACAACTAGACCAACAAGCAGCATCATGATAAATGGAAAAAAGATTGACTTTGTCAAGGAATTCACGTTGCTTGGTTCTACAATTGAGGCCAATAGAAGCAGCAGTCAGGACATTAGACGACATGTAGTGCTGGGCAGGTTGGCTGCGAAGGAACTGTTTCAAGTGCTGAGGAGCAAGGATGTCTCCTTGAGGACTAACGTGTGCCTGACAAGTCCATGACATTTCCAATCACCTCATATGCATGTGAGCACTGGACAATGAATAAGGAAGACTGAAGAAGAATTGATGCTTTTGAGTTGTGGTGCTGGCGAAGAATGCTGAAGATACCATAAACTGCCAAAAGAACTAACCGATCTGTCCTGGAGGAAGTGCAGCTGAGATGCTCCTTGGAAGCAAGGATGGCCAGACTTTTTCTTACCTACTTTGGTCATGTTGTCAGAGGGGACCGTTGCCTGGAGAAGGATGTCATGGTTGGGAAGATGGAGGGTTGACGAAAGAGAGAAAGGCCTTTGATGAGATGGATTGACACAGTGGCTGCAACAATGGGTTCAAGTATAGCAAGGATCATGGAGCTGGCGCGGGATCGGGGGCTGTTTCATTCTGCTGTGCATGGGGTCGCTTTGAGTCAGAAGCAACTTGAGGGCACCTAACAACAACAACAATGTCCTCCAAGTTCATCCATATTATGCAGTGTTCTGTAGACTCTACTATTATTTAGTGCTGCATAGCATCCCATTATGTGTATGTACCATAGTTTGGTCATCCACTCTTCTGCTGACGGGCACATAGGTTGTTTCCATCTTTTTGCTATTATAAATAGTGCTATGATGAACATAAGTGTGCATATATCTGTTCCTGTCCTGGCTCTCACCTCTCTAGGATATATACCTAGTAATGGGATTGCTGGGTCAAATGGTATCTCCAATTTCAGCTTTCTAAGGAATCACCATATTGCTTTTCCACAGTGGTTGTATTACACCACAGTCCCACCTGCAGTGTATGAGAGTCCCAATCTCTCCACATCCCCACCAGCATTTATTATTTTCTGTCTCGATAAACCTTGCCATGAGTGCTGGGGTGAGATGTTATCTCATTCTTGTTTTGATTTGCATCTCCCTGATGGTCAATTATTGTGAGCGTCTCTTCATGTATTAGCCGGCCTCTTGAATATCCTCCTTGGTGAAGTGTCTATTCAAGTCTTCTGCCCATTTTTCAATTGGATTGTTAATTCCTTTGGTGTTGAGGTGTTGGAGTTTTCTATAAATCTTAGAGATAAGTCCCTTGCCAGATATGTAATTATTTACAAATATGAATGTGTTTCTGTCATTTTTGTTATATGCTTTTTCATGGTGTCGATTTCTTTGTTCTGTATAATTTTCTATGCTGAGCTTGTTTTGTTTATGAATCGTGTTATCACTTCCTTTGTTACTATTGTTTTAGTATTTGGTAAATATTTGTGTTGGTCTTTTTTATTTTGATGTGAAGGTTTATCATTTTTCTTTGAGGTTACCCTATTAATTATAGTTTTCTTCCCAAGTTTAGAACAGTCCATTCTATCTGGTAGTTGTCTTGACATCCCTACCATCTGGAAGTTCTGTAACAACACAATTTTTTCCCTCTTTTTGTTTTGTAGTTGTCCTCATTTGTCAATTGATGTCTCTGGTTCTCTGTTTACAATACTGTAGGCTTATTTACTTTGGATACTTCCATAACTGGGTTGGATTCTGGGTTATATCATCATGTGTGTTAATGGTCAGTGGTTGCTGCTATTGTTGCTTCTCTGTCCAAAGGACTCTCTTTAGTATCTCTTATAAACTTGGTCTGGTTTTAACAAATTCCCTTAATTTCTGCTTATCTAGAAATGTCCTAATTTCACCATCATATTTGAGGGACAGTATTGCTGGGTACATAATTCTTTGTTGGAAATTTTTCTCATCTCATTGTCTTCTTGCCTGCGTGGTTTCTGCTGAGAAATCCAAGCTTAGCCTTATTGATGGCCCTTGTAGGTAACTTTTTGTTTTTGTCATGCTGCTCTCATGATTCTTTCTTTGTCTTTGGTTTTGATGAGTTTGATGATGATATGTCTTGGTGATTTTCTTTTGGAGTCTGTCCTGGTTGGGGTTCATTGGACTTCCTGAATGGATATATTCTCATCTTTCATCATATCAGGGAAATTCTCTTCCAACAAATCTTGGACAATTTTCTCTGTGGTTTTATTTTTCTCTTTCTGTTCTGGAATTCCAATGACATGTAGGTTATTCCTTTTGATGGTATCCCACATGAACCTTAGGCTTTCTTCATTTTATTTTGATCTTTTTTTCTGATTGATCCTTTTCCAAAGAAGTACTCAGGTATTTGTCTTCAATCTCATTAATTCTGTCTTCCATTGCATCAATTCTACTCTTTTGCCCTTTCATTGTCTTATCTATTCTGACAATTTAGTATTTATTAGTCTTCTGGATTTCAATGTGTAGATTTTGTATCATTTCTAATTTTTCATTTATTTTGTAATTTTGTTCTTGTATTGTCTTTCAGAATTATTCTAGGGTTTTGTCTGTGTTTTCCTTGATATGTCTCACAATTCTTTGAAGATACCTAAGTATAATTCTTTTAAATTCCTTATCAGAGAATTCCAATGCCTTCCTCAGGGATGTGTTTTGGGTCTATATCCTGGTCCCTCGTTTCTCCTGCTTTATCTTGCCTTTTTGTGTGGACTGTGCTGCTCTGTTGTCTCTGAGACATTGTGACGTTTTTGTGTTTACATTTAATTGGTGATTATATGTTGGAGTGACTTGCCCATGATTTTTGTTTTATTGTATGTTATCTACACAAGCAGGGTTCTGTGCTGTGTTTCTCTGTTCACTAGTTGACAGCACTTATACAGTCACCACCTGTCTCCTTTCCTGTTGACAGCCTCTTATATGTCCCTGCCAACACTGGCAAACAGAGCCTATTCTTAGGTCCCTGTAATCTGAACGAGAATGCTATCATTGTAAAATCCAAAATGGTTGTCACTTGTAAAGATTCAAAGTGGGTGAACCCTCAGTCACTTTAAATATCCAAAATGGCCACTGCTTGTAAACATTCAAAATGGCTATGCCCTCGGTCACTTTAAATATCCAAATGGCTGCCACATGTAAAAAATCAAAATGGCTGTGCTCTCCAGACAGTGGAAATTCAACAGCTCAGATTGTCTCCCTCCTTGCTGTTTCCCTTCCTTGTCATAGACCACCAGTGCAGTCATCGCTGCAGCCCTTGGTGACCAGGGTTGATCTTTAGGTCATTTCTCAAGTCTCAACACCAGTTGGAAATATTCAGGCTGTTGGTCCCATCAGAGTAGCTGACAGTCCACAGCTCTGACCATCTCTGTACTCACTGTTTTCATTCAGGTTTTTCCACTAGTTGGGGTCTAATCCACTTCTGTATAGTTCCTTTCAAAGCTCAGGGTTGCAGGATTATCTTCTGTATCTCTGTCAATTGGTTAGTCTTTTTTTTTTTTTGAAGATGGTCTGTGTTGCTTGTCTGCCTAGTCCTCCATCTTACCGGAAGTCCTCAAGACTGTAAATCTTTATGGAAGTAGACCGCCCTGTCTTTCTTCCATGGAGCAGCTGGTGGGTTATAAAATGCTGACTTTCTGGTTAACAGCCAAATACCTTATCCACTACACTACTATGGAAGTAGCAATTAATAAATCATGTCATATTGGGCATGTCATACTGGACAAATCTGCTGAAAAAGACCTCTTTAAAGTGTGAAGGAGCAAAGATATCACTTTGAAGACTAAGGTGCACCAAAATGAAGCTATGATATTTTCAATCACCTCATAGGAATGTGAATGCTTGACAGTGAATAAGGAAGACTGAAGAAGAATTGATGCCTTTGAATTGCTGCATTGGTGAAGAATACAGAAAATGCCAGGGACTGCCAGAAGAATGAACAAATCTGTCTTGGAAGAAGTGCAGCCAGAATGCTCAATATAAGAAAGAATGTCCAGTCTTCATTTTCACTTACATTGGTCATGTTGTTAGAAGGAATCATTCTCTGGATAAGGAATTGAGCTTGGTAAAGTAGAAGGTCAGCAAAAAAGGGGAAGACCCTCGAAGAGATGGACTGACACAGTGGCCGCAACAATGGGCTCAAGCATAGCAAGGATTATGAGGATGGCTCATGACTGGGCAGTGTTTCATTCTGTTGTGCATTGTGTCAATGTGAGTTGGAGCCAACTTGAAGTCACCTAACAATAAGAGAAACAACATTCTGATTGGATGTTGTGATATCTCATTCAATTTGCAATGATGAGCACTCTTTGCTATGATTATTATTAATTTGGATATAACATTTTGTGAAATGTCTTTTCACATTTTTTGCTCATTTTGAACATAGGTTATGTATTTTTTTTTTTTTTTAATTGAATTGCAAAAGTTATTTTTGTATTCTGGATGTGACTCCATGTTGGTATTTCCTTTTTTTTTCTTTTTGTTCCTTCCTTTTATCTCTCTAAATATGTCATTTCATTGTCTTTTGGCCTTCATAATTTTAGTTAAAAAGTGAATTTTAAATCTTTGTGCCTCCTTTCAGCTATGGATGTTATTCAAAAAAGAAAGAAAGAAAATGTGATATTTCTCCTTGCCCTACCCTCCCAGGTACTCTTAAGATTTTTCTTCAGTGTTTGGCACTGAAGTTTGGTTTTCCTTGTATTTAGCATGCTTGGCATTTGCTGAGTTTCTTGAATATATAGAGTTTTCTTTTTTTAAAAATTGATGATGTCTTTTATCAATTTTGGGAAAATGTTGGTCATTATCTCTTTAACACTGCATTTGTTTCATTCTCTTACCCACCCACATTTTGGGCCTCCATATACATTAGATATACATACATACGTTAGATTTTTTTTTTTTTTTAATTTTGTATAACATTTCTCTTGTTTAGTCTCCTTTTATCTTATGCATCTCTTCTTAATTGTCCTGTCCATTCTTCAGTTTGGAGATCTTCTCTTAGCCTTTTTCCAGTTCATTAAATAATGTCATGTGCAGCAAATAATCTGTTATTAAGCCTATTATGAATTCTTTATTTCATATGCTGTATTTTTCTGCTCTAAAATATGTATTTGCTTATTGTTCTCTAGATTTCAATTTTCTGTTGACATTTTCAATCTTATTATCCTTTGTAAATATTTTTGTTCATTTTCTTGAATATGTTAATTGGAGACATTTTCAAGTCTGTATCTTATAACAGAAATATTTGAATCAGTTTTTGATAAATTTCTATTATTTTTCTCATTTTTTGTTTATAGAGTCAATTTAAAAAAATCATTATAATTTTTGATTGCTTGTTGAATATTTTAAATGAATAAAAAAGGAAGATGCTGTGCATGTTATCTATATCCAAAAAGGATTAAGTATTTCTTCTAACACGTGGATAGTATATTGGCAGATTCACCTGATCTTAAGAAGGTCTAGTTTTAGGCTTTAGAAAAATTAGCCTATTTGGCTTTTGGCCTTTTTCTAACATGTAGCCCTATTCCCTATACATGGCTCTAAATACTAGGGTATTACACCTAACCTTAGGAAGTGGCCCTCCTTGTGTCTTACATGAACTTCCAGGGTTTTTGAAGGACAGTCTCCCACCTCCAGAATTTTATGAAAAAAGAAACAGTTTGGAATGCATTAATGTTTCCAGGTCTGTGGCCTGATTTCTATTTCTGATCTGTTTTAGATAAACATAGCATCATTGTCTCTTTAAATTAAGACTTAAAATATTTAATTTTCAGATTTAATTTATGCTATAGTTGGTCCTTTATGTTAAAAATCAACCGTCAAGGGGGAAAAAAAAAAAAACAACTTTCATAATACATTTATAGTTACCTAGGGATTAGAGTCATGAGTAAATGAATTTCCTCTCCTTCTTATTTGTATAAATGAAACAAACTGAGGTAGAATAAGGTATATTGAACTTCAAGTTTATTCTTTTCCATGCTTATTTAGAAGGTACATTAGAAATTAGGACATAACTTATTAGGGTTAGAGAACAATAGCTAATATTTTAAATATTTTTGTCCATTCTCTGTTAAGAATAAAGGGAGATGAGTGGCTTCCCACCTGTTGGTCAATAAAGCAATATCCTTTGGTGGAAAGAATTGCCAATCTTATTGTCAGAATAAAGGTAGGACAGTGTTTTAGGTATTAATAGATGGCCCCATTCAATATCCAACTCAACCTGTTTCTAGGTGTTCCCTGTACTCTAGAGGCCTGGAAAAAAAAAAAAAAAAAAAAGTCCTTAGTACAAAACTCAGGATGTGACTTGGAGTCTCCTGCTTAAGTATATTATCATGAGACTTGGATTTGAAGCTGTAGAGTAGCTGGGATGAATCATAGCAGAGAAAGTGTGGTTCTGGTGTTAGTGGCTGTCATGGCAATGTACTAATTCTAATGGCAGTTTCTAATTGTAGTAGAGGTAGCATCTTCCTTGGTCTTCTTGTTCTGCAGCATGGCTTGGATGTTCAGACAAGTGTTGGTTTCTTCAACCCTCTCAATAATTCTGTAAATCATTAAAAATTCTTTAATACATCTTTTTCATATAGATAACAACAGAAAGGTGAATGTTAATCACTTTGGTTGTCTGCTAAATTGCTTTGTAGCCAGGCCAAGTATTGAACCTCAAAAGAAACATCATGACTCCATTACTGTATAGGAAACTATGTAAGCAAGGAAAATTAATGCTTCAAGGAGAATGACTACTTGAAAAAACACCTCAGTGTTAAAGCCATGGCTCTACTGTCAGAGAGGTGTTATCTGCAATAATGCAATCCTGTTGAAAAGGACTCCCAATCTTCCTCCACTAGTATGTTGTGCCCAAAGAGATTTAGAAAGAGCTCTGGTGGTGTAGTGACTAAGGCATTCGGTTGCTAACCAAAAGGTCAGTAGTTTGAACCCAGCACCACTCCATGGGAGAAAGATGAGGCGGTCTGCTTCTAAAAAGGTTTAGCCCTGGAAACCTCAGGTTGTCTCTATGAGGTGGAATTGACTGGATTGCAGTGGGTTTGGTTTATTTTTGGTGAAATAGATTTCTAATGGCCTGAGGTTGGGGGAGGGGAAGATACTGGACTGAGTGAGTCCCTGTCTGTTGCATCATCAAGCTCAAGCAGTTGGCACACACAGAGTACTTGACAGATGAGAAGGATAATTTATTACTATACACATGGTGAGGAGATAGAAGCTGGTACCCAAATCTGACTTCCTGAGTGGGGGTTGGGATATAGTAGTTTTTATAGGGTTCCAGAAAGGACAGCTATACATATTCATATAAATGCCTGAAATTTGGGCATGAATTGGCTGGGGATTAGATGAAATTTTGTTTGCCTCTGTGGAAAGGGACAGTCAACTTTCAATGCAGTGCACTTGCGGCCAGATGAGTTATACTGACTTCTTGTCATTAGCTGATGGGGCTCAGGAAGAGAGGGAGGTGTTAGTTCAGAACAACTTCCTGAAGTTTCTTCTTATGCATATGTCCACAGTCCAAAACTGGTCTGATCTAGTTTTAACCAATTTCAAGTTGGTCTTGACTGGGTTTTTGAAAAACAGCTTTAAAGCAATTAATTAACATGTCCACTCATCTGTTTCCAACCAGGGTGGAGGATGGTTACAGAAAGGGTGGGGAAGTGAGTTAAACTTGGCTTTAGGGGGATTGGATAATTTTTGATTCTCCAGTGACTGACATCACACAAAATCCCCATGCATTGTAAAGTTCAGGGTGCCAGATATTTTCCCATTGCAGAAAACTCTATGATGACTCTGACAATATGAACAGAAACTCACATCCACCCATTTGGTCAAGTCTCAGATACCTCTCAGGGCATCAGCTTGCACTGCCAGTGAAAGATGGCATACCCAAATTACATCCAAAACCTTCAGATTAGAGAATCTCACAGTTTCAAATTCTTCCCATTCTGTCGTCACCGACCATTATTCGAAATGCAGCCTTTTTTGTTCATTTGTCTGTTTTTCAGAATCTCATGTCCTTGCCCTGTACTTGTTTTCTCTGAAACTACCTTTTGTTGGCTTCTTCCCTCACAATCTTTCATATTATTCCCCTCTGGAGAACTCACTATCAGTGAAGACATTTCTTTATAGCCCTAATCTCTTTAACTGACCTCTTGCTTTACCTTGAATCTAGGGGTCCCTGAGGATCAGCTCCTCCTGAAGATTGCTACAGTGGAAACTGCTAATATTCCTAGCTTTGTAATGCTGCTTATAAGTCATTTCTCTTTAACATTATTGTAAAAACCCCTTTGAGGTTGATGCCAGTTGGTGATAACATTATCCATCCTTCTCACTTTCATATTTTAGCCTCTTGGTCACTCCTTCTTCAAATAAATCAAAGACAGCCTTCTACTTACTGTATCTCTGGGTCCACATGAACACGCAATCCTCTTGTCTCATAATTTCTTGACTTCCTCAGCACTAATAAATTTAATCACTGGTCTGTTTCTGCCATATCTCTGGAAACTTCAAGGCTAATAGTCTACTCCTTCCTTCCCTTTCACTCCGTTATTCCCTTATACTCGTCTTACCTCACTGGTATTCCAACACTCATTGCCATTGAATTGATTCTGACTCATACAACCCTATTGGACAGAATAGAATTTCCCATAGGGTTTTCAAGGCTGTAATCTTTATGGAAGCAGACTGCCACATCATTCTCCCATGTAGTTTCTGGTGGATTCAAACCACAGACTTTCAGGTTAGTAGCTAAATGCTTTAACACTGTGTCACCACGGCTCCTTCTGCTACTTCAAGGTGCTCTCATTAACTGCCATCAAGTTGATTCTGACTCAGAGAGACCCCCATTAGGTTTCCAAGGCTGTTAATCTTTATGGAAGCAGACTGTCTCATCTTTCTTTTGTGGAGTGGTTGTTAGTTTGAACCACTGACCTGTTGGTTAGCAAACAAATGCCTTAACCACTCCACCACCATAGCTTCTTTTCCAAGTCCTAGATAACTACATTTTCATCCAATCTAATACCCACCGAGGAATTAACTTTCCCATTAAATCATGTTCAGTCCTTTAGCCACCTTCATCCAAGACTGAACCTTCCATGTAACACCTGGGCTCTGGAATAAATTATCTGTCTTGGCTATTTTGGACACCTGTGCTGCAGCCCAAGAACCTTATAGACCAGGCAGATTTGCACTTGTAAACTTGCTTCTAGCCTTGAGTGGGCTTCAGTTTCATCTTGTATGCCCTGCATATAACCTAGTTGACCTCTCTTTATTGAATTTAACAACTTAAAACTTTGGCCACTCTTCTCAAATACTTTAGTGTTGTCTCTAACTATTAGAAGATGGAGGGCATTAAGAAGGAAGACTTTAACTTCTTTTCTTTTGACATCCCACAGACCTGCTGCATCTTCCTTCAGTCTCCTTAACTCCCTCCTCACTCTTTCAGGAAAAGAGCACTCTTTCCTACTGGCTGAGGCCAAATCCTCCACCTCCTTTCTAGTTCCCACTCTTCCCTTTACCACCTGTACCTTCTTTCTTGGTATTAACAACCTCTACCACACAGTGGGCTCTTACTCCTCGGTCTCTAAATATGCTTGGTTCTCTGCATTATAAATATTTAAGACTTTCTTCATTCACCCTGGGCCAATCTTTGGCCTTTCCTTCATTGACTAAAATTCTTAGAAGTGCTGTAGGGGTATCATGAACAGTCTTGGCATTAATATTTCTAGAAACCTTAAGAATAGAGATGAGAACCCGTGTTATTTCAAAACTGCACAGTTTTCTATCTTTAATGGCAGAATAAAAATAAAATGTTTCTTTGTTCTAGAGGAAAGAAAACCACTTGATAGGACTCCTTTACTACATAAATGAAAAGTAAATTTTCACCTATTTTTTCTTGTAGTAAACAAAGCACTATTAACCTAAACCTTTTTTTTAAATTGGAGACATTAAGTATTGTGTTGGTATTATAAATTGTTCTGGAGCAGATTAACATCTCTGATATGTTCTTGGTGTTTTTTTCCTGTGGTGGGAGGAGATGAGAATTATATTTTGGCCCTGTATAAATGTAGAATGCTCAGAGTTGCAAGATGTTGCTTGTTCTTAGGGAGTTGTGGGCATTTTTATTCAAGAGAGAAGGCAGGAGATGAGTAAGGTTGTCAGATACTTGCAGGGAAGATATGAAATTCTTATCAAGTGCATTATTTGCACCTGGCATTGAAAAAAACACTGGACTAGGTAGGTGCTGTCCAATATCCAATGTTATATAAGTCTGAATGCTCCAAAGAGTACCGATGTTGGATAAATTGTCCTTCTTAAGACTATAAGGAGAGGCAATGGTTCTGTGAATGGGTTGTTGTTTTCTCTGAAGTTGGTAAATATTCCCTACATCAGAAATCCAAGAAATTAGATATAACCTAGTACAGAAAATGATGATTTAGGAGGTGCAATGTTGTGACTCAAGAGGTATGGGAGGGCTTCTGCATAGTGAAGATGACCAGTGCAGTGCTGGAATCTGAGAGGGGCATCTGTGCAAGGGACTGTAGAAAAGGAGGCCCAGAGAGGAGAATCACACTCAGCAGGGTAAAGAGAGGCTCCCACGTGAATAGGGGTTGGGAGTACCTGCTATGAGAAGTTGGCTAAATATAGGGAATTGATCAAATAAATAAATACATTGAGAATAATGGTAGCTAAGTTCTATTGTAGGAGCTCTGGTAGCACAGTGCCTAAGGCACTTGACTGCTAACCAGAAGGCTGGTGGTTCAAACCCATCAGCCACTCCTCGGAAGGAAGGTTGGGCATTCCTACTTCCGTAGTGATACTGCCTCGGAAACCCAAGGAGGGGTCGCTATGAGTCGGGATTGACTCGATGGCAAATAACAACAACAACAACAACAACACAAGTTCTATTGTTGGTGAAGGAAGTTACAAATATGGAAGAGGAGACAATTAGAATTACCCTGCATTGTTGGATTGGATTCGGAGATTTTAGTATGAATTCATAGTGTTCAATATGTCGAGGTAGACAAATAAATAAATGTAAATGACGTCACTGTCTCTCTGTCTCACACCTCAAGCACAGCCACTATCTGTCTGTCATGAGAGGCTGGAGTGTGGCTATGATGCTTAACAGGCTTCAAGAGAGCTTCCAGACTAAGAAGATTTTTACTTGAGTTTATTGTAATCTACTAGATGGTAAAGTACCACAATGGTGGTCAAGATTTAAATTAGTATAAAATGCTAAAGTAGTTCTTGGAACATATTAAGTGCTTAATAAATGTAAGCTGTACATAGTGTTATTATTTATAACCCATAATATTCTCCTGTGATCCAGACCCATATTCAAATGCCTGTTGGACATTTTCACTTAGATGCCCACAATATGCTAAAAAAATAAGTTCTCCAGTTTAAGACCTGCTCCCTATCCCAATGACTGTCCAAGTCAGAAACCTGGGTACCATTTTGACCTTTCTTGCTTGCTTTCTCTCTCTCTCTCTCTTTTTTTTTTTTTTTTTTACTTATCCTGTTCCACTGATGGTCAAATCAATCATGTTAATATCTTTCAATTCATTCTCCTTCCTTCCTCATTATTATTCTCTTAATTCATAACCTCTCTATTTCTCCTGTTAATTAATACAACAACCTCTTAGTTTCCCTGTTTTTCCCTTTCACTCTCTCCAATCATTTTTAATATTCAAAAATCTTTTTAAATACAAATATGATCATGTGTGCCCTTTCCCCTTTAATGGATTCATGTTATCTTCAAGATAAAATCCAATTCCTCAGCATGGTTTGCAAAAGCCGTTCTCTCTAGCTTCAACTTTTGACGTCTCCCTTCCCTTCTTTTTGCTTAATCATATAGGTCAGAACTAACTGAGTCCCACATATGCCATGGACTTTCTCTCCTAGATCCCTAGATCCCTGCTGCCTCTTTTTGGATTACTGTACCCCATCTTCTGTGTTCAGATGAACTTTTGCACTCTTCTAAGACTCAGCTTGTGCAAAATCACCACAATGAAGCTTTCTCTGAACTCTGCTTAGTTTAGGTGTTCTTTCTTCTTGTTCTTTTGCAATCCTCATCACATGGTCTTATAATTGTGTACCTCTTCGTTTTTGCTATGACTTTGAAAATGACCTGAAAGCAAGAACTGGGCATATGTTTCTCCATTTCCTATACTATATTTGTAGCATTGCCTGGAACATAGAAAATATCTTTTAAAAAATCTTGGATAAATTATGAGTGACTTTCCTCCTATTTCTCCAATATTTCAGAGCACCATACAATTGTAGCATATTGGAAAATCATCATGCAATTATAGTATATTGACAAATCTGTGAATATTTATTTTCTATTTGGAGTATTTGTCATTAAAAAAAACAAAACAAAAAACAAAAAAACTCCCTGCTGTTGAGTTGGCTTCAACTCATAGCAACTCTTCCTTGGGTTTTCATTGAGTACACTCTTAATTCACATTAATCTGTCATTCAATGAGTGTGAATTAAGAGTGTACTCAACATTTAAAAATGAATATGCAGCATTTAATCAATAAGACACTGGATTGGAAATTAAATCTTTCTTTAATGCTTTTATTTTTAATATATACTTTTGTGTCAGGCAATTTTCTCTGTCTGAAAAATGTAACCTTTCTAACACCTTCAAGATCTCAGGTATTTTTAGTGTTTTCTAAGTTATTAAAGATAGAAAGAATTACTACTTTGCAATTTTTCAGTGGTTCCATTCCTACCATGCATGAGACTGATATTAAGCAGTTCTTCCCCTCCAGCCAAGGGTTATTTTCAGTTTTCCTGATTTATAATCATCCAAATCTCATATGATACCAAAAAGCAACTAGGGTATTTTATACTACAAGAGTTAAGAGTTCATAAAACAACAAACATAAAAACGATCAATAAATCCTAAAAATGAGTCCCTTAAAAGTCTTTCACAAAAGCTCAGAGTAATATCTCCAGGGAAAGGCAGACATAGTTTATATAAAGTTCTAGATTTCCAGGATTCCTTCAGTGTGAATTAAGCCTCAATGGATTTAGTTCATGGGATTGAATCAGATATGATTACAGAATTTTATTGTTTATTTTTATATATTTATATGACCTGAGGATTGGTATTACAAATATCTAGCTTATATAAGGAAGGAAATAAAGTGCTAAGCACTGGAATAGCAAGGACTTCAACAATGGCCTTAGTTTTGGCATTTTTTATCCATTCATATATGAGTACTTGAGTGATGAGGATCACCTTCATGTCCAGGGTTCTTTCAGTTTCCTAAGAAAGGTTGTCTCTATGAGTCAACTCTATATCTTCATTGTGAGGCAGTCAGTCAAGCCACATCCCCAGGAGAACGAATCCCACAAGAAAAAGAGGTGAAAGCATAGCAGCAGGCCTCCATTGAGACCCATGCTGTGACTTCTACTGACCTTGAGGGGATGCCTCCAACATCTCATGCACACGTGAAGATTAATGTTTGTCTGGGACCCCGTGAGTCCGGATACTGAAGATCATTTAAAATATCAAGAGATCATTATTAAAACAGAGTTGATTGGGAAATCAACCCTTATAAAGGATAAGCTGTTTTAAAAAGCAGATAGTGTTATGCCCTTATCTTCCCATAATTAGATCTGTTGTTGTTGTTGTGGTTGTTGTATGCCATCGAGTGGCACCCAACTCATAGCAACCCCTCCTTGGGTTTCTGAGGCAATATTGCTATAGAAGTAGATTGCCCAACCCTCCTTCTGAGAAGTGGCTGGTGGGTTTGCACCACCCGGCTTCTGGTTAGCAGTCAAGTGCCTTAGGCAATATGCTAATATCTGGTGTTAGACCCAGGAATCAGTATTTTTAACAACTACTCTCCAGGTGATTCCATTTTAGATAGTCATTGATCACATTTTGAAAAATAGCCATCTCTACCACCTGGGTGACTTAATACAGAAGTAATATATCATTCTGTACTCCCTCTTACTAAAACTTAACATATTGTCAGTGTCCAGATGCCATCAAAATATCACTTAAATGTATTGCATCAAGCTGAATTCACTTAAAAGTTCAGTCAGGTCCAATTTACCTTTGATTGGATAGATGTAGACTGAGCCCCCTAAAATACTTATAGCAAAATGTATAAAGTAGCTGTTGTCTGTTGTATAAGAAAGCAGGAAATGATTATCGATACAAGGGTATTATAGAACTTCATGAATTTTCTGATAGGTTTGATAATAGAATCTTAAAGGAAAATCTATTATATCAATTTAGTAAATCAGAAATAGAATGATATCTCCAGATGAAAAGTAAAATAAATAAATAACAAGGAAAAAACTCTGTCAATCTCATTCCATGACAAAAAAAAAAAAAAAAAAGTTATAAAATCATGAAATAATCTTCCCAAAAAACTTTGCATAATACATTATTTAGAAATTATAAAGGGAGATATTCTATTGATATTTTGGTAAATCTTGTATTCTGTC
This sequence comes from Orycteropus afer afer, assembly GCF_000298275.1. Lineage (NCBI taxonomy): Eukaryota > Metazoa > Chordata > Mammalia > Tubulidentata > Orycteropodidae > Orycteropus > Orycteropus afer. Next base: position 8,250,893 of record NW_006921594.1, read on the forward strand.
TTCTCATTAAATTGACTTCAGTTTTAAATTGATCTGCTTAGCATAAAGTCATTGATTTTCTACCTGAAAGCATCTAATCACCCTCTATCTAATCCAGAACTAGTAATAAATCAATAGAGAGAACTGATTCATGGCTTCCTTTGGGTTGCTGAGATTTCTTACATTCCTTTTCAATATAACATCAAAGAGCTAGCTTTTTTTAGTGTCGTTGTTGCTTATTTTTAATGCTACAATCACAAAATATTCATGATATTCTGGAAATGTGTAAGAAGAAAATTCAGTTCAAAATCAAGACAAAATCCAGAGCTTTTCCACTTGGATCTGAGATTTTGAATTGTATATTTGAGATGATGTAGCCTCTCTGTGTGTGGTTAGAAAAGCTGATTTTTGTTGTTGTTGTTAAGGAAAGCCTAATTAGCACAATTTGTACTTTGTGGATTGTTGCATGCTTGATGTAAGTATGGCCATTTGCATGCCAGACTCCAAAATGTGCTTCAATAACAGGTGGAAATATTTTTTAGAGAAAGTATAGCATTACCTATCTGAAGTATAGTAGACTCAAAATTAGCAAGAAATTCAAGACAATCTAGTTTCATATTTCACCTAATGAGGGGTCTCTTATGTGGTCTAACTACCATTAGTAAAATGCAACTGTGTTAGATGCTTTAGCCTGTAGTTATAAATGCAGATAACTATATCTCAAATTTCTTTTAAGAAAATTATGCATGCTTTAGGGAAAATGATATTTTCCTGTATCAGTATATCAAATAATTTTCACCTCATCTTTTAATACTTCTTAAAAAGAAGCAATCTTTCTAGAAAAGTGAAGAATTTATTAAGAATCTTAACAATATTGATTCAAATACAATTAACCAAAACAAAGTTTAAGAAATGGTAAAAGGTTAATGAGTGATCAGCAGTACTGGGCAGTATGATAAGTGTTTTATGTTTAATCTTTTCAGCAGTTTTATGAAGGAAGTTTATTATCACCTCTTTTTATAGATGAGGAAATGGAGGCTTTAGAAAATGTTGAGTAATGTGCTGAGTTAACATGACCGACATATGGAAGAACTAGAACTCTTTGTTAATCTGACTTGAAATCTTGTTTCTCTCTCACAGAATCATTTGTTCCTCTTATTTGTACCATTTTCTGATAACTCACCTGAGGAAAATCATAGCAATCACAGTTCTCAACCCTTCTCTCCCTCCCCCAACCCTCAACATCTATGGAGAGTCATAATTATACAGTGGAAAGAGCATGGGCTTTTAATCAGATCAGATTTGCTACTTACTCTTCATGTAACCTTGGAAAAGATATTTTTAATATTTTGTGGTTCCATTTTCTCATCTGTAAAATGAGTATAAAATAACCTTCCTCAATAGCAGATGGTGAGTATTGTCTTCCTTTTCCTTCAAACTAGAAGGAAACAGTGATGAGGTTGAGGTAGACAGACAGAAGTAGGAGAGAATTTATCTTGCCCTCACTGCAAAAAGCAACATCATGATAACTAAATCATAGAGGAAATACTGAAGTTGTTAAGGATTTCATTTTCCTTTGATTGACAATTAATACTTGCAGAAGCAGCAGTTAAGAAATCAAACAACTTATTGCACTGGACAAATATGCTGCAAACAACCACTTTAAAATGTCCAAAAGCAAAGAAATCACTTTGAGGATGAAAGTATGCCTGACCCAAGCCATGGCATTTTCAATTGCCTCAAATGCACATGAAAGCTGAGCAATGAATACAGCTGACTGAAGAAGAATTGATGCCTATTGAAATCATGGTGTTGGTAAACAATAATGAAAATACCATGGACTGCCAGAAGAATGAACCAATCCATCTTGGAAGAAGTGCGGCCAGAATGCAGGAAGCAAGGATGCCAAGACTTTGCCTCTCATGCTTTAGTCATGTTGTCAGGAGGGATCAGTGCCTGGTGAAGGACATGATGCTTGGTAAAGTAGAAAGTCAACAAAAAGAAGAAGACCCTCAATGAAATGGGTTGATACAGTGGCTGCAACGATGGGTTCAAACACAGCAACAATTGTGAGGATGGTGCAGGACTGAACAGTGTTACATTCTGTTGTTTGTAGGGTCACTATGAGTTGGAGCCAACTTGATGACAACAGCAAACCCTAATCTTAAACATCTGGCTTAAGAAATATCTAGCTGAGATAGTTGAACTTGAGACATTGTAATCTATCACAAAGACAGATTAATAATTGAAATGAAAAAAGATTGTATAGTTCTGCTTTACAGTTATTAATATAAGTCATTTCTAATATTTTCAGATATTAATTCTGGAGAAACACATTCTTTCAATTTAACCATGGCCCTATATTATTAATCTTCATAGAAACATTCAAGACTTGAATATTGAACATTATTTAAGGGGAGGACACTTGGCTTTATTTTAGAAAAACTCGGTATAATTTTAATGATGAATTTTTTTGTGTGTACCTAATTCAAAGAATATAAGCATATTTTTAGTATAATCAAAATATTAATCACCATTTTTATTCAATTATTTTGAATAGGTTAACTGAGGTAGTCTTAACACTTTTATATTGCACAATCTAATAGTGAAATAATACTCTATTCAAGTCTCTAAACTTGTTTTACACTTTCATTTTAATTCTTGACTTTCACATCTGGAATTTTGTTTTTCTTTTTCTCTTTTTTTAAAATTTTTATTGTGATTTGGGTGAAAATTTACAGAGCAAATTCACTTTTCATACAGCAGCTCACAAACACTTTGTCTCATGATTTTGACTGAAATTTCCCACAATGCAACAGCTCCCCTCCCACTTCTTCCCCATAGTTACCTCTTCCCTGTGTCCTTCCCTTCCATGTACTCCTGCCTCCCAAGCTGTCTCCCTGTGCATACAAAGCCCTTCTAGTCTCCCATGATTGATCTCTCCTAGGAATGTATCTACCTAATGTAAATGGTCAGCTCATATGCCTGTCTTTTGTTTGGCTGGAAGCCACAGGAGTGAATTCAGTTCCAGACCTGAAGGGCAGCTAGGGGCTAGAGTCTCAGTGGTTCCACCAGGCTCTATCAGACCAGCAAAACTTGTCCTTTTTTTAAATATATATTTAAAAAAATTTTGAGTTTTATTCTACTTTGTCCTATCATTCTATCCAAGATCTCCTACAGAGATGCCCCTCCGAGTGGTTGACAATGATAGGTAGCCAGGCACCACCTAGTTCTTCTGGTCTTATAGTCATATTGGATGAGGATCACATGGTGTACCAGTCGCTTGCACTAATTTTTTCCATGTATCTTTGATTTCCTTCATTCTTCTTTGTTCTGGATGAGGAGAGACCCACCATTGCATCTAGATGGCTGCTTGCAAGCTTTTAGGATCCCAGTTGCTACTTGCCAAAGTAGGATGTGGAACAATGGTTTGTGTAGTATATGATGCCAATTGAGCTTGATGTCCCCTTTGACTATGGTCCCAAACCCATAGGTCTAACTACTTGCTCCCTCTAGGTAGCTGGCTGTGGCCAATTAGTGACTATAACATTGCCCCTTTTCAGCTCTATTATATACCTGGACGGGAGCTCTGGTAGCATAGTGGCTAAAGCACTTGACTGCTAACCAGAAGGCTGGTGGTTCAAACCCACCAGCCACTCCTCGGAAGGAAGGTTGGGCAATCCTACTTCTGCAGTGATACTGCCTCGGAAACCCAAGGAGGGGTCACTATGAGTTGGGGCCGACTCGACGGCACATAACAACAACAACAATATATACCTGGACATTCTTACAGAATGTACAAATACACTTGTAGAAACATTGTCTTCCAATCATACACATGGTTGGTCATAAGCACACTCCCCCCTGCATAGACATACTTAATAGTTCAGCCTGTCCACCCATCTATCCACCTGTATATTCATGTTTGCGTTCACTGACAATGCAGTACTATATGCGCAAAAGGGTTCATCTTTTTTTGTGTGAAACTTGCATGCATCTCTCTATGCCTTCTTTGTCCTCAATGCTACCGTGTTGATCACTCACATTTGGTACATTGCCCTTCTCTTCACCGAAATCAATACTTGTCTCTATGTATCTAACAGTATTCCCTTCCCTCCCCTCCTTCTGCTGGTAACCAACAAAGAAAATTTCCTTCCATATATAAACCTTTCCTTGACTTTTTACAGTAACAGTCTAATACAATATTAGTCCATCTGTGATTGACTTATTTCACTCAGCACAATGTCCTCCAAGTTCATCCACGTTATGTGGTGTTTTGCCAATTCTGTGTAATTCTTTAGGCTTGCATAGTATTCCATTCTATGTATGTACCATAGTTTGATTATACATTTTTCTGTTGATGGGCACCTAGGTTGTTTCCATCTTTTGGAATCTTTTGTGAATAGCGCTGTGATGAACATGGGTGTGCGTATGTCTGTTCTTGTCCTGGCTCTCACTTCTTTATGATATATTCCTAGTAACGGAATGGCTGGGTCAAATGGTATTTCTAATTCTTACTTTTTAAGGCATCGCCATACTGCTTTCCACACTGGTTGCATCATTTTACAGTACCACCAGCAGTGTATGAGAGTCCCAAACTCTTCACATCCTAGCCAGAATTTTTTTATTTTGTCTTGTTGAACTTTCCTACTAGTGCTTGGACAAGATGATACCTCATTGCTGTTTTGATTTGCATCTCTCTAATGGCTAATGATTGTGCACATTTCTCCATATGTCTTTTGGTCACCTGCATATCCTCTTTGGTGAAGTGTCTATTCATGTCTTCTGCTCATTTTTTAATTGGATTATTGTCTTTTGCAGTTCAGGTGTTGGAGTTTTCTACAAATTCCAGAGATAAGTCCCTTGTCAGATATGTCATTGCCAAATACTTTTTCCCAATCTGTAGGTTCTCTTTTGACTCTTTTGGAGAAGTCTTTGGAAGCACACAAAAATTTAATTTTGAGAAGGTCCCATATATCTGGTTTCTCTTCTGCTCTTTGTGCATTTTGGGTTATGCTTGATAGTCTATTTATGCCATATATTAGGGCCCTTAAATTTGCCCCTAGTTTTTCCTTGAGGGATTGTGTAGTTTTAAGTTTCATATGTAAGTCTTTGATCTATCTGGAGTTGGTTTTTGTGCATAGTGTGAAGTACGGATCTTGTTTCATTTTTCTGAAAATGGATATCTAGTTTTTCTAGCACCATTTGTTAAACAGATAATATCTTTCCCATTTAATGGATTTCAGCCCTTTGTCAAAGATCAGCTGACCATAGGCGATGGATCCATTTCTGGGTTCTCAATTCTATTCCTTTGGTCTATGTATCTGTCATTGAACCAATACCAGGCAGTTTTGATTACTGTGGCTGTATAGTAGATTTTAAGATCTAGTAATGTGAGACCTACTACTCTGTTCTTATTCTTCAATAGTTCTTTGCTTATCTGAGGTTTCTTTCTTTTCCATATAAAGTTAGTGATTGGTTTTGCCATATCCTTAAAAAATGTTGATGGGATTTGGATTGGGATTACATTGAATGTATAGATTGCTTTGGGTAGAATTGACATTTTCACAATGTTCAATCTTCCTATTCATGAGCATGGGATGTTCTTCCATTTATGTAGATCTTTTATGGTTTCTTGGTGTAGTCTTTTATAATTTTCTTTGTACAGATCTTTTGTGTCCCTGGTAAGATTTATTCCCAGGTATTTTATTTTTGGTACCTATTGTAAATGGTATTGATTTCCTTTTTTGTTTTTCAGAAATCTCTTTGCTGGTGTAGAGGAATCCAACTGATTTTTGGATGTTGGTCTTGTATCCTGCCATGATGCTAAATCTCTCGATTTGTTCCAGTAGATTTTTGATAGAATCTCTTGGGTTTTCTAGGTATAGGGTCATATCTTTAGCAAATAGGAATAGTTTGACTTCTTTCTTCACAATTTGGTTGCCTTTGGTTTCCTTTTCTTGCCTTATTGCCCTGGCTAGGACTCCTAGTACAATGTTGAATAATAGGGGTGATAGTGGGCATCCTTGTCTGGTTCCTGTTCGCAAGGGGAATGGTTTCAGTCTCTCTCCACTGAGAATAATGTTGGCTGTTGGTTTAGCATGTTGTTGTTTTTGTTGTTGTTGTTTTCCCATTGAGTTGCCCAGACTCATAGTGACCCCTTCTTGGATTTCTGAGACAGTATCACTACGGAAGTAGATTGTCCAACCTTCCTTCCAAGGAATTGCTAGTGGGTTTGAACCGCCATCCTTCTGGTTAGCAGTCAAGTGCCTTAGGCACTACGCTACCAGAGCATAGATGCCCTTTATTATGTTGAGGAATATCCCTTCTGTTCCTATTTTGCTGAGAGTTTTGATCAGGAATGAGTGTGGGAATTGATCAAATGCATTTTCTGCATGATATGATCATGTGGTTCTTCTCCTTTGTTTTATTTATGTGGTGGATGACATTGATTGTTTTTCTAATGTTGAACCACCCCTGCATACCTGATATG
>NW_006921594.1:8257714-8259379 GCF_000298275.1 Orycteropus afer afer
AATCTGTCCATTTCTACTAGATTTTCAAATTTGTTGGAGTACAGTTCTTCATAGTATCCTGATATTATCCTTTTTATTTCAGTTGGTTCTGTTGTGATGTGGCCCATTTTGTTACTTATTCATGTTATTTGTGTTGTCTATCTCTTTTCCTTTGTTAAATTTGCCAGTGGTTTGTCAATTTTATAAATCTTTAAAAAAAAAAAAACTTCCAGTCTTGTTGATTTTTTTCTATGGTGTTTATATTTTCTGTTTCATTGTGTTCTGCTTGAATTTCTGTTATTTCCTTTCTTCTGATGATTGTAGGTTTTTTTTTTTGTTTGTTTGTTTGTTTTTTTGCTGCTCTTTTTCTAATTGTTGGAGATGTTGGGTTAAGGTGTTGGCTTTGGCTCTTTCTTCTTTTTTGATGTGTGCATTTATTGCTATAAATTGGCCTCTGATCACTGTTTTTGCTGTGTCCCAAAGAGTTTGACATGTGTTTTCATTCTGGTTTGATTCAAGGAATTTTTAAATTTCATTTTATATTTCTTCTTTTACTCTGTCATTCTTGAAGAGGGTGTCATTCAGTTTCCATGTGTTTGTTCTTTTTCTGTTGATCTTTGTATTTTTGATATCTAATTTGATAGCATTGTGATCTTGAAAATGCTTTGTGATATTTCAATGTTCTTAAATTTACTCAGGCTTGCCTTATGCCCTAACATATGGTCTATCATGGAAAATAATCCATATGCACTGGAAAAGAATATATATGGTGCTATTATTGGGTGAAGTGCTCTGTAGATGTCTACAAGGTCAATATGGTGGATTGTGTTGTTTAGCTCTTCTGCATCTTTGTTGAGTTTCTTTCCAGTTGTGTTCACAATGGGTATGGTTTCAGTCTCATTGAAAGTGATGTATTAAAGTCTCCCATTATGACTGTGGAGTCATATTTTTGATTTTTCAATTCTTTTAAAGTCTGATTTATATATTTTGGGGCTCTTTCATTGGGTCCATAGATATTTATTATGGTTATATCTTCTTGTTCAATTGATCCTTTAATCATTATATAATGTCCTTGTCTCTTATTGTGGTTTTTGTCTTAAAGTCAATTTGATCAGAAATTAGTATTCCCATTCCTGATCTTTTTTGGTTTCCATTTGCTTGATATATCTTTTTCCAACCTTTGATTTTTAGTTTACTTTTGTCTTTGTCTCCAAGATGTGTCTCTGGTTATGCTTTCTTATCCAGTCTGTAACTCTCCATTTCCTGAGTGGTACATTTAATACATTGACGTTCAGTGTAATTATTGACAAGTATGAATTGGTTGCTGTCATTTTGTTATGTGTTTTTTTGTGGTGTTCCTGGTTTCTTTGTTCCACATAATTTTCTGTGCTGAGCTCATTATGTTTATGAATCATGTTGTCATTTCCTTTGTTGTTATTATTTTAGTATTTAGTAGATATTTGTGCTTGCCATCTTTTTATTGTGATGTGAAGGTTTATCATTTTTCTTTGAGGTTATCCTGTGATTTATAACTTTCTCCCTGAGTTTAGAACAGTCCATTCTATCTTGCTACTCTTAAATTCCTCACCATTTAGCAGTTTTGTAACTACACTATTTTTTCCCTCTTTTTGGTTTATATTTGTCCTCATTTCCAATTGATGTCTCTGGTTCATTGTTTAAAATCTT
>NW_006921594.1:8260024-8274682 GCF_000298275.1 Orycteropus afer afer
TCTTTTGGGGTCTATCCTGTTTGGGGTTCATTGGACTTCCTGAATGGATATATTCTCATCTTTCATCATATCAGGGAAGTTCTCTTCCAACAATTCTTGGACAATTTTCTCAGTGGTTTTCTTTTTCTCTTCCTGTTCTAGAATTCTGCTTCTAAAAACACTCATTGCTGTCATGTCAGATCCGTCTTATAGCGACCCCTCCTTGGGTTTCCAAGATGGTATCACTACAGAAGTAGATTTCCTAATTTTCCTTCTGAGAAGTGGCTGGTGGGTTTAACCTCCAGCCTTCTGGTTAGCAGCCAAATGCCTTAGTCACTAGGCATTGCTTATTCCTTTTGATGGTATCCCACATGAACTGTAGACTTTCTTCATTTTGTTTAGATCTTTTTTACCTGACTGATCCCTTTCCAAAGAAGAATTCAGGTATTTGTCTTCAATCTCATGAATTTTGTCTTTCATTGATTCAATTCTACTCCTTTGTCCTTTCAATGTGTTATCTATTTCTGAAAACTTAGTATTAATCTCCTGGATTTCTATCTGTAAATTTTGTATCACTTCTAATGTTTCATTTATTTTATCATTTTATTTTTGTACTTTCTCCCAAAATTGTTCTAGGGTTTTTTTCTGTGTTTTCTTTAATTTTGCCAGTGTTTTCCTTGATCTGTCTCTCGATCTTTTGAAGATACCTAAATATAATTATTTTGAATTCCTTGTCAGGGACTTTTAATGCTGCTTCTTCCTCAGGGATGTGTTATTTTGGGTCTGTATCCTGCTCCCTTGTTTTACCACTTTATCTTGCTTCTTTGTTTGGACTGTGATGGTCTGTTGTCTCTGAGATGTTGTAACATTGTTGTATTTAAATCTCTGTTAACTGTTTGTGAAGAGCAGTTAAGGGTGAGCCAAGGTCTTTTTGGTGATTGTTTATCATTGGCCAACTGGTGGAGAAGGAAGTGGTATTTCTCACTCCGTAAGTGGAGCTGCAAGTGTGGTTGCATCTTATGGGCATGGTTGCTGTCTCCCACTCAGTTAGACAAAAACAAAAATAAAAAAAAAACATCAAAAAGGTAAAAGCAAGTGGACAAGAAGCACACAGCATAAACACACAAGAGCAATCACCGAAAAATGAAGGAAAAAAAAAAACCTCACATTTTCTGGGGAGTGAGCAATATGAGGAAAGAAGTAGAGTAGGTAAATAATGAAGAAAACAAATTGGGAAAATGCAAAAAAAAAAAAAAAAAAAAAAAATCAAGGGCAGGGGAGAAACACAAGAAAGAAAAAAATAATCAGGAACATGAAAGAGAGAAAAAACTGAAAACTAAAACCTTGAAAGGGAAGAATAAAAAAAACTGAAAAAAGAAAAATTGAAACAGACAAAAACAAACTGAACAAAAAGAAAGAAAAAAAAATTTAGGCAGGACAGGACACCCAGGCTCTCTCTGCGCACACAGACTGGGATGGAATTCCTGATGACCCAAAACGTGGGTGGGAGTGAGGGTTGGCCACACCTCAGTTTACCAAGAGGGTGTGGGGTATAAGAGTAATAAGGGGAATATCACATCTTTCCAGTGTTCAAGTCTGGAATGTCCTTGTGGTTCCCAGCAAGTGGAACCTATTCTTAGGTCCCTGGAATCTGAGAGAACACTGTCACTTTAAATATCCAAAATGGTAGAGCTGCTTGTAAACATTCAAAATGGGTGCACCCTCTGGACAGCCAAAAGTCCACACCTCAGCTCATTTCTCTCTTTGCTGCTTCCCCTTTTATTTATCAGTCAGCACCAGTGCAGTCCTCCGTGCAGCCCCTGGCTAACAGGGCCAATCTTTAGGTCGGTTGTCAGGTTCTAACACCACTTGGCAATATCCAAGCAGTCCATGCTGTCAGGATTGCTGACAGACCACAGCTCTGTATATCTCCTTTTCTGGTGTTTTCATGCAGGTTCTTCCACTTGTTGGAGTTCAGTCCACTTCTGTATCTTTCCCTTAAAAGCTCAGGGCTCCAGGATTATCCTATGTGTTAATTATTTCCCCTTTTCTTTGTTGAAGAGGGTCTGTGCAGTTTTTCTGCCTATTCCTCCATCTTACCAGAACTCTCTGGAATTTTCTCTTTTTAAATTGCATGCTCAATCCTTTGTTTAGGCCTAACCAATCATAAAAACGAACTTTATTTTATTTTTCTTTAAGATAAAAAACACCTCCTTTGTGTGCTCCTAGTTTAATTTTCACCTAACCTTTTAAAGATTAATATATTTGTAGTTGAACACAAAGACTAGCTTGAATTAAGCAGAGCTAGTGAGTAGTGCAAAGGAGTTCTTGTGGGGTAGTGCCTAAGGCATTTGACTGCTAACCAGAAGGCTGTTGGTTCAAAACCACAAGTCACTCTATAGAAGGAAGACTGGGAGGTGTATTGCTGTAAATCTTTACAGCCTCAGAAACACAAAGGGGGTCGCTTTGAGTTGGAATTGACTCAATAGCAGTGAGTTTGGAGTTTTTTTGAGAGGATAGTGCAAGGAGCTCTGGTGGTGTTGTAGTTAAGCTATTTGGCTATTAATCAAAAGGTGAGTGGTTCAAATCCACCAACCACTCTGCAGAAGAAAGATGGGAAAGTCTGCTTCTATAAAGATTTACAGCCCTGGAAACCCAACATGGCTATTCAGTTCCCATTCCAGTTAGTGGTCTCGATAAGAAGATAGTGAAGGGTATTAGGAGGAACACTGGGCTGGAGGTGATATATATATCCCAAGTGTGATTCTGCCTTTAGGACTTTACCTTTACTTTATAGGGGTATAATTTCCTTATAAAACTAAAAATTGAGTTGGATGGGCTCATAGTTCCTATCTAGCTGGAATGGCATAAGAATCTATGGATTCATGCAACTCTTTATTATCAATAAATCCCCATGGACAGTATAAACCTCTCTTATTATATGATATGTGTAGACCTTGTCAAGCACTCCTAGATATAGATTAATTTAATATATTTAAAACCAAATTCTTGCATTAGGCAGAATATTGCATGGACAGCTCAGGATGATTTGTGGAAATCCTTACCAATTTCTTTCATAATAGAGTATCAGTCCCTTTGTCTACCTTACTTATTCCTATTCTTCTCGAAGAGACAGGGTTCAATACTTAGCAGTTAGTGCAGGGCAATTTTCCATTCATGAACAATTTCAGCTTCTCTCCATTGTGCATGGGGAATGGGGAATCTCTTGGAGGAAGGCCAAGCACTATTTACAAATCTGTAGTCATATTCTCCTCAGATCTCTGTCACAGATTATTTATGGTTGCTCTTAACCTTTTAATATGTGTGATTCCACATTGAGAAAGAACAATGAAATCTCAGAATAACAGTATTTTTGTTATTTTTCAAGTCTCTAACTCCCCCTCAACCAATTGTAATACTGTCTCTTCTGATGCTTTTAACACTTCCTACTTTAACATTAACGATAAATAAACTAACATTTTGTTTGTCCCTTCTTTCATTTCCTCAATAAGTGTCTCAAATTATTGGAGTCAACACCACCCTGAAGTACCCCATTAGAACACAGAACACTTCCTCCAAAGATGAGTAGTCATTTTTCATTGTCTTTGAACTTTAGTCTTTGCGACATTATTTAAAATTCCATGTAGCTCTGTTCATAATGAACATTCCTTGAGTATATCTTTGAAATAAAATGTTTTATAGGACTAATCCTTTGCATTCTGATGCACTCATATAAAAATAAACTGGTATGATTTGTCATAAGTAAACACACTCTGCTCATTCTCCATTAATTTATGATCTTTAAATTCATATGTTTTCTTTTTTACTTGGGAAAAAAAACACATTTTAAAAAAATTGCTCAGATTCAGAGGACATCATTTATAGGAATGCTCACTCTCAAGAAACTCTTGATTGCTTGTAGATTGACAAGTGATTATTTAAAAAGAACCATGAAAAAGAATTTAGATTATTATTATTATTTTTTATGAATGTGGTAGGATGCTATGGTAGTGTTCTGGACAGAAGAGTACCACAAAATGATGGGAATTTTTCAATGATCACTCTCCTGCCTTCATAGAATGGGAACAGCAGAGTGCAAAGAGGAAGACCAGTTAAGAGAACAAGCAGGAGTCCTGCTGAGAGGTGACTGTGACTGGGGTTAAGGTGAAAGCTGTGAACACGGTGAGAAATGGTTGATATGTGGTGTATTTTGAAGTCAGAACTGAGAATGCTGTGAGGTACTGGGAGTTTGATGAGGAAAAGGAAAGCGTATGTATATGCCTGAGCCTTGTGTATGTATATGACTGTGTGTTGTGTTTATTTGTGTGTGTGTTCCTCCTCATACTAAAGAAAAAGCTGATTTCTTAATTTTAATTCTAATGGCAAAACATTTTACTTGGAAGAAAAATGATATGTTCCTGTTTTTGTTTCTGCAGACTATATTTTTCGTTTTTATGTGTTGTTGTGTGCAATCAAGTCAGTTCTGACTCATAGTGATCCCATGTCCAACAGAACAAAACACGGCCTGGTCCTGGGCCATCCTCACAATCATTGTTATGTTTGAGCTTATTAGTGCAGCCACTGTGTCAGTCCACCTTGTTGGGAGTCTTCCCCTTTTTGTGGACCCTGTACTTTAACAAGCATGATATCCTTCTTAAGGAACTGTAACAGGACCAAAGTAGGTGAGATGAAGTCTGGCTGTTCTCTTGTCTAAGGACCATTCTGGTTGTACCTCTTACAAGACAGACTTATTCTTTCATTTACATGTAGAATATGTGCATATCCAAACAGAGAGTGTGTTCTTAATATTGTTGATGTAAGTGATAAACTACCCATGAAGTTCAAACACATAGTGTTTTACATACACAGTAATGATCTAAGAGAGAGTGCTCTGTGGGAATGCATATTTCCCTGTGACAATCTCATGAGGTGGTCCTATACTGAATGTTTGTGATTGATCACACCTTTTTATATTGTTTTCTTTGAATATAGAGTTTAGTTAACTGTTTTAGCATGAGAGGGGGATTTTCTTACTTTTTCATATAGTTTCTCTTTACATCTTCCATTGTTTATATATTTAAGCTGATTTTACAAATCTAAGTCCTACTTAAGCCTTCATTCTCTTTGTGTAATCGTTTCATAATTGGTTTCTTGATAGCAATGTATTTATTTTCTAAACAGCATTTTTTTAATGTATAATTTACATTTGGGAAAAGTGTCAGCAACATTTAGATTTTGTATATTAAGTGACCATGTATATGCATATTGTACTTGATATAAGTGGTTGTGAAACCAGGAAAGATGAGTAGCTAGCTACCCAAAAATACAACAAGTGTAGAGCTGACTGTAAAAATCATAGTAAGCTATAAGCCAGCTCACTTGTATTTTCATTAGGATATCTAAATTTTGTAACTATGCTATTGTTATTGAGTGGTACACTACAATTAAGTGGCCTGTGATTATTTCCTAAGACTCCCTGGTAAATAAAGTTCTTGAATTTTAAAAATAAATCAGGGATCTTGAGATTCTTTTGATGTTGTAGGCTTGCAAGTATGTTAGAAAGTCCTCTGTATTTGCCATAAACCTCACCTTTATCTTTCTAGTTCTCTATGTCCCTACTGGCTAAGCCAGGGAGACTTCCTAGTCAGAGCTTTTCTTGGTTTTAATGATACCAAAGAGTTTCTAATTCCCATGTTCTGGTTACCTAGTGCCACTCTGACAATAATATACCACAAATGGAATGACCTTAACAAACAAGAGATTTTTCTCTTATGGTTTGGGAGGCTAGAAGTCCTAGTTCGAAGTGCTAGCCTCTAGGGGCTGTATGAAAGCCCTCAACCTTGGGGTCCAGCTCTGCCTCCTACTCCTGGCCCACTGGAGCTGGAGGCTTTTCTTTACTCAGACAGCTGCTGGCTGCTGAGGCTGACAAACCCAAGATTGACAAGTAAAAAGGCCCAGTGGCTATATTACCAAATCACACAGCAGGCCATTAATTCAAGTCCATTGTAAGTCCCAAGGTCGCCAGAGCATGGCAGGTTGCTGAAAAATGACACAGCTACATGCAGGATCCAAGTGTGCCATAAGCTACAGACTATCTCCAAAGCTTCTCCTTATATACAGGAAGCAGACCACATCCCAAGGGCAGCTACTCAGCTGCTTGTGGTAGATCCCACCATGGAGCTGATTGCCAGTCTCATCATGGGGAATAACTACCACCAGCTGCCCAGCCACTCAACAAGGCCCAGCCAAGTTGACATACAAATTTAACTACCACATCCCAGAAGTGGGTGATAATAATGACTACAGTTCTCATCCACAAGAGGCTTTGAAAATATGGTGATCTGGCTCTTCCTCCTTGGATAGGGTATGATCTCCACAATCAATCACATGTACGATTGATGTTTATACTGCCTGCCTACAAATCTCCAGGGTCTCCTCTTTCCTATTTCTGTTTTTATTTCTACATAGGGAACTTTACAAGGATAAGGAGAGTGTGGTGGTGGGTTGAAACTCCCAGGGGGTTGAAGCAAGAGCCCCAAGTATTCTTTTTCCTAGGATAAACAAGATTGTGGCCGGTTCCTACTGTTCACAAAGAGTTTTAACTGGTACTAGATATCTCTGGTAGCATAGTGCCTAAGGCAATTGACTGCTAACCAGAAGGCTGGCGGTTCAAACCCATCAACCACTCCTCAGGTGGAAGATGTGGCAATACATTTCCATAGTGATACTGCCTCAGAAACCCAAGGAGAGGTCGCTATGAGTCGGGTCCGACTCGACAGCAAATAACAACAACAACAACAGATATCTGCAGCCTTCTGGTTAGCAGTCAAGTGCCTTAGGCACTATGCTACCAGAGCTCCCACCAGCCACTCCTCAGAAGGAAGGTTGAGCAGTCTACTTCTGTGGTGATACTGCCTTGGAAACCCAAGGAGGTGTCGCTATGAATCTATCTGACTCAAGGGCACAAAACAACAACAACAACAACAGATATCTGCAAGCTGAATCAATGAAGAAAAACAGATTCTGGGCATCTGAAGGTGAATATTAAATGAAGAGAATGAAAACCCCAGGAAGGAAGAGTACATGGGGACAGGGTGCAGTGCTGTTTCCTATACCAATTCAATATGGTGCCATGCTTCCTGTACATTGCTTGGGGCTGCAGATCAACCATCAAAGATGCAAGCAAAATGCAGGCAAGCTGCCTGAATCAAGCAGTACTCTCTTAATTGCTCATCAATATGAGCAGCATCTATTCTTGTTTTGTTATTACACTGAACATGTTTTTTTCTTATAATGGAGATAGCTTGCATTTTCTTTATTGGATCCCATAGTGACCACTCAACCACTCTTGGAGTCAGTGAAAAACAGTTTTAACTGATCTATGCAGTTATCTTATCTTACATTAACTTTGATTACACATATGCTCTGTTCTTACCACTTAAAATTCACCATTATACACTATGTTACAACTATCATAAAAAAAGGAGCTCTGGGAGCATAGTGTCAAAGCCATTTGACTGCTTACCAGAAGGCTGATAGTTCAAACCCACCAACTACTCCTGGAAGGAAGACCAGGCAATTTACTTTCGTGGAGATACCACCTCAGAAACCCAAGGAGGGGTTGCGATGAGTTAGAACCAACTTGATGGCAGTGAGTTTTTTTTTTTTTTTTTTTTTTAATCATAAAATTAAATCCTTACATAGATACTGAAAATGCCTATCTGTTGAACATGAACATAAAAAATAGATGTATGTTTCTTAGCAGGTCTTTTAATAATAAAGTAAGAGTGGAGCAGATAGCATTGTTAATGGTTCTCCTTTTTTTTTCAACCTTACTTGGTATATATGAATGAATCTATCTAGCCATATCTACTTTTATAAATGCAGGAGAAGAGATAGTGATGGGTCCTAAAGGATTTTTTATTATTGTGATTATCATTTTTGTAACCACTGAGTGAGTAGATGGAGCAGGGGAATGGGCTATGGATATTTTAAACAAAATTATTAGGTGATGTATTAGAAAATTAAATATTTTCTTAGCCAGTAACTTTAAGATGCTTGCCTCATAGTGTGTATTGATAAATTTTCATATCTTAATGCTGATTAAGCCATCTGTGAGCTAACCAGGAAGTCGGCAGTTCAAACCCACAAGCTGCTTTGAGAGAGGAAGATAAGGCAATTAACTTCTGTAAAGATTTACAGCCTTGGAAACCTTATGGGTTGCTATGAGTTGGAATTGGCTTGATGGCAGTGGATTTTATTATACCTATTTCCCCATAATACTTCAAGGGGATGGAAAATGGGGTAATAATAGGTTAGTTCTATCAGGTAGAATAAACAGGTAATTAAGACATCAAATATTTTTGTCATTGGAATGCAAGAGTGAAGAGCTTAGAAAAGCAGTGATGGTTCAAATGTTGCAGAATGTCTTTCTGACTTTGGAATAATGACTAAAATTTTATGTAATTCTCACAAGCCCCCCCCCCCCCCGCCCCCGGTCTGGTGTGTTAAATGGAAAAAAACAAAACACAAATAACCTCCTATTTATTGGTTCTATAAACAAAGAATTATTCCTGCCATTTCTTATTTTTACATCCCTGGTAGGATGTTGTTATGCTTCCAGCTTTCTTTTTCTCCCAATGGTGATATATTTCACTGTGCAGATGCTGGTAATGGATTTCCCTGGATCATGACTTATCAGCCCTAACTCATTGCCAAACTCTTGTGCAGTAGTGAGTTAGAGGAGTAGTGTTAGGGATGAGGGCTTCCTTCAACACTTTCAGTATAATGCCAACTGAAACATCCCCAGTATGTAAAGAATACTTTTAAGAATGAAAACTCAAATGTCGACAGCTTCCCTGTCCAACTTGGTAAGGAGCTCTGGTGGTGCAGTGCTTAAGGATAATAATAACCATGATTATTGAGAACTTGCAGTGTTGCTATTCAACATTAAACTATGCTGTTGTTGTGAATTTCATCAAAGTTTGAAGACTTATATGAAAAGAAGTATGTAAAATACTTAATAATATTTTATATTGTTCACATATTTTGGGATGACATTTTGGATATATTAGATTACGTAAAATCTATTATTAAAATTAATTTCACATTTTTTCAGAAGCTAAAGTGTGAAAATGTTATAGAAAATGTCCTGATTTCTAAACATTGTCAACTAAATAAAAATTATTAACTACATTTTAGAGGAAATAGACTTTATGTCAAGAAAGGCAAAATGCATTATTAATTGTCTTAAAGATAAATTGTGTTTATTGATTTCAGTTTGCAAATATATGCCATTCTATCTAAAGCAAGGCATTTTAGAATTAAGAAATCCTGGTGGCCAGATGGAGTCCTTCAGTGGGGCAACAGACTGAAATGTTCAGCTGCTAACTGAGAAGTTGGGGGTTGCAGCTCCCCAAGAGATGCCTTGGAAGAAAGCCCTGGGGACTTATTTCCAAAAAATTAGCCATTGGAAACCTTATGATCACAGTTCTCCTCTGACACATATGGCACCATCATGAGTCAGAGCTGACTTGATGACAACTGGTTGAAAGAATTATACATATATGGCAGAAGATGTACTACTTTCAATCTTAAATTAACATAAGCTGAGCAATAGAATCAGATGTGGAATGAGACTTCTGGATACCAGTACTCAAAGATGAAGACAAAGAGCCATAACATAGTGAACAATTTGGGGAGTATATAACCCTTCAAAATTTATAAAGAAACAAATAACTACCTTATCCTAAAAGTCATCCTTATCCCTACTTTTTTTATATACATTTTATTGAAATATAATTTATGTACAGTGAAATACACAAAACTAAAGTGACCTAGGGCAATGCATCTTTTTTTCAGTGCTCTTTCTCTTCCCCTCCCACCCCTGGTAACCAAGAAAGACAATTTCCTTCCATATAGAAACCTTTCCTTGACTTTTTACAATAATGAACTAATACTATATTTGTCCTTCTGTGATTGACTTATTTCACTCAGCATAATTCCCTCCAAGTTCATCCATGTTATATAGTGTTTTGCAGATTGTACATTATTCTTTAGAGTTGCATAGTATTCCATTGTGCGCATGTACCATAGTTTGGTTATCCATTGTTCTGTTGATGGGCACCTAGGTTGTTTCCATCTTTTTGCTATTGTGAGTAGTGCTGCAATAAACATGGGTGTGCACATAACTGTTCTTGTCCTGGCTCTCACTTCTTTAGGACATATACATAGTAATGGGATTGCTGGATCAAATGCTATTTCTAATTCCAGCTTTTTAAGGATTTGCCATACTGCTTTCCACAGTGGTTGTATCATTTGGCAGTCCTACCAGCAGTGTATGAGTGTCCCAATCTCTCCACATCCTTGCCAGCATTTGTAATTTTCTGTCTTGTTGAACTTTTCCATTAGTGCTGGGGTGAGATGATATCTCATTGTTGTTTTGATTTTCATCTCTCTGATGGCCAACTGTGAGCATTAGCCATTGTGAACATTTCTTCATGTAGTTGCTGTCCACCTGAATATCCTCTTTGGAGAAGTGTCTATTTATGTCTTCTGCCCATTTTTTAATTGAAATGTTAATATTTTTCTTGAGGCGTTGGAGTTTTCTATAAATTCTAGAGATATGACCCTTGTCAGATAGGTAATTATCGACAAATATGAATTTGTTGTTCCTTTTGTTATGTGCTTTTTCGTGGTGTTGGTGATTTTTTTGTTCCACATAATTTTCTGTGCTGAGCTCATTATGTTTATGAATCATGTTATCACTTCCTTTGTTGCTATTGTTTTAGTATTTGCTAAATATTTGTGCTAGTGCTCTTTTTTACTTGGATGAGAAGTTTTATCATTTTTCTTTGAGGTTACTCTGTAATTTATAATTTTCTTCCCACGTTTAGAACAGATCGTTCTATCTTACAGTTGTCTTGACTTCCCTACCATTTAGAAGTTCTGTAATATCACAATTTTTTTTTGCCTCTTTTTGGTTTGTAGTTGTTCTCATTTGTCAATTGATGTCTTTGGTTCCCTGTTTACAATCCTGTAGGTTTATTTACTTTGAATACTTCCATAACTGGGTTGGTTTCTGGGTTATGTCATCATGTGTGTTAATGGTCGGTTGTTGTCTGCTGTTGTTGATTCTCTATCCAAAGGACTCCCTTTAGCATCTCTTGTAAGGTTGGTCTAGTTTTAACAAATTCCCTTAATTTCTGCTTATCTGGAAGTGTCCTAATTTCACTATCATATTTGAGGGACAGTATTTCTGGGTACATAACTTGTGGTTGGAAATTTTTCTCTTTCAGGGTTTTATATATACCATCCCATTGTCTTCTTCCCTGCCTGGGTTCTGCCGAGAAATCCAAGCTTAATCTTAGTTGCCCCTTGTAGCTAACTTTTCGTTTTTCCCATGATGCTTTCAGGAGTCTTTATTTGTCTTTGGTTTTGGAGAGTTTGATGACGATATGTCTTGGTGATTTTATTTTGGGGTCTATCTTTTATGGGGTTCATTTGACTTTGTGAATGGGTATATTCTCATCTTTCATCATAACAGGGAAATTCTCTTCCAACAACTCTTTAACAATTTCTCTGTGATTTTATTTGTCTCTCCTTGTTCTAGAATTCTGATGACACATAGGTTATTCCTTTTGATAATGTCCCACATAAACCTTAGGCTTTCTTCATTTTCTTTTGATCTTTTTTCTGATTGATCCCTTCCCAAAGAAGTGTTGAGGTATTTGTCTTCAATCTCACTAATTCTGCCTTCCATTGATTCAATTCTATTCCTTTGCTCATTCAATGTGTTATCTATTTCTAAAAATTTAGTATTAATCTTCTGGATTCCTATGTGTAGATTTTGTGTCATTTCTAATTTTTCATTTATTTTGTTATTTTGTTCTTGTGTTGTCTTTTGAAATTGTAGCATTTTCTCTGTGTTTTCCTCAAGTTTATCTGTGTTTTCCTTGATCTGTTCCTCAATCCACTGAAGCTACCTAAATATAATTCTTTTGAATTCCTTAACAAGGAGTTCCAATGCTGCATCTTCCTCATGGATGTCTTCTGGGACATCCTTATTTCTCCTTGTTTATCTTACTTCTTCATATGGACTGTGATACTCTGTTGTCCCTGAAGCACTGTGATGTTTTTGTGTTCATATTTAATTGGTGATTGTATGTTGAAGTGACTTGCCCGTAATTGCAGTTTC
Source organism: Orycteropus afer afer (assembly GCF_000298275.1). Classification (NCBI taxonomy): domain Eukaryota; kingdom Metazoa; phylum Chordata; class Mammalia; order Tubulidentata; family Orycteropodidae; genus Orycteropus; species Orycteropus afer. Next base: position 8,272,200 of record NW_006921594.1, read on the forward strand.
TTTGGATGTCATCTAAGTAAGCAGGGTACTGTCCTCCTCTGTTCACTAGTTGAAAGCACTTAATACACTCACCACCTGTCTTCTTTCCCATTGTCAGCATCCCATGTGTCCCTGCCATCCTTGGCAAATGGAGCCTATTCTTAGGTCCCTGGAATCCAAATGAGAATACTGTCAATTTAAAATCAAATATGGCCACTTCTTGTAAACATTCAAAATGGCTGTGTCCTGGGTCACTTTTATTGTTGTTGTTGTTATGTGCCATCAAATCAGACCCAACTCATAGCAACCCCTCCTTGGGTTTCTGAGGTGATATCACGATGGAAGTAGATTACCCAACCTTACTTCCAAGGAGTGGCTGGTGAGTTTGAACCATCAGCCTTCTGGTTAGCAGTCAAATTCCTTAGGCACTGTACTACTAGAGCTCCTTTAAATACCAAAAATGGCCACCACTTATAAACATTCAAAAACAGCTGCACCCTGGGTCACTTTAAATATCCAAAATGGCCACTGCTTATTAACAATCAAAATGGCTGCACCCTCCAGACAGCCAAATGTCCACAGCTTATGTTATCTCCCTCCTTGCTGTTTTCCTTCCTAGTCATAGACCATCAGTGCAGTTGTCCCTGAAGCCCATGGTGACCAGGGCTGATCTTTAAGGTCAGTTCTCAGGTCCCAACACCACTTGGAAATATTCAGCCTATAAGTCCCATCAAAGTAGCTGATAGTCCCCTGCCCCTACTGTCTCTGTACTCACTGTTTTCATTCAGGTTTTTCCACTAGTTAGTGCTGAATCCACTTCTGTCTACTTCCTTTCAGAGTTCAGGGCTGCAGGATTGTCTTCTGTATCTCTGTCAATTGGTTTCTCTTTTCTTTGTTAAAGAGGGTCTGTGTAGCTTTTCTGCCTATTCCACCATCTTACCAGAAGTCTCTATCTGTACCTTTTAAAAGCAGAAAACAGAGTTGGGAGGCATGAATCAATTGTGTAATCAGTGGTTGGGCTAGGAGGCTTTTTCTGCCCCTTCTCGTAGATGTAGTCTTCTCAGTAACTCTTTCCTCCAAAAAATGCTGTCAAAAGTAATTAGTGGGACCTCTGAAAACAATTGCAAAGTTTAAAGGTGCCTATAAGAAAGGGAGATGATGCCTTGATTCCTGATTGAATGTCTCTCTGCAGCAGGCTTTCTGTGCATATATTAGTGGAAATAGGGATGTGGGAGTAGGGGAGAAATTTGGAGACAGACAGAAGGTTTATATTGGGGTCAGGTGTGGATCAAGTTGCTTTCCTACTGATGTGCTGAGAGTATAAGAATTCTCTATTGGTCAAGTAGACTTAGCAGAAGGTAGACAGCTTTAGCTGTCTTGGTGATGTGCCACATAAACGAATTGACTAATGGGCTGGGTGAGGATAATCACTAAGAAAGGTGTGAAGTATACCACCAAGGATGGGAGCTGAGGGAGAGATGAGAAGGGGAAAGAGACCAACACATTTTATGAAAATATGTTTTTAAGTAGATTGTGCCAAAGAAATGTGAGGGAAATTTTAAAGGACAAGAAAGACATGTCCGTGTGACCAATATCAGTTTCAAAAAGAAGAAAAAGATGAGAGAAAGGCAGTAATGAAACAAAGAAAAAATATTCTCTTCTAGGAAAGGATCCTATACACAAATTTTATTTGCATGTACAGTTTTAAAGAATTTTACCAGACACATTCTGATAAAATTAGAGAATTCAAAGAATAAAAATAAAGAATCCTCAAGACATAAATAAGTTACTTACAAAAAGAATAACTTGTATCTTTTTGTTTTTAAACTTTAGAAGTTAGAAGACAGAGTAATACAATTGCAGGCTCTGAATAAGAAAGATAGATTGAAACTTGAGAATTCATTATTCAGCCAAGATACCATTTACGTCTTAAAATAAATGAAGATTTATCTTGATATAATTTACCATTTCAGTGATAAAATGGAAAAAGGAAAGATGTCTACAGATAAATAATATTCAAATATTACACCAATCACATGGTAAATATGAGGAAAGGTTTCTAATGAAATGACAAATAAATCACAATAGAAACCTTAAGAAAGAGGAAGAGAAAGTGAAGAGGAAACAGTAATGTGCAATAAGTCTCTTCCTCCATGGACTAGATGGATAAATAGATGGATAATTCTAAATAATGATACATTAAATGAAAAATCAACAAATAGTCAGGGAAAAAAAGTACCAGAGAAATAAATTGAGGTAGGAGAGAGATTGGAGAAGAAAGGGATTTCAAAAGTTTTACCTTTTGGGCATGGAGGAAGGCGCATTGTTGGAGTAGAAATGGTCACTATCCTAGTTTCAAATGGTAGTTGAAGTATAAGTGTCCAATTAGGTGTTTCATTTGATTTTGTTGTTGTTAGGTGCTGTTGAGTGGCTTCCAACTCATCGCAACTCCATGCACAGCAGGACGAAACACTGCTCGATCTCGCGCCAGCTCCACGATCCCT
>NW_006921594.1:8275960-8349171 GCF_000298275.1 Orycteropus afer afer
TTTCTTTGGAATGGGTACAAATATGGATCTCTTCCAGTCAGTTGGCCAGGTAGCTGTCTTCCAAATCTCTTGGCATAACCGAGTGAGTGCCTCCAATGGGGCATCCATTTGTTGAAATATCTCAAGGGGTATTCTGTCAATTCGCGGAACCTTGTTCTTCGCCAATTCTTTCATTGCAGCTTTGACTTCCTTCTTCAGTATCATTGGTTCTAGATGATATGCCACTTCCTGAAATGGCTGAAGATCAACCACTTCCTTTAGGTACAGTGATTCTGTGTATTCCTGCCATCTTCTCTTGATGTTTCCTGCATAATTCAATATTTTGCCCATAGAATCTCTCAATATTGCAACTTGAGGCTTAAATTTTTTCTTCAATTCTTTCAGCTTGAGAAATGCTGAGCGCGTTCTTCCCTTTTGGTTTTCAGACCCAGGTCTTCGCACATTTCATTATAGTAATTGGTTTTGTCTCCTCAAGCTGCTCTTTGAAATCTTCTGTTCAGCTCTCTTATTTTGTCATTTCTTCCATTGGCTTTAGCTTCTCTCCTCTCAATAGCAAGTTTCAGAGTCTCTTCTGTTGTCCATTTTGGTCTTCTCTTCCTTTCTTGTCTTTTTAGTGATCTCTTGCTTTCTTCATGGATAATGTTCTTGATATCCTCCCACAATTCTTCTGGTTTTCGGTCGTTTGTGTTCAATGCATCAAATCTATTCTTTAGATGGTCTCTAAATTCAGGAGGGGTCTATTCAAGATCATATTTTGGCTCTCTTGGACTTACTTTAATTGTCTTCAATTTCAAGTTGAACTTGCATATGAGCAGTTGATGGTCTGTTCCACAATCAGCTCCTGTACTGGTTTTGGCTGAAGATATTGAGCTTTTCCACCACCTCTTGCCACAGATGTAGTCAATCTGATTCCTGTGTGTTCCATCTGGTGAAATCCATGTGTAGAGCTGCTGTTTGTGTTGTTGAAAAAAAGTGTTTGCAATGAACAAGTCGTTGGTCTTGCCAAATTCTTCCATGCGAGTTCCAGAAATATTTCTGTCGCCAAGGTCAAATTTTCCAACTACCGGTGATTCTTCTTTGTTTCCTACTTTTGCATTCCTGTCACCAGTGATAATTAGCACATCCTAATTGCATGTTCAGTCAATTTTAGACTGCAGAAATTGATAAAATTTTTCAATTTCCTCATCTTTGGCTTTGGTGGTTGGTGCATAAATTTGAATAATAGCCATATTAGCGGGTCTTCCTTGTAGGCATATGGATATTATCCTGTCACCGACAGCATTGTATTTCAGGACACATCTTGAAACATCCTTTGTGATGATGCATGCCACACCATTCCTCTTCAAACTGTCATTCCCGGCATAGTAGATCACATGGTTGCCTAATTCAAAATGGCCAAAACCAGTCCATTTCAGCTCACTAATGCCGAGGATATCAATCTTTATGCATTCCATTTCATTTTTGACTACTTCCAATTTTCCTAGATTCATACTTTGTACATTCCATGTTCCGATGATTAATGGATGTCTGCAGCTGTTTCTTTTCAATTTGAGTGGTGCCACGTCAGCAAATGGAGGTCTCAAAATCTTTACCTTATCCATATGAGTAAGGCTGGGTTTACTGTGATGATGCAGCTCTTTCCCAGTCCTATTTTAAGAGCCTTCTAACCTAACCGGACTATTCATAAAGTTGTGCCATAATGTATCAAACAGTATTTCTTTGCTATTCATAAGGTTTTCCTTGGCCAATTCTTTCAGAAGTGGACGGCCTCCTCCTTCTTCCTAGTCAGTCTCAGTTTGTAAGCTGGGCTGATATCTGTGCACCATGTGCATCCTGCTGAGTTTGAAACACCAGGGGCTCAGCCTCAAAACTCACATTAACACGTCACCACAGTAGGACCAAGCCAACAAACAAGTTTGTCTCCCTGTTGGAAACCTCTTGTACCACTCTTACCTGGGTCCCTGCGGCTGACTCCTCCTCTGTCCAGATTGCTAGGCCTTTTAATCCCCTTTCTCCCGCTCTCCCGCCCTGCTGCTTTGGGCATGCCTTATTTCCCTTTCCTCACCTGGACCCCTGGGGTGTTTCCTTAGGATCCTATTTTTTTCTGTGAAATGAACAGTTAAAAAAGAACTTTCAAATTAACCAGGGCATAAATGGTCTGAAAAGTGACTTGATCATACCATCTAAAATATGGATAGGAAAATAGAAAGCCATAAAGAATGGTGGTGTTATTATCAGGGATCAGATAGCCATGGCTTTCTCCCATGGAGCCACTAAGTGAGTTTGAACCACCAACTTTTCAGTTAGCAGCTAAGTGCTTAAACACCGCACCACCAGTGTGCCATAAAGAATCTTTTTGTTATTGTTAGGTGCTATCAAGTTGGTTCTGACTCATAGAGACCCTCTGTACAGCAGAACTAAGCACTGCCCAGGTATATGTCATCATCCTCACAATCGTTGCTATACTTGAGCACATCAGTGCAGCCACTATGTCAATTCATCTTGTTTAGGGTCTTTCTCTTTTTCACTGACCATTCACTTTACCAAACACAATATTAAGACACTTGTCTCTCCTGACAACATGAGCAAAGTAAGAGAGGCTAAGTCTTACCATCCTCTCTTCTAAGGAGCATTCTTACTGTACTTTTTCTAAGACAAGAATTATTTGTTCTTCTGGAAGCCCATGGTATATTCAATATTATCTGCTGAGATCATATTTCAAATGTATCAATTCTTTTTTTGGTCTTCTTTCTTCACTGTTTGGCTTTCACATGCATATGTTGTTGTTGTTGTTATGTGCCGTCGAGTAGGCCCTGACTCATAGAGAACCCTCCTTGGGTTTCTGAGGCAGTATCACTTTGGAAGTAGATTGCCCAACTTTCCTTCTGAGGACTGGCTGGTGGGTTTGAACCACCAGCCTTCTGGTTAGCAATCAAGTGACTTAGGCACTATGCTACCAGACCTATGAGGTGACTGAAAATACCATGGCTTGGATGAGGCACACTTTAGTCTTCAAAATGAAGCTTTGCTCTTTTAGTTTTTAAAGAGGTCTTTTTCAGCAAATTTGCCCAATGACATAATGTCTGATTTCTTGACTGCTGCTTCCATGGGCATTGACTGTGGATCCAAGTAAAATGAAATCCTTGACAAATTCAAATGTTTTCTCCATTTATCATGATGTTGCTTATTGTCCCAGTTGTGAAGATTTTTGTTTTCTTTATGTTGAAGGGTAATCCATACTGAAGGCTGAAGTCTTTTCTGCTCATTAGTAAGGGCTTGAAGTTATGTTTACTTTCAGCACGAAAGTTGTGTCATCTGCACATCACAGGTTGCCATTGTGTCTTCCTTCAATCCTGATGTTGCATTCTTCTTCACATAGCCTAGCTTCTAGGATTATTTGCTAAGCATAGAGATTATATATACATGGTGAAAGATACAACTCTGACATACACATTTCCTGGTTTTAAGCCAGTATCCTTTTTTCTGTTTGAGCAACTGCCTCTTGGTCTTATGTACATGTTCCTCATGAGCACAATTAAATGTTCTGGAATTCCCATTCTTCACAATGTTATCATCATTTATTATGATCTATACAGGCAAATGCCTTTGCATAGTCAATAAATACAGGTAAACATCTTTCTGGTATTCTCTATTTTTAGCTCAGATCCATCTGATATCAGCAATGATATGCCTTGTTCCACATCCTCTTCTGAATCTGGGTTGAATTTCTGGAAGTTCCCTGTCTATATACTGCTGAAATTGTTTTGAATTATCATCAAAATTTTAGTTGCCTGTGATACTAATGATGTTGTGTGATAATTTCTGCTTTCTGTTGGATCACGTTTCTTTGGAATGGGCACAGATAGGGATATCTCCCAGTAACTTGGCCAGGGACCTGTCTTCCAAATTTCTTGGCATTGCATATGTTTATTGGAACTTCTCAAATTATATTTCATCAGTTCCTGGAGCTTTGTTTCTCACCAATGCATTAAATTTAACTTGAACATATTCCTTCAATATCATTGGTTCTTGATCATATGCTACCTCCTGAAATGGTTGAACATTGATTGACCAACTCTTTTTGGTAAAGTGACTTGTGTATTCCTTCCATTTTCTTTTGATGCTTTCTGCCTCATTCAACATTTTATCAATAAAAGCCTTTGGTATTGCAAGTCAAAGCTTGAATTTTTTCTTCATTTCTTTCAGCCTGAGAAATGCCAACCATATTCTTTCCTTTTGATTTTCTAACTACAGGTCTTTGTACACTTAATTATAATATTTTATCTTATTGTGCTGCCATTAAGCATCTTTTACTTCATTTTTTGTCAGTTTATATACTGTGGAGGGTTAGTGTTGCTATGATGCTGGAAGCTAGGCCACTAGTATTTCAAATATAAGCAGGATCATCCATGGTGGACATGTTTCATCAAGGCCTCCAGACTAATACAGACTAGGAAGAAGGATGTGGTGGTCTACTTCTGAAAAAAAAAAAATAAATAAGGAGAATTTTGAATAGCAGCAGAGCATTGTTTTGTATAGTGTCAGAAGATGCATCTTTCAGGTAGTAGGCACTCAAAATACAAGTGAAGAAGAACTACCTCCTCAAAATAGAGTTAATGATATGGATAGAGCAAAATTTTCACAGCCTGTTTTGCTGATGTGGCATGACTCAAAATGAGATAAGATAGCTTCAAACAACCACAAACAGTGACTATACATGTGGATCATGACAGATAGAATACACAGGGATCAAATAAACTACATCTGTGGAAAGAGATGATAGAGAAGCTCAATATCATCAGTCAAAACAAGACCAGGGGTGGATTGTGGAACAGACCATCAAGTGCTCTTTTCCAAGTTCAATTTGAACCTGAAAAAAATTAATGCAAGTTCACAAGAGCCAAAATATGACTTTGTTTATATCCCACCTGAATTTAGAGACTGCCTCAAGAAGAGACTTGACATTTTGAACACTAATGACCGAAGATCAGAAGAGTGGTGGGATGACATTAAGGATATTATACATGAAGAGAGCAAAAGGTCATTAACAAGACAGGGAAGAAAGAAAAGCCCAAACTGGATGTCAGAAGAGACTCTGAAGTTTGCTCTAAAGAAAATGTAGTCAAGATAAATTAAAATGGAAGGAATAAAACCAAGTATATTGGATATTACAGTACAAGTGAAGGCTTTAAACCCTTTTAAGAGTGAGACCCGGTTTAGATCAGAACACAATCTTCAGCTACATGCACCTACCTAATAAGAAATACACTTGAAAGAAAATGTTAAAAAAAATGAAAAAAAAGGACAGAGATGTACTAGGCAATTGCAAATGAAAAGCAAGTAATAGTGCCAATATTAACATTAAACAATATGGAATTTAAAATAAGAACACTGAACAGGACAACCATCACTCATCTGTTTGTTATACTGTGGTTTGTTGTATTGTGTGTTACTATGATGCTGGAGGCTATGCCATCAGTGTTTCAGATACTTGCAATGTCAACCGCGGTAGACAGGTTTCATGAAGCTTCCACAGTAAGGCAGAGTAGGAAGAAAGGCCTAGCTATCTACTTCCTAAAATTAACCAATGAAAACCATAAGGATCCCAACAGAATATTGCCTGATAATAGTGCTTGCAAATTAGTCAATAGAATGGAAGACACTTAAAATACACAGTGGCTGCAGCATTAGACTCAAGTATACCAGAGAATGTGAAGATGGCAAAAGACCAGGCAATATTATGTCCTTTTTTAAACAAGGTCTCTATGAGTGGAAGCCAACTCAACAACAACACAAACAGAATAAAGAATAAATTAAGTAACAATACAGGAGCTCTGAGAGTACAATGATTACATGCTCAACTGCTAACCAAAAGGTTGGTGGTTCAAACCCATCCAGCAGTTCTGTGGGAGAAATACCTGGTCATCTGTTTTCATATTGATTATAGCCAGTTCTCCTGCATTACATGGCATCACTATGAGTTGAAAATCAATTTGATGACACCTAACAGCAAAATGTAACAACAAAAATTTGAATCATGAAGCAGTTATAACAAACACCATCTTGCAAATGTCAGAAGTGATATAGAGAATAAAACTAATTTGAATTGAAGATTGCTTTGCTAAATAAAATTATGATGAGAAATTTTGGTATATTCTTTTCTTTACTGGAAATATTTAGAAATAAAAAAAATAAATAAAGGAATGGAATAATTAAACAATATAAATCTTTATGCTGTTGTTGTTGTTGTTATGTACTGTCGAGTCAGACCTGACTCATAATGACCTCTCCTTGGGTTTCTGAGGAAGTATCACTACAGAAGTAGATTGCCCCATCTTCCTTCTGAGGAGTGGCTGGTGGGTTTGAAAATCTTTAAGCATTATGTTACATACACACACACACACATATATATATATACATATATATATTATTGAGATATACATAAATATATCATATATATATATATTATTGAGATATACATAAATATATCATATTCATGTACATATCCATGAAAAATTTATAAAAGGAGATTCTCTACCTCATAATTAAGTTAAATTATATCATAGATTTTATGTTAATAATTTAATATAACTAAACATTAATAGTGAAATCAAATAAATAATAAAAATGTTAACTTATTGGGAAATTAATAAACACTCTGCCAGATGATTTTGGACCACAGAAAGTGAAAATTACTCAATTACTATGAAGAAAGCAATAGGAAAACATTTCATACCAAATTATAGAGCACAAAGAAAAACCTGTAATCAAAAGAAAATAGTAAGCTGAAATGCATTCATTAGACTAAAAATAATGCTACTATTTATCTCAAAATATTGAAAATTTCTTGATAAGATAAACATAAACTAGGAAAAGGAAACTAATAAATACAGATGCTAAAACTGATGAAACAGAAATAAAAAGTGGTAGCAAAAAAGAATAACTAAATCCCCAAATTTTTTTGGAAAGAAAAATCAAAATGATAAATATCATATTAGCTTTTTAAGGGAGAAAAAAAATAGCAAATATGTCCTATATAAGGAATTAGATAAAACATAAATAAAGATAAAAATAGATTATAATAGCCTATAATATGAAATTCTATGAAAAGAAATTTTAAAAATTAAAGAAAATAATAAAACATAACCCCAAAAGACATAAAAACTTGATGACATCAGTCTATATAAGAGATATTACAAAGGTAATTAAGAGAATCATTAAAATAAAACACTAGGACAAATGGATTTATAGCTAAATTCCATATTACTTATACTGTATCAAACCATTTAAAATGATGAATAAATCCCAATTATTTTTGAGGTGTAGATATATTTAATATAAAAAAAATATATATGTAATCCCCAGAAAAAGTCTGTTGACAAACTCTGATGGATATAATTGTAAAAAAATGATTAACAAACAAAATTTAATATTCATGAGTGGTTCAATAACAGGAAATCTGTCAACATTACTGAAAATATGCCCCACATTGTTGGACAATATGATAAGATAATATCCATTTGAAAAGCTTTGATAAAAGTTAGCAGTGTTTTCTCATAAGAACTCTATGTGATTCATATATCTCTATGGAAGTAGAGTGCCCAGTCTTCCTTCCCAGGAGTGGCTGGTGGGTTTGAACCACCAGCCTCTGGTTAGCAGCCAAATGCATTAGGCACTATTCCACCAGAGCATCTCTGAGATAGTAATAGAATGAAAGTAGTTAAATGTAATAAAGATTTTCCATAAAGTATACCATATCATGAAAATATCATGCTTATACAAATGAATACATAAATAAAATGACATTACAAATAGCCCTCCAGGTTTTAGTGGTCAGGTCATATGATTTTTAAATTCATTTAAAATTGATTACTGAAGGTAACTAAAGCCATGGATAATAATGTGAGACTTGCCTTTCTAAATAGTGTAACTATATAACACTGCAATCAAATGAATATGATGTTGGAAGATAAAATCCAGAAATAATATATAGAAATATTTTTCAGTAAATAAGAAATTTTTATAAAAATGAAAACTTATTTCATTTCAATGTAAAAAGAGTAGTTTATTTAGTATATTGTGCTGGCACAGTTTGATATTTACTTAGAAAAAAATAAAGTTGAACTTCTGTCTTAACATATTGATTAAAAATTAATTTAAAAAAATGACAAGGGTTTTTTTTTTCTTTTAATAGGAAAGAATCATAAAGACATATTTAGTAGGATAATGGAGTTGTAAGAGCCAATGTCATATCAGCTTGCAAAAACCAAATGTGTGCATCTCTCACACATACACTGGTATATATAGTATATCCTATACAGAGTCAGACTTCATATTTTTTTCTCAAGGTTTAAGTCTGGTTAAAGATCTAGAAGCAATGTTTAGGCGTTGAGAAATACCATCCTTTCACAAGGCTTCTAACTTAGGAGAGTTCACTACAGATTTTTCAGTAAGGAGAAGTGAACCTCTTTATACAAGGCAGTATCCACAGAAATGGACACATGGAATTTGGATATTCAAGGTTCTCAGTTTCATTGGCATATATCCAAAGAACTATTCCAATTTTCAGGGTCCCACTCTTTCCAAATCAGTTTCATAGATTTAATGTAAGAGATTCTGAGAAATGATAAATTTGCATTGCATTTTATTTCAACCACTCACAGGATTAGACCTTAGGTTTGGTTTTCAAAAACTGCAAACCTGAAACTAAATGAATTAAGTTATTCTCTCAGAACAATCAATAATGTCCTAGGTTCCTGACTCAGACCTTGACCTGGGAATTTAAAGCTCTGAACTCATTATTTCCTTTTCCCAAGTTTTCCAGGACAATAAAAATAGCCAGTCACTTTCTTTTCTTCCACCTATATTTTCATTATAATGTTCTTATTAGCTGGTACTTGGTCAACCAAAGCCTTACCTTACCTGTTATAGGTACCTAACTCCAAGTAATACCAGGTGATAATTTAAGATTCTATTTTATATATGCATTTCATGGTCCATCAGCATCCTATTTACCACTGGTGAGGGATTATTAATGCCTTTAAATCAAATCACTCTATAGAACCAATTTCAGATTCCCTTCTTTAAGATTCAGATCTCATGAATTAATTTCTAGTATCAAAAGCTCAATCAGTGGGGGTTTGGACAGGAAAATCGAGACACTACAGTAGTATTACAGGAATGCTTGCACACATTTGGGAGCAGGTTTTAGAGTGAAGGTCTGTAAGGTTGCAGCTGGAAGATCAGAGAAACCCTTATTAACCAATTCATTCTGAAGCACTGGCATGAGAGAGCTTGCGGGGATGTTCCTGAAGCTCTTCACATGAAATTTTGAAATGGGATCTCATGGGCAGTTTTGAGACAAATGAAATCATCATGTCTGATTTTTATGATGGCTTCTGCTTTACTTCTGCCTACAAACTATTTTGAGAGTGCCTCTTATTGGCAAAGTCTAACCAGAAAACATTACAAGAAAGCAGATTCTGTGAAACCTAGTTCCAAAACGTAAATAGAAAGTAGTAGTGGTTGTATCAGATTTTTAACAGAAAATCCAGAAAGCCAAGTTCTTATTTCCAGTAAAACCAAACCTGAGTCCTTGCTGTTGAGTTCCACCTCATACTGACCCTACAGGACAGAGTAGAACTGGTCCACATGATTTCTAAGGCAGTAAATCTTTAAGGAAGCAGAGTGCCACAGCTTTTTCCCATGGAGCAGCTGGCAGCTTTGAACTGCCAACATTTCTGTTAGCAGATGAGTGCTTAACCACAGTGTCACCAACACCTTTGTGATAAAGTTTTTCAAATGCCAATATTTTTAAAAGTCTTTGTTAACAACCCTGTAATATTATTGTGATTCATTACCACTTTTTGAGTGCCTTGTGTAAGGTATTATCCTTTAAGGTGGAGAAACAAAGATAAATAAATCACATTCCTTGCTTCAAAATCTCATAGGATAACAATAAATAAAAATAGAATAAAACAAATAAATAACAAGAATAAAAAGCATGGCAACAAATAGATGACATGCACTTGAAAGGTGATATGAAAATGGTATAATCCAGGATAAAATGAGGGAAGGATATGGATGCTTGTGAGATGAGCCAAGTAAAAGTCATTCTAAGGAAAAGGAAGAGAATCTAAAAGAGCATAAATTCTGAAAAATAGGTTATCTGGAAGAAATTTAACTAATTTTGTATGACTGGAAAATAAGAGTTCAAGGAAATAGGGAGATTAATTTGGAAAAGTAGATGGAAGTAAAGTTAGGAAGAACTTATATAATAGATTTAACAGTTTTCTGGTAGAAAATATAATCATATGTAAAGATTTATGCTCTGGAAATTTGTGTTATATGAAATCATTTCTATAGCAATCAGTTGCATTACTAACCCTAGGTAGTGTCACAGTGTCACCCCTCTCATAGGTGGGACCTGTCTGCAAAACTCTCCCTGGTAGGTAAAGTGCCCTGGCCAGCTATGGGCTCCCATTCAGGGCCTAGTGCCATGCTGTGTGGCCACTCCCCTGCCTCCCCATCCCCACAGCTCCTGCCTCTCCTATTGGCCAAGGCAAGACTTTCCTCTCCACTCAATGGCAGCATCATGCCTCGCCTGCTGTACCCTTACTGGTAGGTGATTGGGGGATGGAAGTAAGAGAGTGGGGGTAGGTAGGAGGGTGGGATAAGGGTGTGGGGGTTAAGGAGTTGGAGAAATGATGAGTTACCACACTGTGTGTGCATCTGAGTGATGCTGCTGCTTTGGGGGGCCCCTCCCCCTAAGACGCTGGCCTGTCCACCACTTCACTGCCATGGACCTTGTGGTCATTTTGCTGTCATCCCTCTGACAGTGTGGGAGGTGTGGTCCACATCCCTCCTCTGCTAGTGACACCACTGGTAGCATATTATGTAGGCTCTGGAGTGGGTCAAGTCAGAGATACAAAGTACATTAGGAGGAAATTATATAGTTCAAGTAAAAATTACATAAATTGCATGGTAGTTAAAGAAGAGGAGGTGATTTCAAGAGGAGGATACACACAACTTAGTGATTGATTGATGAGGCCTAGGGATGTGTCTACCATTTGTCTGTCAGTTTGCCATACTGTGGTGCTTTTGTGTTGCTATGAGGTTGAAGGCTATGCCACAGGTATTTCAAATGCCAGCAGGGTAAACCATGGTGGACAGGTTTCCACCATGGGTTCCAGACTAAAACAGGCTCAGAAGAAGGAAGGGACCACCCACTTCTCAAAGAGTTGAACAATGAAAGCTTTATGAAATCAGTGAAAAACTGTTTCATATATTACTGGAAGACTCTATGAATAGCCCTGAAACATATAGTGTCAGATATAGTGTCACAAGATGAACAATTGATGTTGGAAGGCACTCAAAACATGACAAGGGAAGAACTGCATCCTCAAAGTAGAGTCAACCTTAATTACATAAATGGAGTAAAGCTTTTGGGACCTCCATTTGCTGCTGTGCAACAACTCAAAATTGGAAGAAACAATGACAAACATCTATTAAAAATCAGAATATGGAATGTATGAAGTATGAATATGGGAAAACTTGAAGTTGTCAAAAAAAAAAAAAATGGAATGCATAAAGATCAACATCCTAGGCATTGTTGTTGTTGGGTGCCATCCAGTCATCTCCGACTCATAGTGACACTATGCACAGCAGAACAAAACACCACCCAGTCCTTTGCCAGCTCTGCAATCCCTGCTATACTTGACCTTGTCATGGCAGCCGCTGTCTATCAATCTATCTCCTTGAGGGTCTTTCCCTCCCTCCTCCACTCTCCACTTTATCAAGGATGACATCCCTCTCCAGGAAATGGTCCCTTTTGACAACACGACCAAAGTAGGTGAGACGAAGTCTGGTCATTATCGCTTCCAAGGAGCATTACAGCTGCACTTACTCCAGGACAGATTTGTTAGTTCTTTTAGCAGTCTTTCAGCATTCTTCTCCAGTGCCACATCTCAAAAGCATCAGTCCTTCTTTGGTCTTCTTTATTCATTGTCCAGCTCTCACATGCATATGAAGCGAATGAAAATATCATGGCTTGTGTCAGACTCACCTTGGTCCTCAAGGAGACATCTTTGCTCCTCAACACTTGAAAGAGGTCCCTTGCAGTTGATTTCCCCAGTGCTGTCCATCATCTGATGTCCTGACTACTGCCTCCATTGGCATCGATTATAGAACCAAGCAATGTGAAGTCTTTGACAACTTCAATATTTTCTCCATTTACTCTGATGCTGCTTAAAAGTCCAGTTGTGAGCATTTTTGTTTTCTTTATATTGAGATGTAATCCATACTATAGACTGTGGTCTTCAATATTCATCAGTAAGTGCTTCAAGTCATCCTCACTTTCAGCAAGCAAAATTGTGTTGTCAGCATATTGCAGGTGGTGATGATCTTTCCTCCAATCCTGATGTCATGTTCTTCTTCATATAGTCCAGCTTCTTGGATTATTTGCTCAACATATAGATTGAATAAGTATGGGGAAAGGATTCAACCTTGATGCACTCCCTTCTTGATTTTAAACCATGCAGTGTCCCCTTGTTCTGTTCGAATGACAGCCTCCTGGTATTTGTGTGCAGGTTCCTGATGAGTACAATTAAGTGTTCTGGAATTCCCATTCTTCTCAATGTTATCCACATTTATTATGATCCACACAATCCAATGCTTTTGCATAGTCAGTAAAACACAAGTAAACATCTTTCAGGTATTCTTTGAGCCAACATCCATCTGCCATTCAGCAATGACATCCCTTGTTCCATGTCCTCTTCTGAATCCAGCCTGCACCTCTGGAAGTTCTCTGTCAATATACTGCTGCAACCATTTTTGAATTATCTTCAATAAGATTTTACTTGCGTGCGATATTAATGACATTGTTTGATAATTTCTACCTTCTGTGGGATCACCTCTCTTTGGAATGGGCACAATATGGATCTCATCCAGTCAGTTGACCAGGTAGCTGTCTTTGAGCCAACATCCATCTGACATCAGCAGTGATATCCCTTGTTCCACATCCTCTTCTGAATCCAGCTTGCATTTCTGGAAGTTTTCTGTCAATATACTGCTGCAACCATTTTTGAATTATCTTCAGTAAGATTTTACTTGCATCAGATACTAATGATATTGTTTGATAATTCCCACATTCTGTGGGATCACCTTTCTTTGGAATGGGTACAAATATGGATCTCTTTCAGTCAGTTGGCCAGGTAGCTGTCTTCCAAATCTCTTTGCCTAATTGGGTAAGTGACCCCAGTGAGGCAGGCATCTGTTTGTTGAAACATCTCAATGGGTATTCCATCAATTCCTGGACCCTTGTTCTTCACCAATTCCTTCAGTGCAGCTTTGACATCTTCCTTCAGTACCATTGGTTCTTGATCATATGCCACCTCCTGAAATGGATGAACATTGACCAGTTCTTTTTGGTACAGCGATTCTGTATATTCTCTGCATCTTCTTTTGATGCTTCCTTCATCATTCACTATTTTGCCCATAGAATCTTTCAATACTGCAACTCAAGGCTTAAATTTTTTCCTCAGTTCTTTCAGCTTGAGAAATGCCAAGTATGTTCTTTCTTTTTGGTTTTCTAACTCCAGATCTTTGTACATTTCATTATAGTAATTGGCTTTGTCTGTTTGAGCTTCTCTTTGAAATCTTTGGTTCAGCTCTTTTATCTTGTCATTTCTTCCATTTTCTTTAGGTACTCTCTGCTCAAGGGCATTGGTGAGCTGAAATGGACTGGTTTTGGCCATTTTGAATTAGAGAAACATATGATCTACTATTATGGGAATGACAAATAGGAATGGTGTCACATTAATTATTACACGGAATTTTTCAAGATCTATCCTGAAGTACAATGCTGTCAGTGAAATGATAATATCTATATGCATGCAAAGAAGATCAGTTAATACTATTATTATTCAAATTTGCATATCAACCACTAAAGTCAAAGACAAGGAAAGTGAAGATTTTTTACCAACTTCTGCAGTCTGAAATTGATCAAATATGCAATCTAGATGTATTGATTACTACTGGTGATTTTGAGTACAAATGTTGGAAACAAAGAAAAATCACCAGTAGTTGGAAAATACAGCCTCGGTGAAAGAAATGACACTAGAATCACATTACAGAATTTTGCAAGACCAACGACTTAGTCTTGCAAATATCTTTTTTCAGCAACATAAATGGTGGCTATACACATAGACATCATGAGGTGGAATAAACAGGAATCAAAATGACTGTATCTGTAGAAAGAGGCTATGGAGAAGCTCAATATCTTCAGCCAAAACAAGGCTAGGAGCTGACTGTGGAACAGACCATCAACTACTCATATGCAAGTTTAAGTTTAAGTTGAAGACAATTAAAAAAACTCCACAAGAATGAAAACATAACCTTGACTATATTCCACCTGGACTCAGAGGCCATCTGAAGAATAGGTTTGATGCATTGAACATGAGTGACCAGAAACCAGATGAGTTTTGGGATGACATCAAGAACATTATCCATGAAGAAAGAAAAAGGTCATTAAAAAGACAAGAAAGGAGAAGAAGACCAAAATGGATAACAGAAGGGGAAACTTTCCCCTGAGCATAGCATAGCTAAAGCAAATGGAAGAAATAACAAGATAAAAGAGCTGAACAGAAGATTTCATAGAGAAGCTCAAGAAGACACAGTCAATTGCTATAATGAAATGTTCAAAGACCTGGAGTTAGAAAACCAAAAAGGAAGAATACTCTCTGCATTCTTCAAGTTGAAAGAACTGAAGAAAAAATTCAAGCCTTGAGTTGCAATATTGAAAGATTCTATGGCAAAATATTGAATGATGCAAGCAACATCCAAAGAAGATGGAAGGAATACACAGAGTCACTATACAAAAAAGAATTGGTCAGTGTTCATTTATTTCAGGAGGTGGCATATGATCAATAACCGATGGTATCGAAGGAAGAAGTCAAAGCTGTGCTGAAGGAATTGGTGAAAAACAAGGCTCCAGGAATTGACTGAATACCCACTGAGATGTTTCAACAAACAGATGCCATCCTGGAGACACCTACTAGTCTATGCCAAGAAATTTGGAAGACAGCCACCTGGCCAACTGACTGGAAGAGATCCATATTTGTACCCATTCTAAAGAAAGGTGATCCAACAGAATGTGAAACTTATCAAACAATGTCATTAAGATCACATGCAAATAAAATTTTGCTAAAGATAATTAAAAAATGGTTGCAGCAGTATATTGATAGAGAACCTCCAGAAATGCAAGCTGGATTCAGAAGACATTGAATGAGGAATATCATTGCTGATGTCAGATGGATCTTGGCTGAAAGCAAAGAATACCAGAAAGATGATTACTGTGTTTTATTAATTATGCAAAAGCATTTGACTCTGTGGATCATAACCAATTATGCATAACACTGAGAAGAAGGGAATTCCAGAATACTTAATTGTGCTCATGAGCAGCCTATACATAGACCAGGAGGCTGTCATTTGAAGAGAAAGAGGGGATACTGCATGGTATAAAATCAGGAAAGATGTGCATCAGGATTGTATCCTTTCACCATATTTATTCAATCTGCATGCTTATCAAATAGTCCAAGAAGCTGAACTATATGAAGAAGAGCATGGCATCAGGATTGGAGGAAGAGTCATTGGCAATCTGTGATATGCAGATTTTACAACCTTGCTCACTGAAAGTGAAGATGACTTAAAGCACTTACTGATGAAGATCAAAGACTACAGTCTGCAGTATGGATTACACCTTAACATAAAGAAAATTAAGATCCTCACAACTGGACCAATAAGCAGCATCATGATAAATGGAGAAAAGATTGAAGTTGTCAAAGATTTCATATTACTTGGTTCCACAATAAGCACCAGTGGAAGCAGTAGTCAAGAAATCAGATAATGTGTTCCATTGGGCATATGTGGTGCCAAAGACCTCTTTAAAGTGCTGAAGAGTGAAAATGACTCTTTAGAAACTAAGGTGTGTGTAATCCAAGCCATGGTATTTTCAGTCATCTCATATGCATGTGAAAGCTGGACAGTGAATAAGGAAGACCAAAGAAGATTTGATGCTATTGAGTTGTGGTGTTGGCAATGAATACTGAAATTACCATGGACTGCTAGAAGAGCTAATAAATCTGTCCTAGAAGAAGTGCAGCTGGAATGCTCCTTGGAAGTGAGAATGGCCACACCTCATCTCACCTACTTTGGTCATGTTGTCAGAATGAACTATTTCCTGCAGAAGGATATCATGCTTGGTAAAGTGGAGGGTCAGCAAAGACGTGGAAGAGCCTCAATAAGGTGGATAGACACAATGGCTGCAATTATGGGCTTAGGTATATCAAGGACTGTGAGGATAGTTCACTATTGCATAGTATTTCATTCTGTTGTGCATAAGGAGTCACTATGAGTCAGAGCTGACTCAATGGCACCTAACAACAACTGAGATGTGTAGGGAGAAAGGAAGTGGGATATCCTTTCTGGCTGTGGTTTGATTGATCAGATAAATGGTAAGAGCCATTATCTAAAATAGGAGCTCAAACCAATGTATTCTTAATTATAACTGAACTATGGTGAAATATTTTGACTTTCTGTATTATTTTGATACAGAACTATGTTTAAAATTATAAAAATGAACTAAATGTTCCTCATAGTCTTTCTATGTACATAAAAGATAGTTATCAGTGCCAAAATATGAAATATATGTACAAATTTAACCACTCAACATGACCTTTCATATCTGTCAATTAACACTTTTGTAAATAATAGGCAGTTAATGCCAAAAATGTATTTAAAGGTGTTGGGATTTTATGGAACATAATCTGAGTGACTCACTTTAAGCAAGTCAAGGTATTCTTCATTTGCTTACTTTTTTCCTTCTCTTTTTCACTTTTTGCTTCTTCATTTAATTTACAAATTCTATGAATTCATAGATTATATGTATTTCATAGTTTCCTTGCTCCTATATTGCTATATAGTATATCACTATATTTTCTGGATAAATGAATAAATAATATAATCAACAAAACAATGAAATAAATCAAACTATATTATCATAATGTAATAATCAAAGCACCAAATTAGCTTAAGGAGACTTACTTCCTGTCCCCAGTTCTGTTACTTGGGCATGTGACTTAATTCTCTTTGTGCTTGAATGATTAATTTTATTTTTGTACTTTACAAATTATATTTTGATGTATTTCTTTTTAGGATTGCTTTACAAAGGTCAGTGAGCTTGTTATAGACTGAATTTCCCCCCCCCCCAAAAAAATACATGTCAGATTTGCTAGGTCATAATTCCTAGTATGGTGTGATTGTCCTCCATTTCATGATCTGATATAATTATTCTCCATTTTGTGATGTGTTATAAACCCTAATCTCTGCCTCTGGCTAATGAGGCAGGATCAGGTTATGTTAAAAGAGGATTAGGTTATATTTGTTATGTTCACGAGGTAGGACTATAGTGGAATGCACCATCCTTACTTAAGTCAAAACCTTTTTGCAGGTCATAGCCCTGATCAATGTAAGTGGTGTTTCCCTGGGGTATGGCCTCCATCACCTTTTATCTTACAAGGGATAAAAGGAGAGAGAAGCAAGCAGAGAAAGAGGAATGTGACCAACACCAAGAAAGAAGGGTCAGGAGTGGAGTGTCTCCTTTAGACCTAGCGTCCTTGCACTAAAAACCTCCCAGACCCAAGAGAATATTGATATCAAGACACATGGAGATCTCCAAGAAGCTCTGGGCCCACAGATGTTGAAGGGAGACAAAGACCTTCCACCAAAGCCAACAGAGAGAGAAAGACTTCTAGAGCTGTCACCCTGAATTCAGACTTCTAGCTTCCTAAACTGAGAAAACCAATTTCTATTTGTTAAAGCCTTCTACTTGTGGATTTCTTTCTTTCTTTTTTTTTTTTTTTTTTTTTTTTTTTATAGCAGTACTAGATAACTAAGAGCTCTTTGCAGGTAGATTATATAGTCTATACATCTTTGCATTTCTAACAATTAACCCAGTGCCAAGCATATAGTGAATGCTTAATGAATAGTAATTGAGTGATTGAATTGTTGATTAATTGTCAGAGTTTGATGGAAGTTTAAAGTCTGGATATGGGGTCAAAACAATACCTGAAGAATCTTTAATCTCTAATATCCAGAAGAGATTTTTTTTTTTAAAGTACGTTTTGAGAAATTATAATAAACCAGTGGTAAAGCCAGGGATAAATTTTGTAACCTTGGCCCCAGTGGAGCAACTCAGCAATTGGGATCAAAAGGCAAATATATATGCAAGAGTGGTTTGGACCTGGCTAATTTTAATTTTATTTCCAATTGTGGTAAGTACTACGTTTGATAATGGAATGCAAGCAACAAGATTTGGAGAATCATTACTCTGCAATGTTCCCATTTGTTAGCTACTGCTTCAGGTGGTGGTGGTGTTGGTAAGGAAAGAATAGTTGATATCTTAGATTAGATTGGTTTTCTTAAAACTCTTATTTCAAACATACTCTTCAGAGTCAGAACCATTTCATGGTTAGAAGGCTGCCTAGGCTATAACCAACACATAAGGGTGCCTGGCTTAGGCATAAGGACTGACTTTGGGCTTCGCCAAATCATAGCCCTGGGAAGGGAAAAGAGGAGAGATAGAGAAAGGGATGGCTTTTTTAATTGATCTACCTAACAGGGACCTTTTTAAAAGGTCCCTGGCACCTCTGGGTGCCTATATCCTGGTCTTAACGGTACCAAAAGAACACACAAATTTAATAGCAAATCAACAGTGTAGATTCTTACCATGTAAAGTACTCAGATTTCCCTATTTAATGTTCTAATCTATACTATGGTAAGCTTTATAAGGCTAATGCTGGAGAGGATAATAAAACATTTTCAGTAATTTATATGTAATCCTTATATTATAACTTGGTACTAAATGCATTTTTCTGAAGAATCCATTGAGAAATAAGAAACTGATATGTATGGATTGACTTCCTATCATGGGATACTATCCTTTGATCTGTGTAAGAAAAGTTTTTCCAATTTCTGTGCCTTAGAGACATATTAATGAATAAATGACTGATTAAAAACACTTCTTATTTAATTTATGTACTTCCTAGAAAATTAACTAGGTCAAAATTTTAGATGCTATTGAATATGTGATGCTTTTAGAGCCTATAGGTGAAGTTGATTGGGAAACATTTTTCTCTTGGGTTTTGGATCTGTGTTAAGTTTTCTCTGTCTTTCAATTTTTTTTTTTTTTTGAAAAAAAAAAAAGACAATTATGAACTAGACTAATATATCCAAGTATTTTCAAACATTTGAGTCATTTTGTAGTTTAGAGGTTGCATTAATGACAAAAAGGTGCTTTGAAACTTATTTATTCATTTTAGTTTTCAAATATATTTCTACCCCTATGTAAAAGGAATTTTAGAATTGAGAAATCCTAGTTGCCATGTGAGGTCCCTGGTTAGTAAAAATGGTTAATGCCCTCAGCTACTAAAAGGCTTGAGGTTCAAGTTCACCAAGAGACACGGTAGTAAATTACTTGATGTGGCCCTTATAGCCATCATCCTCCTTTTTGTGATGTTTTGTAAATTCTATTATCCATGACTGTTTAGGGTGATGGGTTAGATCACGTGTATTAAGGACCTGTGTCAACTTGGCTGGGCAGCTGGTAGTAGTTAGTCCCTATAATGACTGACAATCAACTCCATGGTGGATTTGCCCTAATCAACTGAGTAGCTGCTTTTAAACTCTTGATTGTTAGTCATCCACTTGAGGTTTTTTGGTTGGAGGAGCAGGAATTAACCAAAACATATGGGATTTATCTTGAGTCCCACCTTGCTGGAGAGGGTAACTCAAACCACCACCTGTAGCTTCCTTGAGGTTATATATAGGAGCCTTCTGGAATGGTTCATGCTTTCTCTTGCTCTGGTTCTTCATTTTGGCTCATAATCATCTAACTCCTGGATTTGAGACAGCAGATCATCTGATCTGCTGATTTAGGTTCATCAAACCCTGAGAATTGGGTGGAGCCTCCAGACCTACTTGTAGACCTAGGACTTGACAGCTTGCCAGCTTCCTAGTCTCCACCACCACTTTGTGAGATGATCCCTTAGGTGTCTGTGAGTTTTGTGAGATGTTACAGCTGAAATACAGAACCCTAAGACAGGACTGAGATTACTGAGAGAAGGAGGAGGAGCTAATGTCTGAAATGATAGAGTGGCACAGTACTTTGAACATTTGGGACATCTTTAACCTCTACCTCATGGGGACTGGCCTTGTGATGATCTTTCTAAGAGAAATTGTTCAAGCAGGCACCTTAGAAGAAAGGCCAGGTGATCTACTTCTGAAAATTCAGCCATGGCAAACCTCATGGAGTACAGATCTACTCTGACACAAATAGGGTCACCAAGATTGACTTGACAGCAACTGGTAGTGGCCATGTAGTCCAGATTCCTATAATATGTCAGAGACTCTTCCTTGCCATTTTCTTTAACACTTTCCATAAAAGGAATGAGAAAAAGTGAAGTCACTTGTATGCAATGTATTCTACTGATTTGTTGGAAAGCTGTGATTCCTAAAACCTTCTCCTGATATTAATCTGAAACTCTGCCTCTCAGAAGATCTACCACTTTGGACTCACTCTCACCTCTCTTCCTCTTCTAACCTGAGGTGTCTAGAAACATTTTCCAGTAGTTAATATTTTACTAGGTCAAAACTCTTCTAACTTGAATTCTGTCTCCTCTAGACAGAATGATCCCAGGTCTGCCAATTATGCTGTATATTATTTGATTTCTTAGCAACTTACAATATTGATTTTTTTCCAACTGACTGTCTTTAGTTTTGCAAAGAACTCCTTAAAAAGCTTTTGTTTGAATTCCAGGACAGGCCTTACTAGCTGTGTGGCATCTGACAGTTATTAATTCTTTGAGGCACAGTTTAGATAATACATATAAAGGACACCTTGATAAGACAGCACTTGTGGCCACAATCAGTACCAACCACTGGAGAGGAAGTTAGAAAATTTAGTGGTTTCTTCTTCTGTTGACCAGGACACATAGAGCTGGTCTAAGTTTAGGGCACCCTATCTGGATAGCTATGAGTCGGGTCCAACTCAATGGCACGTAACAACATCAATTTGGATAGCAATGCAGAGGTGAATGTGGAAGACTGCCAAAGGGGCAGTGAGGTCGCATCTTATGACCTCCTCTAACCCCACAAAAGGAAGACAGAATCACTATCAGTAGCCCATGACCTATTCCTGCAAGGCCAGGCATGCTGCCTCCCTCAACACCTTTTACCAACCATTCCTCCCAGAACACCCACCACTTTTCTGCTGGGTTCAATAATTCGCTGCAGTGATCACACAGAACTCACAGATTATGGGGTTTATTAGGGAAGTACCAGGCTACAATTCAAGTTCAGGAACAATGCTCAGTCTCTCTTAGCCTGCCTCCTCTCAGTCAACAGTCTTTCTTGGTCTCTCTTGGCAGCACGTGTCTCTCAGTGTCTCTTTCTCAGCAGTGCATGACTCTCAGGAGCACATTTCTCTCAACAGCACATCTTTCTCAGCTAACAGACAGACAGACTCCTTCTGCCTCTCAGAGGGCTCCATTTGAACCTGGCAGAGTGACCAAACTAACCAGTCATAACATCAGGAATTCTATACACCTGAGAGAGAGAGAACATCCCAGAACATTGCTTTGTGCCACTTTTAACAGAAATACCCCAGGTGGATAACTTTAACAATCAGGAGCTCCTCAGTTACTCACAGCAAATTCCACCTCAGAGTTTACAAAGACTTATGGCTAGAAAAGCCAACCAGGTAATTTACTACACTGCAAAGACAAACTAAAAATTTCAGGAAAAGGACTAAATCACAGAATCCTTTAAAGTGCTAACCTATGACAGGGGTTCTATTTGGCACAATCTAAAAGTGGTAATGGTTTCTGACTAAAGGATTATTTAATAAACTCAGAATCTATGAGAGATGGCTTCCTGGAGAATGTCATGTAGGTTCTATACCTCAGTATGTCTGAAATAGAGCTGTTTCACAATTAAAAACTCCTCTGCAATAAGATATGAGAATTCCTGGGTGGCACAAATGGTTAAGCACTTGACTACTAGCCAAAATATTGGCAGTTTGAACCCACTCAGTGGTATCTTGGAAGACAGGCCTGGAAAATCTTATAGAGTATTGTTCCTTTCTGATTTTATGGCAACCAACAACAAAACCTGTGATATGAGGTAGTGCTGTGAACATCATGCACCATTCTGGGCCAGAGCTTCATGTCTGAAATGGGAAGACAATGCTTACAGAGTTTCCCTTCATTTCCTAGGCATTTCTGCTTTATCTGAGTCTCCTCATTTCCCTGTCCCTGAAATTTTTAGTAAAAATTAATACTAGGTAAGGTCTCTGCTTTATATAAGCCTAATTTGCCAATCAGATTTTGTTTGTTACTCAAATGGTGAGGGGTGGAGATCTGGCAATATGAACCATTTACTGATTGCCACATTGTCACTTCCTCTTCTGCCTAACACTGAAGTGGATAGGCACTGAAGAATTAGCTTTGGTTTCATCTCCTGACTGTAGGAGGAGAGAATGGGAATGAGATCTAGTTGTCATTGAGTCTAGTGCCTAAATTCAATATTCCAAGAGGATATAATATTTTCTATTTACTAGGTGGGCTAGCCAATAAATTTAGAAATAGTTGGGCAATCCTACTTCCGTAGTGATACTGCCTCGGAAACCCAAGGAGGGGTCGCTATGAGTCAGGGCTGACTCGACGGCACATAACAACAACAACATCAACAGTCTATGGTAAGAATAGAGACAAAACACTCAAAATTCAAAGCATGTATTAGTTGATCAAAATAAGATCTGTACTTCTACTTCAGTCTTTGAGTGTAAAAGAAAATCATCACGGCAAAGCCCAGCTTCTTCTAAGTATTTTTTTATTGTTGAGGCTGCAAATTTCAAGGATGTGTCACCCACATAATGATACTGATTTGTATAGTAAAATCTAGCCAAAATCTCATAGTGGCTTTGTGACTTCACAGTAGTTAAGGGGATTATTTTTGAACACTTATAAAAAAATCTTAGCAAAGTACGGTATATTTTCAAATCCTAGAGAATAATTTATTAACTGGGTTCAACTGATGTGTATGTTCATTTTGGAGAATTTGCCTGAGCCATAGGTGAAAGAGTTATTAACTGTTATATGTTAATGGTATTTACTGTAATAATGCCTATCATTTATTGAAAATTTACCATTTGGTAGGCATTGTTCTAATCACTGTATTTGAAATATCTCATTTTATCCTCTCAGCAACACTTGGCAGATATTATTATTATCCTTTTGTTACAGATGAGGAAATGGGGGGGCACAGGGAAGTTAAGTAACTTACCAGAGCTACATAGGTAGTACCTTGTGTGAGTCAAACAGATCAATTTGGTTCTAACCTAGATCCAAAGTGCAAAATCAGAGTGTATATGGTATCCTAGATGTGATAACTAGATAATTATTGAGGATTCTTCTCTGAATATTTGCATCTAGGTGCTAAGCCTCGGAAGGAAGGTTGGGCAATCCTACTTCCGTAGTGATACTGCCTCGGAAACCCAAGGAGAGGTCGCTATGGGTCGGGGCCGACTCGTCGGCAAACAACAACAACAACAACAGGTGCTAAGCTTAGTGACTGGACACAAAGATCCAAATGAGGTTAAAAAATGAACTCAGACCATTCTGCTTAGGTGTCAGTTTTGAGGAACAATCTAAATAAAACTTTTTTTTTTCCTCTTAGGTATACTACCCCCTTTTCCCAAGTTCCTACTACATTTGGAACAACTGCTTAGAATGGAGGAGGGTGGTGATAGACACTGAGTTGATGAAGTTTAGATTCCTCTCCTATTTATTGTCAATCACATTTATTAACTACATACATGTAGATACAACCACTTGTCTGTCAGTTTGTCGTACCGTGGTAGCTTGCATGTGGCTGTGATGCTGAAACCTATGTTATCAGTATTTCAAATGCCAATAAGTCACCCATGGTAGATGGGTTTCACTTGAGCTTCCAGAGTAAGACAGACTAGGAAGAAGGCAATCTACTTAAAAAAAAAAAAAAACTCTGGCCAATGAAAACCTTATGAATAGCAGCAGAACATTGTCTGATATAGTGACTAAGAATTGAGGATGAGCCCCTCAGGTTGGAAGGCACTCAAAATACAAATTAGAGTTGATCTCAATGACACAGATGGAATAAAGTTTTCAGGACTTTCATTTCCTGATGTGGCATGACTCAAGATGAGAAGAGCAAGCTGCAAACATCCATCAATGATCAGAATGTGGAGTGTATGAATTATGAATCTAGGAACATGGTAGTTGTCAAAAAAATGAAATGGAATGCATAAATATCAGTATACTAGGCATCGTTGCTGTTATTATGTGCTGTCGAGTCGGACCTGACTCATAGCGACCCCTCCTTGGGTTTCTGAGGCGATATCACTACAGAAGTAGATTGCCGAGTCTTCCTACTAGGCATTAATGAGCTGCAAAGAGCAGGCATTGGACATTTTGAATCACATGGTCTACTATTCCAGGAATGACAAGTTGAAGAGAAATAATGTCACATTCATTGTCTGAAAGAATATTTCAAGATCTATTCTGAAGTACAACACTGTCAATGATAGGATAATATCTATATGCCCATGAAGAAGACCAGTTAATATAGCTACTACTCAAATTTAGGTACTGTTTTAGGCTGGGTTCTATATAGGAGCAAAAACTTATATATATATTTGTTGTTTTTGTTAGGTGCTGTCCAGTTGGTTCTGATTCATAGATATCCTATTTAAAACACAGCAAAACACAGCCCAATCCTGCACCATTTTAACAGCCTTGCTATCCCTGAGTCCGTTACTGAAGCCACTGTGTCAATCCATTTCATTGAGGATCTTCTTGTTCACTGAGGCTTTACTTTATCAAGCATGATACCCTTGAAATGAAGTTGCACCATCCTTGCTTCTAAAGAGCATTCTGGCTATACTTCTTCCAAGACAGATTTGTTTGATTTTCTGGTAGTTTATGATGTATTCAATATTCTTCACCAACAACATAAGACAAAGGCATCATTTCCTCGTTGGTCTTCCTTATTCATTGCCCAGCTTTTGCATGTATATGAGGCAGTTGAAAATACCATAGGTTAGGTCAAGTGCTCCTTTGTCCTCCACATGACATTTTTGTTTTTTAATACTTTAAAGAGGTCTTTTGCAATAGATTTTCCCAAAACAATGTCCTTTAATATCTTGTCTGCTGCTTCCATGGGGATTGGTTGTGGATCCAAGTAAAATGAAATTCTTGACAATTTCAATCTTTTATAAATATACATCAAAAAAAAAAATAAAAAAACCCTCACTGTCATTGAGTTGTTTCCAACTCAGAGTGACTTCCACTGGGTTTCTGAGGCTGCAAATCTTTATAGAAGTAGACTGACCCATCTTCCTTCTACGGAGCAGCTGGTGGGTTTGAACTGCTGACCTTCCAGTTAGCAGTCAAGTCCTTATCCACTGTACCACCATAGCTCCCTATAAATATACATAGAGAGATTTATTTCAAGGAAATGGTTCATAGAGTTGTAGAATCTGGCAAGTCCCAAATCCATGGATCAGGAATCAGGCTGAGGGCTTCTCCTCACTCATGGGTTGCAGGAGCTGATGAACCCAAAATGGTGAGTCATATGGTGGGTGGCTGGCTCACAGGGCTGCAGGAATAGATGAATCCCAAAATATGCAGATCAGGTAGCAGGTTTCTGGTCTACATCTCAAGAACTAGAGGTCAGAGGATAATGAAACAGTTGCAGGATCCAGAGTGAACAAACTTTGCCAGAACATCTATGTGTATTGCAGGCAGGCCACTTCCAAAGGGAACTGATTGGCTTTCAAGTGGTTGAATTTCAATTGATTGGTTTTTCATCTGATTTGCTGCTCACACCAGATCACAAAATGGAAGATGATTACATTATATTACATTATGGAACAACAGACAATCCATTGTCTGCCAAACCATCACCTATCCAAGGTGATGCATAACCTTAATCATCACATGCAATGACAACTAATGCCAAAGATAAACAAATAAAAGATTTCTACCAACTTTTGAAGTCTCAAGTTGATAAAATAAGTAATCATGTTACATTGATAATTACTGGTGATTGGAATGTGAAAGTTGGAAGCAAAGGAGAAGGATCAAGTTGGAAAATATGGCCTCAGTGATAGAAATGATATCAGATATTGCATAATAGAATTTTGTAACACAAATCACACATTCATTGGAAATGCTTTTTTTTTTTTTTTCAAAAACATAAGTGACAACTGTACATGTGGACATTAGTGGATGAAATACACAAATTAAATCAACTACACCTGTGGAAAGAGACAATGGAGAAGCTCAATATCATCAGTGAGGACAAGGCAGGGACAGATTGGAGAACAGACCATCAGTTGCTTTTATGGAAGTTCAATTTGAAGCTGAAGGAAAGTAAAACAAGTCCAGGGGATCCAAAGCATGACCTTGAGTATACCCATCTGAATTTAGAGACTATCTCAAGATTAGATTTGAGGCATTAAAAACTAATGATTGAACACCAGATGAGTAGTGGGATGACATCAAGAACATCATACATGAAGAAAGCATTAAAAAGGTAATCAGAAAGACAGGAAAGAAAGAAAAAATGCAAATTAAATGCAGAAAAGGCTCTGCAATTTGCCCTTGAACATAGAGTAGATCAAGTGAACGGAAGAAATGATGAAGTAAAAGGGCTGAACAGAAGATTTCAAAGGGCAGTTTGAAAAAACAAAATAAATGTAAAATGAAATATGCAAAGACCTAGAGTTAGAAAACAAAGAGGAAGAAATTATTCATTATTTCTCAAACTGAAAGAACTGAAGAAAAAATTTAGGCCCTGAGTTCCAATATTGAAATATTCTATTGGCAAAATGTTGAAATGCAGTAAATATCAAAAGAAGATGGAAAGAATACACAGAATCATTCTACCCAAAATAATTGGGTGACATTCAACAATTTCAGGAAGTAGCATATGAACAAGAACCAATGGTATTGAAAGAAGTTCAAGCTACAGTGAAGGCATTACCATAAAATTAGGCTCCAGAAATTGACAGAATACCTATTGAGATGTTTTAATAAATGGATACAACGCTGGAAGTGCTCAGTCATCTAAGCCAAGACATTTGGAAGACATTTGACCAACTAACTGGATGAGATCCATATCTGTACCAATTCCAAAGAAAGATAATTCAAAAGAGTGCAGAAATTATCGAACAATATCGTTAATATCATCCACAAGGAAAATTTTTCTGAAAATACTTCAAAAATGGTTGTAGCAGCATATTATCAGGGAACTGCCAGAAATTCAAATCAGATTCAGAAGACAACATGGAACAAGGGAACAAGGGATATCATTGCTGATGTCAGATGGAACTTGGCTGAAAGAAGAGGATACCATAAAGATGTTTATCTGTGTTTTATTAACTATACAAAGACATTCAATTGTGTGGACCATAATATATTATGGGTAAAATTGCAAATAGTGGGAATTCCTTAACACTTAATTGTGCTTATGTGGAAAGTGTACATAGACAAAGAGGCAGTCATTCAAACAGAACAAGGGGATACTTGGAATCAGGAGAAGTGTGGGTCAGGGTTTTGTCCTTTCAGTATATTTTTCAATCTCTATGCTGATTATATAATCCCAGAAACTCGGCTTTATGAAGAAGACTGCAGTATCAGGACGAGAGGAAGACTCATTAATAACCTGTAATATGCTGTTGTTGTTGTTATTTGCCATCGAGTCGGCCCCAACTCATAGCGAACCCTCCTTGGGTTTTCGAGGCTGTATCACTACGGAAGTAGGAATGCCCAACCTTCCTTCCGAGGAGTGGCTGGTGGGTTTGAACCGCCAGCCTTCTGGTTAGCAGTCAACTGCCTTAG
This sequence comes from Orycteropus afer afer, assembly GCF_000298275.1. NCBI lineage: Eukaryota > Metazoa > Chordata > Mammalia > Tubulidentata > Orycteropodidae > Orycteropus > Orycteropus afer. Next base: position 8,303,956 of record NW_006921594.1, read on the forward strand.
GCACTATGCTACCAGTGCTCCTCTGTAATATGCAGAGGATACAATATTTCTTGCTGAAAGCAAAAAAGACTTGAGAAAGCACTTACTGATGAAGTTCACAGACTACAGCCTTCAGTATGGATTAGAGCTCACCATAAAATAAAAATGTTCACAACTGGACCAATAAGCAACATCATGGTAAAATGGAGAAAAGATTGAATCTGTCAGGGATCCCATTTTACTTGGATTCACAATCAACACCCATGGAAACAGCAGTCAAGAAATCAAATGATGTATTGCATTTGGGCAAATCTGCTGCGAAAGACCTTTTTAGTATTCGAAAGCAAAGGTCTCACTTTGAGGATTAAGGTGACCCTGATATAAGCCATGCTATTTTCAATCATTTCGTATGCAAGTGAAAGCTGGACAATGAATAAGGAAGACTGAAAAAAATTGATGTTTTTGAATTATGGTGTTGGTGAAAATTATTGAATCACTGCCAGGAGAATGAACAAATGTGTTTTGGAAGAACTATAGCCAGAATGCTCCTTAGAAAAAAGGATGGGAAGACTTCATCTCATCTACTTTGGACATGTAAACAGGAAGGACCAGTCCCTGAAGAAGAGTATGGTTGATGAAGTAAATGATCAGTAAAAAAAAAAAAAAAAAAAAAAAAACTCCACAAAAGGCAGCAATGCTGGACTCAAGCATAGCAAAGATTATGAGGATGGTTCAGGAATGGGCAGTGTTTAGTTTTGTTATACATAGTGTTGCTGTGAGTTGTAACTGACTTGATGCCATCTAACAACAACAAAAGAATAGCTCTGGTGGTGCTGTGATTAAGGCATTAGGCTGCTACCTAAAAGGTCAGCAGTTAAAATTCATTTGCTATTCCATGGGAGAAAGATGAGGCAATCTGCTTTTGTAAAGATTTACAGCCTTGAAAAACTTGTAGAGGTTGCTATGAGTTGGAATCAACTCAATGGCTGTGGGTTTTTTTTTTTTTTGAACAACAATACGTAGATAATGTTAAGCAGTTTTGACATTTGATGCAAAACCTGACAAATTTCAACTTCTATGAATTCCTCTTTCAGAAAAATAAAAAGAATTAAGTGATGAATATAGGAGTGAAAGGTTATGGTTTTCTAAGAAATATATCCTAAAGTGAGTACATTTTTTTGTGAAAAATTTCCCATTATGAGTAAGATATATCTTTATATTATTTTCAGTCTACATATTGCTCATTTACTTGTGTCAATATATGCTCTACAGACTTTAGCTTGTTTTATGGTCACATTTATAATCATTACTTAAAATTATGTATAATTGTATACTTTTTAGTAGCTGTGATGTTTTTGTTTTGTATCTCCTCAATAATATGCCTTTATTTATCCAAAAGCAAAGGGAATCTCCTATCAGTTTATAGTGGGTGGATGCTTTACATTACATTTTCAATGTTGCTCTGGAAACAAGCAATTAGTTATAAACCAGACCTGCCATTGTCATTTATTGATGAAGAAACACTGATACTGAGTTCTTTCTTTTGTATATTTGAGATAAGCTGTCCTCCCAAAGACATCAAGATAAGAGCAATCAATGTACATTGTCATTTTGACAGGCTGTACTCTCCTGTTAGTTTACACATCTGCTCAAGGAAAGAAAACCATCAGATATTTTGCTGATAATGATGAACAGAAGAGGTAGTCTTGGGTTAGTATCTGAGGACACCCTGTCAAGGCCAAGTGGAAACAACCACCTGGTTCTAATGAATGCCATTGCCCTATAGGGGGAACCAAGATGACAGTTGAGCCTCCTCTGTAGTTCAAAGTCCTTCCTAATTATCTGTCTGTAATACTCAGACCTGTCAACAAGAATACAACATGATTTCTCAGTTCAGTAAGTATTTTCATGTGTGTATTGAGGTCCATACACCCTGTTTTGAAGTAACCCTGTACTGTAGGAGTAGGAAGACCAAGGACAGTTTGGATGCTCCCAGAAGAATTGCAGAAAGAGCAGGTTTAGAAGCTGAGAAAGGTGCCAGTTTTCACCATAGCTACTGAAAAACTTAAGAAAAGGCTCAGGGGGGACAGTATTCTAATAAACACTCATTAACTAAGTATAGAACATATATCCAGAAATTTCTCACCCTTAACCAGTAACGATGAAGCCCTGCTGTGGTCTAAGTCTTAAAAAATGTCCTTATCCCTGCTTCTTCTTTCTTTTTAAGACGCCAGCTAACCATGAGATTGGTTAAGAAAAAAAACATCATTTTCTTCCCTAATTTCTTTTATTTATTTATTTTTTTAATTGTGATTTGCGTGAAAGTTTACAGAGCAAGTTCACTTTCCATACAGCAGTTCACATACATTTTGTCCCATGACATTGACTACAATTTACCCAATGCAACAGCTCCCCTCCTACTTCCTCCCGATAGTTACCTCTTCCCTGTGTCCATCTCTCCATGCATTCCTGTCCCCTGACCTGTCCCCCTGTGCATTAACAGCCCTTCTTTCTCCCATGATAGTTCTTTCTAAGGAGTGTATCTCCCTCAGGTAGATAGTTAACTCATATGCCTGTCTTTTGTTTGGCTGGAAGCCACAGGTGTGGGTTCAATTTCATACCTGAGGGCAGCTAGGGGCCATAGTCTCAGTGGTTCCACCAGGCTCTATCAGACTAACAAACCTGATCCCTTTTTCTTTTTTTTCCTCAAATGATTTTGCATTTTGTTTTGCATTGTTCTCCCTCTCTATCCAGGATTTCTTGCATAGATCCCCCTCAAGTGGTTGCCATTGGTAGCCAGGCATCATCCAATTATTCTGGTTTCATAGTCATATAGGCCATGGATCGCATGGTGTACCAGTCACTGGAACTGATGGTTCCCAAGAATCTTTTGTTTTCTTCATTCTTTTTTTTGCTCTGAATGAGGAGAGACCCATTGTTGCACCTAGATGGGTGCTTGCAAGCTTTTAAGATGCCAGTCACTACTCACCAAAGTAGGAGGTGGAACAATGTTTTGTGTAGTATGTTATGCCAATTGAGCTTCATGTTGCCTGTGACTATGGTCCCAAGCCTTCAGGTTCAACTACTTGCTCCCTTTGGGTAGCTGGCTGTGACCAAGAAGTGACTACAACCTTGTCCCTTGTCAGCTGTACTATAAACCTGGGAATTCTTAACAGAACATACAAATACACTTGTATAACTATTGTCTGCCAACCCTATACATGGTCTTGGGTATGCTCCTGCTGCATAAATATACCTAATAGTTCATCCTGTCCACCCATCTATCCACACATATACTCATGTTTGCCTTCACTGACAATGTAGTACTATATGTGCAAAAGGGTCCTTTGTTGTCTGCACCTACCATGTACCTCTCTATGTCTTCCTATTCCTCAATCCCACCATGTTCATCACTCACATTTGGTACATTGCCCTTCTCTTCACCCAAATCAATACTTACCTCTACCTATCTAACATTGTTTCCTCCCCGCCCCTCTCACCCCTGGTAAACAACAAAGAAAATTTCCTTCCATGTATAAACCTTTCCTTGACTTTTACAATATCAGACTAAAACAATATTTATCCTTCTGTGACTGACTTATTTCACTCAGTATAATGTCCTCCAAATTCATTCACATTACGCATTGTTTTCCAGATTCTACGTTATTCTTCAGGGTTGCATAGTGTGTATGTACCATAGTTTGGTTATCCATTCCTCAATTGATGGACACTTAGGTTGTTTCCATCATTTTGCTCTTGTGAATAGTGCTGTGATGAACATGGGTGTGCATGTCTGTTCTTGTCATGGCTCTCACTTCTTTAGGATATATACCTAGTAATGAAATGGCTGGGTCAAATGATATTTCTAATTTCAACCTTTTAAGGAATTGCCATACTGCTTTCCACAGTGGTTGTATCATTTGACAGTCCAGCCAGCACTGTATGAGAGTCGCAATCTCTCCACATCCTTGCCAGCATTTGTTATTTTCTGTCTTGTTGAACTTTGCTACTAGTGCTGAGGCAAGATGGTATCTCATCGTTATTTTGATTTGTGTTTCTCTAATGGCTAATGATCATGAGCATTTCTTCATATGTTTGTTGAATATTCTCCTTGGTAAAGTGTCTATTCATGTCTTCTGTCCATTTTTTTAATTGGATTATCTTTTTGTTATTGAGGTGTTGGAGTTTTCTATCTTTCTTACCAATTTGGATGACTAATTTCCCTTTCTTGCCTTATTGCCATGGCTAGGACTTCCAGTACAATTTTGAATAGACATGGTGGTAGAGGGCATCCTTGTCTGGTTCATATTCACAGGTGGAATGGTTTCAGTCTCTCTCCATTGAGAATAATGTTTGGTGTTGGATTTGCATAGATGCCCTTTATTATGTTGAGGAATGTCCCTTCTATTCTTATTTTGCTGAGAGTTTTGATTGGGAATGGGTATTATATTTTATCAAATGCCTTTTCAGCATCAATTGATGTGATCATGTGGTTCTTTTTCTTTGTTTTATTTATGTGATGGATGATGTTGATTGTTTTTCTAATGTTGAACCATCCTTGCATACTTGATATGAACCCCATTTGGTCATAATGAAAAATTTTTCTTGATATGTTGTTGGAGTCTATTGGCTAGGATTTTGTTGAAGATTTTTGCATCTATATTCATGAGGGATATTGGTCTGTAGTTTTTCTTTTGAGTGATGTCTTTGGCTGGTTTTGGTATCAAGGTTATGCTTGCTTAATAAAATGAGTTAGGGAGGATTCCATACTTTTCTTTGTTTTGAAATAGTTTGAGAAGGATTGGTGTCAGCTCTTGTCTGAATTTTTGGGCCAGGATGTTTTTTGTTGGTAATTTTTTTACGACCTGCTCAATTTCTTCTTTTGTTATGGATCTGTTCATTTTTTCCACTTCAATCTGTGTTTGTTTCAGTATGTAGTATGTTTCTAGAAATCTCTCCATTTCTTCCAGATTTTCAAATTTGTTGAAGTACAGTTCTTCATAGTATCCTGATATTATCCTTTTATTTCAGTTGGTTCTGTTGTGATGTCACCTATTTCATTTCTTATTTGTGTTATTTGTATTTTCTCCCTCTTTTCCTTGCTAAATTTGCCAGTGGTTTGTCAATTTTATTAATTTTTTTTCAAAAAAACAACTTCTGGTCTTGTTGATTTTTCCTATTATCCTTCTATTTTCTGTTTCACTTATTTCTTCTCAAATCTTTATTATTTCCTTTCTTCTGGTTACTGTAGGCTTTTCTTGCTGTTCTTTTTCTTGTTGTTGGAGATGTTGATTTAAAGTGTTGATTTTAACTCTTTTTTCCTTTTTGATGTGTGCATTTATTGCTATAAATTGGCCTCTGATCACTGCTTTTGCTCTGTCCCAAATATATTGTTATGTTGTGTTTTCATTCTCATTTAATTCAAGGAATATTTGAATTTCATTTTTTATTTCTTCTCTACCCAGTCTTTCTTAAGGAATGTGTTGTACGGTTTCCATGTGTGTACTCTTTTTCTGTTGATCTTTCTATTGTTGATTTCTAATTTGATAGCATTATGATTTGAAAAGATGCATTGCAGTATTTCAATGTTTTTACATTTATGAAGGCTTGCTTTATGGCCTAACATGTGGTCTATCATGGAGAATGTTCCATGTTCACTGGAAAAGAATGTATGTTGTGCTATTGTTGGGTGAGGTGCTCTGTAGATGTCTATAAGATCAAGTGGGTGGATTGTATTGTTTAGCCCTTCTATGTCTTTGTTGAGTTTCTTTCCAGTTGTTCTCTCTTTAATTGAAAGTGGTGTATTAAAGTCTTCTACTATGACTGTGGAGTCATCTATTTGCTTTTTCAATTCTTTTGAAACCTGATTTATTTATTTTGGAGCTCTTTCATTGGGTCCATAGATATTTACTATGGTTATATCTTCTTGTTCAATTGACCCTTTAATCATTATATAATGTCTTTCCTTGTCTCTTTAGGTGGTTTTTGTCTTAAAGTCATTTTGTTTAGAGATTAATATTTTCACCCCTGTTCTTTTTTGGTTGCCATTTGCTTGATATATCTTTTTCCAATCTTTGATATTTAGTCTATTTTTGTCTTTATCTCTAAGATGTGTCTCTAGTAGACAGCTTATTGATGGGTTTTGTTTTCTTATCCAATCTGCAACTCTCCATCTCCTGAATGGTGCATTTAATCCAATAACATTCAATGTAATTATTGACAAGTATGAATCAATCAATGTCATTTTGTTATTTATTTATTTATTTTCCCCATGGAATCCCTGGTTTCTTTGTTCCATATTTTTTTTTCTGTGCTGAGCTCATTCTGTTTATGAATTGTGTTATCATTTCCTTTGTTGCTGTTGGTTTAGTATTTGCTGGATATTTGTGCTCATCCTCTTTTTTATTATCCTGTGAAGGTTTATCATTTTTCTTTGAGGTTACCCTGTAATTGATCATTTTCTCCCTGAATTTAGAACAGTCCATTCTATCTTGCAACTCTCTTGACTTCCTCACCATTTACAAGTTCTGTAACTACACAATATTTTCCCTCTTTTTGGTTTGTAGTTGTCCTCATTTGCCAGTTGATGTCTCTGGTTCCCTGTTTACAATCTTGTAAGCTTACTTTACTTTAGATATGTCCATAGCTGTGGTTTCTGGGTTATGTCACCTTATGTATTAATGATCATTGTTGTTTCCTATTTTTGGTTCTCTGTTCAAAGGACTCCCTTTAGTATCTCTTATAAAGTTGGTCTGGTTTCAACAAATTCCCTTAGTTTCTGCTTATCTGTAAGTTTCCTAATTTCACCATCATATTTGAAGGACAATTTTGCTGGGTATGTAATCCTTGGTTGGACATTTTCTCTTTCAGGGTTTTATATATACCATTCAATTGCCTTCTTGCTTGCATGGTTTCTGCTGAGAAATCAGAGCTTATTCTTACTGGTTGTTCTCTGTAAGTAACTTTTTATTTTTCCCATGCTGCTTTCAGGATTCTATCTTTGTCTTTGGTTTTAATGAGTTTGATGATAATATGCCTTGGTGATTTTCTTTTAGGGTCTATCCTATTTGGAGTTCATTGAAATTCCTGAATGGATATATTCTCATCTTTCATCATATCTGGGAATTTCTCTTCCAACAAATCTTGGACAGTTTTCTCAGTGGTTTTATTTTTCTCTTCTTGTTCTGGAATTTCAGTGACACGTAGGTTATTCCTTTAGATGGTATACCACATGAACCTTAGGCTTTCTTCATTTTGTTTTGATCTATTTTTCTGATTGATCCCTTTCCAAACAATTATTTAGGTATTTGTCTTCAATCTCATTAATTTTGTCTTCCATTGCATCAATTGTACTTTGCCCTTTCAATGTGTTATCTATTTCTGACAATTTAGTATTAATCTGTGGATTTCTTTTTGTAGATTTAGAATCATTTCTAATTTTTCATTTATTTTGTCATTTTGCTCTTGTATTTTCTTCCAAAATTCTTCTAGGTTTTCCTAGAAATTCTGTTTCCTTTGAAGATATCTAAATATAATTCTTTTGAATTCCTTACCAGGATGTTCCAATGCTGCTTCTTCCTCAGGGATGTGTTCTGGGTCTGTCTCCTGCTCCCTTGTTTTTACCACTTTATCTTGCTTCTTTGTGTGGCTGGTGATGGTCTGTTTTCTCTGAGACATTGTGACATTGTTGTATTTAGTTCTCTGTTAACTGTTTGTGAAGAGCAGCTAAGGGTGAGTCACTTTTCTTGGTGGTTGTTTATCATTGGCCCATTGGTGGGACGGAAGTGGTGGCTCTCACTCAGTAAGTGAAGCTTTTCAGTTTTTGGCATCTGGAATGTTTTTGTCATTCCCAGCAACGGGAGCCTATTCTTAAGTGCCTGGAATCTGGGAGAATTCTGTTGCTTTAAATATCCACAATGGTCAAACTGCTTGTAAAAATTCAAAATGGCTGCACCCTCTGGACTGGCAAAAGTCCACAGCTCAGCCTACCTTCCTCTTCACTGCTTCCCCTTTTATTCCCCAGCCACCAGAGCAGTTCTTCATGCAGTCCATGGCTAGCAGAGTTGATTTTTAGGTTAATTTTTAGGTCCTAACACTGCCTGGCAATATGCAAGCTGTCTGTGCTGTCAGGATCACTGTCAGACTGCAGCTCTGTATGTCTCCTTTTTTGGTGTTTTCATGCAAATTCTTCTGCTAGTTGGTGTTTAATCTACTTCTGTATCCTTCCCTTCAAAGCTTAGAGGTCCAGGGTTATCTTCTGTATCTGTGTTAATTGGTTCCCCTTTTCTCTGTTGAAGAGGGTCTGTGCAGTCTTTCTGCCTATACCATCATCTTACTGGAACTTCCCTATTTTCTTAAATCTCTTCTTCCCTTCTTGCATCAGAAAAGCTAATTTTTTCTATATGAATTACATTAGAGAAGTGTTGATGCATTTCATAGATGCAATAATCAAAACCAATGTGCTAAGACCAGAGGGACTAAACTGAATTTTTGTTAAGGAAAATAATAATTATATGTATATGTATGTATATATATAATCAGTTAAAACTAAAAAAGTTTAAATATTGACCAAATATTTTTGCTTGTAAGAGAATTTTAGGGGAATCATTTCTAAGCAAAATTAAGGGCAACAGTACAGAGGAATTTTTAGAATATTTAAGGAATAAAAACATTAAAGAATTTTTTGAACCTGTAAAACTGAATTGTTGGTATGTTTAACTTGTAATCTTAATTTTTCATAAAACCTAAATGAACACATATGTGATAAGATTAAATACTAATTCAAAATGCCTCCCTCAGGCATTTTGGAATTTGTTGTTGTTGCTAGTTGTCATTGAGTTAGCTCTGATTCATGGTGACCACATGTACTTCCAAATGAAACACTTCCTGGTACTGCATGATCTTTGCAATCCATGGTATGCTCAAGTCCATTGTTATGGTCACTGTGTGTTTTGAGTTCCTTCCTACCTTGGGAGTCCATTTTTCAGCATTATATCAGGTAATATTCTGTTGTGATCAATAGGGTTTTCAGTGACTAATTTTTGTTAATAGATCGCCAAGGCTTTTTTCCAAGTCTGTCTAAGTGTTGAAGCTTTGTTGATACCAGTCCACCCTGACTTAACTTGCAGTTATTTGAAATATCGGTGGCATAGCTTCTAGCATCATAACAACAATATGAAAAAATGACAGATGTGTGATGGTTCGAATTTTATAGGTGTGGAATGAAAGTTGATATATGAATGATGACTTCTGACTTTTGATTTTTTTCACTAAAGATAAGATCTTAAAAAATTATAATATGTGTAATGCCTGGTTTTCCTTTTATGATTTTTCTTATGGTATAGAACAGTGATAAAAATATTGAAAATGCAAGATTATTTTCATTGCTGTGTGTTGACTTTTATAAAGTACAAGAACACCTGCATCATCAGTAGAGCTATGGGATTCATGCCAGTTGTGAATACTGACCTCAGTGGACTGTGCTTGTCACCATGAATTATATAGCCCATGACCTTCTGTTTTGAGTTATTATATATATGAATATAAAGTCTTTGGAATCTGATGTATGGCTAAAGGGACCCAAGCCAAAGAGAACTACAATGTAAAATTCTATTCAGGGGCAAAATACAGTATAAAGGGGTAGCCAAGAATTAGCTTTTCATGTACTTTGGAAATCATTAATTTATTATTTTATCAGTACACTTGGTACTTCAACTAACAAGTGCCATTGGCTGGGTTTCAATATATATGTGACTTTTCCTAAATTCAGTCCTTTAAAACAACACCATATACTTACTAAGGAGCTCAGGTGGAGCAGTGGTTAAGGTTTTGGCTGCTATCCAAAAGGTTGACAGTTTGAACCCACCAGCTGTTCCAGGGGAGAAAGATGAGGCAGTTTGTTTCCATAAAGATTTATTGCCTTGGAAACCCTGTGGGCCAGTTCTACTCTGTCTTATAGGGTTGCTATGTGTTGGAATCAACTTGATGGCAGTGGCTTTATACACTTACTAAAACATAAAAATCATGCTGTCAAAAAAATCATCCTGATTCCCTTTTCTTTAGATTATTAATATAAGTTGATTATGGTTTCCTGAACTTAAATTGCATTTGGCTTTATTTCATTTGTGATAGCATAAAGGAAGAAAGCAGCTCTTTCTAAATTATTCATTGTGTTGTTCAGTAAGAGTGAGCACCATACAATGCGATGGCCCCTGAGAATCCATTAGTCTATTGTGAAATATATAATTACAGACTATTATGAAAATAAGAAATTTTATTACACATATGTATTTGACAGCCTGCAATTAGTTTAGACTCCCTAATTAACATATGTTTTGCTTAATGGTGAGTGATTATGGATTATCATTTAATTATGGATAATTTCAAATACTCAGCAGTCTATTTTTTTGGTGAATCTTAGAAATAAAAATAAGCATTTTTAAAGAGCAGGAATAGTGTACTTTTCTGTTTTGTCCAGTCCTAAGAACATTATTATAAAATAATATATAAATAATACAGCCTCCCTTTGAGTACATTGTTGTATATTTTTTACCATATGTATCCTGCTATCATATTTATGAAAGCTGCTGCTCTTTATATGAGTTATTCATGAGCAAATTTTTACATAAAGAAGACTCAATAGTACAGAATATAGACGTTGTTGTGAGTCACACTAATTGAATACCATTTTTTTTCTTGAGTGTTTATACCACCAGAACACTGGTGGTGCAGTTTTAGCACTCAACTGCTAACTGAATTGTCAGTGGTTCAAACCCATTAGCTGCTCCAATGAGAGAAAAATGTGCTGGTCTACTTTTATAAAGATTGCAGCCTTGGAGACTCTATGGGGCACTTCTATTCTGTCCTATAGGTTGGTTATGAGTTGAAATTGACTCAGTGGTAGCAAATTTGAGTAATACTAAACATTTGAGTTTTTCGATCTAGTCTAAATAGAGTAATACATTTGTATAATAGGTCTCATAACAAACTATGCTTTTAAATGTATTGATATCTGACCATCTTTGAAGGTGGTTCTTTTATTTTTATATAATGTGTGATGGACACACCAAAGTTTATCTACTTGGTGGTTGAACCTCATCTCAAAAGATAAATCCCTGTGTTTAAAAAAGAATATATAAATAGGAAAAACACAAAATGTAAGAATCCATTTCTTCCTCTATCTACCAAACATAACTGTCATCACAACTTCCCTGATGTGTCACAAAATGGTGGGGGCAGGAATTTCTCTGACCCCAAAGCAAGTCTTTTGAAATATTATTGCTCATTTGTTTTTTAATAAGTCCAGCATAAGATTAATGACTTGCATTTATAAAATCTGAATATCTTGAGGTTTGTAAGCAAAGGGAAAATATTTAATAACTTCTTGCAACATCTATCTTGGTATTTATGGTTTAGTTTGCATTTTCCACAGAATGCATTACTTTTAAAAGAGCACAAATCTACATATTGCATAAAATAAATAGAGAGACTGTAATTACATTTGGGGTGTGTAGATGTTCACTGAATGTAATAATGTCCTAAAGTAGATTTAAAAAAAAAAAAAAAAGAGTTATAGAATAATGGGCTGTAGCTGTATTTGAAATAGAAGTGGGTATTGCTTCTCTTTATGTTTAGTGAAATCCCAACTAGGACGCTGTGTGAGAGGGATGTACTTATTAATTTATTGTAGTAGGCAAAAGATCATTGACTCCCAAAGATATCTATGTGCTAGTTTTCAGAACCTGTGAATATGTTACTTTCCAAGGCAAAAGGAACTTTGTGGGTCTGATTAATTTAAGGAGCTTGAGATAGGAAGAATATCCCAAATGATTGGGTTGGGCCCAATATAATCACAAGAGTCCTTACAAGTGGAAGAGGAAGGCAGAAGTGTAGAGGCACAGGGAGATGTGCCCAGGGAAGAATGTGAAGACGGATAAAGGCGAGCTGGAGCCAAGGAATGTAGGCAGCTGCTAGATGCTGGAAAATGAATTCACCCCTCCGACCTCCAAAAAAGGGTGTACCTCTGTCCACACTTTGATTTTAGCCTGGTGAGACCCACATTAGACTTCTGACTCACCTACCCACTCCTCCACCTTTTATTGATAAGATAAAAACATAGGATAATAAATTTGTGTTGTGTTAAGCCACCAAGTGTGTGGTGATTTGTTACAGCAGCAAAAAGCAAACAAACAAAAAACATAGAAATCCCCCAAATACGAAAGCAAATCAATAAAACTAATACACTTATTAATCATAGCTCCAAGACAATGACAACTAATACTAGCAACAATAAAACCAAACCGGAAAACCAAACTCCCTGCCATCAAGTTGGTTCTGACTTATGTTGTTGTTGTTATGTGCCATCGAGTCAGCCCCAACTCATAGCGACCCCTCCTTGGGTTTCTGAGGCAGTGTCACTATGAAAGTACATTACCCAGTCTTCCTTCTGAGTAGTGGCTGGGAGGTTTGAACTGCTAGCCTTCTGGTTTGCAGTCAAGTGCTTTAGGCACTATGCGACTTATAGTGACCCCCATTGGGTTTCTGAGATGGGAAATCTTTATGGAAGTAGATTGCCCCTCTCCCTTCCGTGGAGTAGCTGCTAGGTTTGAACCGCCAACCTTCTGGTTAGCGGTGCCTTAGGCAATACACCACTAGAGCTCCTTAACAATAAAAGAGCTGATGTTTATTTACCTCTTATTGTGTCCAATGGCATGACAAATCTCCATTTTAGAGATGTGAAAACTGAGACTAGGGTTAAACTACAGGTAAGCAAGTAGAATAGAAGCACCCAGGAAGGCTGAGCTCAGAAACCTCTCTCTGAACCACTTTTGATAGGCTTCCTTTTGGGCTAATGATGGGTTAAATAGAATACCTTTTCAGTTCAATTCTGGTTATTAAAAGCCTTTGTAAAAGCTTTTCTAAGTTCAGTATTCATTTATAAATATTGTTGTTGTTGTTGTTATGTGCTGTCAAGTCAGGCTCGACTCATGGCAACCCCTCCTTGGGTTTCCAAGGATGCATCACTATAAAAGTAGATTGCCCAACCTTCCTTCCAAGGAGTGGCTGGTGGGTTTGAACTGCCAGCCTTCTAGTTAGCAGTCAAGTGCCTTAGGCACTATGCTATCAGAACTCCAATTTAATCCTTTTCTTATAAGTAAGAGTCTTACAATACCTCCAGATTATAATTAAAACCACCAATTCTCATTGGGTAAGTACTATACTGACTGTAGGATATGGCTGAGTCTCAAACTTCAAAAAAGTCACTCATTTCTTGTTCCAATTGAATAAAACAAAATGTGTTACTTAATCAAGTTTTATACGATTTAGATTCCCATCATGTAAGACTGAATATTCTGATTAAGGGAAGGATTCTCTCTTTGAATTCTCTGTTCCACTCTAGCCTGCCTCCTGTTACTCTCTTATTCATGGAAAATTGTAAAATGTAACAGATCATTTTATTTATCTGAAAATAAGTCATAATACCATATTATATTTAAAATATGTTAGGTATTCTGCATATGTAATAAATTTGTCTGTACAGGACTTTTTCTTTTACTTAATTTCCCTACATTTTTCTTAAAATCTTTCCATTTTTAATCCTTTCAGTATTCCTCATTTATACTTTCTTGTCATTTGCCTTCTGAATCTGATTAATCAAATCTATGTACTTTTCCTAAATAAGGTTTTTTTTTTTTTTTTTTTCTGTGCTCATGAAGTGCACAGTTGTTGACACAAGTTATTTTACTTGGACTCATTTCTTATTTTGTCTCCACTTTTTAACATGTTAATATCATTCAACTCCTATTTTTCATTTAGGTAATATCTGATGATGACAGCTATTGCTCTGTAAATTGTTTACAATGTAGTTTGGAATGCATTTTAATGACTGTTCCTTGCAGCACAAGGCAGGGTATTAAGATTTGTCCATCTTCATTCAAATCTTCCTCCTTTAAGCTTAAGGGGGTTTCTGATGCCAGCTCACTGACACAGGTGAACAAACAATAAGCAATACAATAAAAACAACCAATAGCAAATGTCATCACTTAGAAGCCATGGAGTAATAAGGATAATAATAGTAATTATTACCATTTGTGTCATGAGGAAGGAGCCATAAGACCCACATTGCGTGTCACTGACGATGTCTCCAAGGCTGAAAGATACAGAGAGATACATAGAATTTTTGTATGATTTCCCAGTCAGCATCCTATCACCACTGCAGGTTCATGTGAGAAGGAGAACTACAGAGAAAGCCAGGCATAAAAACCTTTCAAATATACTGGATTTTGACTTCAAATTTCTCTGTGGAATATGTGGCCCCAATAAATTGGTTAATCAATGGTTCTCAAATGTGGTCCTCATAGAAGCAATGCCAGAGTCACCTGGGAACTTGTTAAAAATGCAGAATCTCCAACTCCACTCTGCAGTTACTGAATCAGAAACTCAGGAGAAGAGGCCCAGCAATCTGTACTTTAACAATCCCTCCAGGTGACTCTGCTGTGTTGTAAAGGTTGAGAAGCACAGCATCGGATCATGGGAGAACCCAGAGGATTCCATTTGCAAGATCTAGAATCTAGTTTTAAGCAGTTTTTGTGATGCCTCCTTCTCTATAGACTCTTTTGCAGCTCTGACTGTCCAGTGTAGGGAAGCAGCCCCAGAATAAGCCAAAAAACAAAACAAAACAAAAAAACCATAGATAGAATCTCATAGGCAGAAGCACTTCTAACTTATTTTCATACCAACAACCCTTTTCTCCAACACAGCAGAACACAAGTGCCCTCAGAGGTGGGCCAGTTGGGCAAGTCATGTGATTAGGTTGCCAAATTATGGCATGCATTGAAACATCAGAGAAATAGGTTAGAAAATACTGCCAGTTAATTCAGGGTTCCATAGGTGATTGATCCCACTCTCCACAAAGATGAATGATCAAAAAAACAAGCAAACGTCACACTCACTGATGCCAGTTTATCATGAGGATTACTTTTATGGCTTTTGAGGAAGGTTACACTGTATAACTATAGCACACCCATCAAACCCTGAGGCCAGGCACTTGACAGTTGAAGTCAGCTGAAAGTATGAAACTGAATAATGCATGGCATAGTAGTGTTTACTCAGAATGAGTAATCTGTTTTCTTAACTAATTTAAACACCTTTATTATGCCTCTTAAGAAGTTCCCTGGTTTGGAAAATGGCAATTTGATAATAATTCAAATATTTAAAGTGCTTTCTTACATTCAATGCATATAATAAATCTCTTATTTCAAACTCAAGTAGAGGCACATCATTTTTATTAATAGAAAATTTGATTTGCCTTGCACCAGTAAATATTATGCAAATATTTAAAAATACTTGTGAAAAGATAATAAATTCTTAGCTTGGCAAAGATGTCCACTTCTGTCCACTTGTCTTTGTCTTGGATTCTTGTGAGCATGCTGTAAAGGATGGAATGAAATGGAGCCTTTTGCAGCTACTAGGGTATTGGCTACATGGAGTCACCATGAGTCAGAATCCACTAAACAGTAGCTATCACGGCCGTTGTTAGCTCGGTAGTAGAATTCTAGCCTTCAAGGAAGGAGAACTGGTTTCAATTCCCAACCAATACACCTTGTGTGCAGCCACCCATCTATCAGTGAAGGTTGTCGGATGGCTAACAACAACAACTGGGTGCACCCCCTGCCAACAGCTAACAGTAAAATATAAGTGAATTTTTTTTTGGTGCCCATGCAGTTCTGTGGACAACTTCCTTACATATTCAAGGAGTAATACTAATTGAGGGACTCTCCGTCTTTGTCTAAAGCATTATAGCTTTGTAGCTAATCCTCCTTGTTCTAATGTTTTCTCCTTCTACTTGGTAGATCTAAGCTTGTAAAACTTTAACATTCATAGTTCTTTCATAGAGAGAAAGAAAACTTCCTAGTTTTCCATTATCTGGGGGCTAAGCCATTTCAATTTCATCTTTATTACATTCTTAATTGTAGGTTTGGAAAACTGAGTATATGTGTTTATGACAAATCTGATGCTGTGATAGAAAGTATATAAAGCCACCATAAAAATGTAATATGTCTTATTGTTGCCATGTCCTGTTGAGTCGCCTCCAACTCATGGCGACCTCGTGTACAACAGAATGAAACACCGCCTGGTCCTGTGCCAGCTTCATGGTCCCTACTATGCCTGAGCCCATTGTGGCAGCCACTGTGTCAGTCCATCTTGTTGAGGGCCTTCCCCTCTTTGGTTAACCCTCCATTTTACCAAGTATGGCATCCTTCTCCAGGGAATGGTCTCTTCTGATGACATGACAAAAGTAGGTGAGACGAAGTCTGGCCATTCTTGATTCCAAGGAGCATTCCGGCTGCACTTCCTCCAGGACAGATTTGTTAGTTCTTTTGGCAGTCCATGGTACTTTCAGCATTCTTTGCCAACACCGCAACTCAAAAGCATCAACCCTTCTTTGGTCTTCCTTATTCATTGCCTAGCTCTCATCTTCTTGTTAGTGTAATTGAAATGACCATTTTGTTACACTAATTCATTCACTTTTAAAACAAATTGTCTTTTATATTTGTAAAGGGCTGTTTTATTTTTTTTTTCTGTAAAAATGTTTAGAAAGTGTAGCACTTTACAAACTCTCTATTCCAGCCAGCTGTGATGAATTTTTCTCATTTTCTCCCCAGAAGGTTAAGCTAGATTCTGGTTCTCTAGGGGTCCCCACTAGAGAATCTTGTTCTCTAGGACTATGGCTAAGGACCTAGGCATTGTCCTTATCAGGTGAACTCAAAATTTTATGTTTTATCCTACGTGATTTCACCCAGAAAGCAAAGATTCCTTAAATTTCTCAAGCTAGCCACATTAGCTTAAGTTGCTCAGGTCAGTTTGATTTGAGCACCCTGTAGAAACTATTGAGACAGCAGCTGCCATAATGACAGATTTGATTTCTAATTACTGACATTGCTCTCCTGGATCGTGACTGGAAAATGTTCCTAAACAAAATATATCAGCATGGCCATTTCCCTAATGACTTTTGGTATTTAAACCAAGGGTTGAAAATAGAAGTAGGTTTTGGAAAACGTATTTCATAAACATTTAAAGGAGGAGCTCTAGTGGCACAATGGTTAAATGTGTGGCTGCAAGCTGAAAGGTCAGCAGTTTGAATATCCCTCCATCTCTCTGCCCAGAAAGATGTAACAGTCTGCTTCCACAAGGATTTACAGCTTTGGAAACCCTATGAGGCCATTCTAGTCTGTTCTATAGCATCACTATGAGTTGGAATCGACTCAGTGACAAGAAGAAACATTTAAAAAGTGGAATGCAACTTTTTTTGGGAGAGGGTCTCAGAATTTTGGGTAATTCACAAGTCAAGAACAAAAAGATACATATCTCCACTTTCTAAAGAAAGCACAAAATGGCTGCCAGATAACTCTGGGCTGTGTAAGGGTTAGTTTTACTCTGCCACATTAGGTTACTCTGCTTTGGAATCAACTTGACATCACACAACAACAGACTTTTCTTGATAACCTCACTCATCACACCATCTAACCTATAACCAGAAGACAAAACCAGAAAAACATTAGCTAAAGAAGAAGAATACATTAGACAGCCTTTGACTTAGGAGGAGAGTTCCGTGTTAGTCTTACATCTCCCTATTCCAAGGTTATTAAGATCCCTCAAAAAACTCAATTGTATGGAGGTAAATTTGACATACAATAAAATATACCATTTTAAATTTATAGTTTTATGAGTTTTACTGTATATATATATATATATATATATATATATACATCTATGAATCATGACCACTATCAAGAGGTAGAATATTTTCGATACTGGGAGTCCCTGGATCATTAATGGGTTGCATTCCCAAGTCTGT
The DNA here is from genome assembly GCF_000298275.1 of Orycteropus afer afer. Taxonomy (NCBI): domain Eukaryota; kingdom Metazoa; phylum Chordata; class Mammalia; order Tubulidentata; family Orycteropodidae; genus Orycteropus; species Orycteropus afer. The sequence continues at coordinate 8,321,792 of NW_006921594.1, forward strand.
CTACTTCAAACTTGTATGGAAGTTAAAACAGGTGAGGTTCTTAACTAATGCCAGTTAGTCAAATGTTTCTCTTAGTACATAGTGTATCTTCCTATGCATTAAAAAAAAAAAAAAACATAAAGAAACACTTCCAGATACATAATATTTAACAAAATAATAATAACTAATAATGATTTACTTATTAATAATCCTTTAACATAACAGTGTATGCATAATAATACTTTAACATAACATATAATTAATACTTTAACATAACAGTAATAATAATAATAATGTTTTGGTGCTCATCACAAAATAATGCCAGTTCCCTTCTACAAATCATCGTATGTACCTCGGATTTTTAATATATTAGGTTTTACTACAGATTTTACATAAATTGGATTTTGGTAACCTGGGGCTGCTGTACCCCATTCGTTTCTTCATGCCATTTTGCAATAAACCTCCCTCTATTCTTGGTCCTAAGCAACTGCTGCTCTGCTTTCTGTCAACATAAATTAGTTTTCTATTTGCATGAATATCATATAAATGGGACAATATATTATGTATATATTATGTACCTTTCTGTGCCTGACTTCCTTTGCTCTGCATAATGTTTTTGAGATTTATCAATATTTTGGTCTGTATCCATTCCTTTCTATTGATAGACAGTATTCTAATGTATACCACAATTTGTCTAATCATTTCTGTATTGGATGGATATTTGAGCTATTTCTAATTTTGGACTATTATGAATAGAGCTGCTATAAGAATTCATATATGTGTCTTTGTGTGAGCTTCTGCTTTCATTTATCTTGAGTAAATGGAATAGAATAACAAGATTGTATGTTTAACTTTTTAAGAAACTGTCAACCTTTTTTGCAAAAATGGATGGTGCACCATTCTCCCCAGCAATGTATGAAAGTTTCAGTTGCTCCACATTTCTGTCAACACTTGATATCATGAATATCTTACGTTTTAGCATTTCAGTAATGTAACGGTATCTCCTTGTGGTTTTAATTTTAATTTCCCTGATGACTAATATGTTGTGCTCCATTTCATGCTCTTACTGCCCATGGAAATATTTTTATGTGGATTGTCTGATAATTTTTCCCCACTTTTAAATTAAATTTTCTTCTTATTTTTGAGTTGTAAGAGTCCTTTAAATATTCTGAATATGAGTTCCTTGTCAGATATGTGTATTATAAATATTTTTTCATTTCCTCAATGTTTTCTCTTGAAGAGCCCACCCACTACCTTCAAGTTTATTCTGACTCATATCAACTCCATAGAACAAAGTAGAACTGCCTTATAAGGTTTCCTAGGCTGTCAACCATAATAGAAGCAGACTGCCACATTTTTTTCCTAAGTGCCTAGAGGTTTGGCTCACCAACCTTTTGGTTAGCAGAGGAGCACATCAACAACTACTCCTCTAGAGTTTTTTTCTTGAGGAGGAGAGGTTTCTATTTTGATGAATTAAAATTAGTCAATTTATTTATTTTGGATTTGTGCATACTTGTTGTTGTTAGGTGCCATTGAGTCATTCTCCATTCATAGCAAACCTGTATACAGGAGAAGAAAACTGTCATTTCCTGTGCCATTCTTACAATCATTGCTGTGGTTGAGCAATAGTTACAGCCATGTGTCAATTCATCTCCTTGAGGATCTTCTCCCTTTTTGTTGACCTTCTACTTTAGCAAACATGATGTCCGTCTCCAGGGCCTGGTCCCTTCTCACAATGTGATCAAAGTATGTGAGATGAAGTCTGGCCATTCTTGTTTCTAAGGAACATTCTGGTTGTTCTTCTTCCCAGACAGATTTGTTTGTTCTTCTAGCAGCCCACATTACATCAAATATTCCTTACCAACACAATAATTCATATGCATCAGTTCTTCTGTGTTCTTCCTTATTCATTGTCCTGCCTTCACATATATATGAGGCATTTGAAAGGACAATGGCTTGGTCAGGCACACTGTAATCTTCAGTGACATTTTTTTTTTTTTTTAAATTCTTATTGTGAGTTGGGTGAAATTCATTTTCCATATAGCAGCTCACATACATTTTATCTCATGACATTGACTATAATTTACCACAATCCAAATGCCTCATCCTTTCCCCCCCATAGTTACCTCTTCCCTGTGTCCTTCCCTCCCATTAACTCCTGCCCCACAAGTTGTCTCCCTGTGCATGCACAACCCTTCTATTCTTCCATGATTGACCTCTCCAAGAAGTGTATCTACCTATTGTAAAAGTTCAGCTCATATGCCTGTCTTTTGTTTGGCTGGAAGCCACAGGAATGGGTTCAATTCCAGACCTAAAGAGCAGCTAGGGACCATAGTTTCAGTGGTTGTACTAGGCTCTATCAGACCAGCAAATCTGATCCCCCCCCCTTTATTTTTTCAATCATTTTGAGTTTTGTTTTCCCACTCTATCCAGGATCTCCTACATAGATCCCCCTCCAAGTGGTTGACAGTGGTAGCTGGGCACTATCTAGTTCTTCTGGTCTCATAGTTGTATAGAGTGAGGATCACATTGTGTACCACTCACTAGAACTCATCATTGCCATGTGTCTTTGGTTTTCTTCATTCTTTGCTCTGGATGAGGAGAGACCCATCCTTGTATCTAGATGGCTGCTTTCAAGCTTTTAAGATCCCAGTCGCTACTTGCCAAAGTATAATGTGGTACAACGTTTTTGTGTAGTATGTTATGCTAATTGAACTTGACGTCCCCTGTGACTATGGTCCCGAGCCCACAGATCCAACTACTTCCTCCCTCTGGGTAGCAGGCTGTCTCCAAGAAGTGACCACAATCTTGTGCCTTGTCAGCTCTACTATATACCTAGGAATTCTTACAGAACATACTAACACACTTGTAGAAACATTGTCTGCCAAACCTATACATGGTCTTAAGCATAATGCCCCCAGCATGGACATACTGAATAGTTCAGCCTGTCCACCCATCTGTCTGCCCATATATCTATGTTTGCCTTCACTGACAACACAGTACTGTATGTGCAAAAGGGTTCATCTTTGCTATCTGTACCTCCCACACACCTCTCTATGTCTTCTTTTTTGCCAATGCCACTATATTGATAACTCACATTTGATATATTGCCCTTCTTTTCAAACCCAAATCAGTACTTGTCTCTGCCTGTCTAACAGTGTTCCCTCCCCTCTCACCCTGGTAACCAGCAAAGAAAATTTCCTTCCATAGACAACCTTTTCTTGACTTCTTACAATAATGTTGTTGTTGTTGTAGTGTGCTGTCGAGTTGGCCCCGACTCATAGCTACCCCTCCTTGGGTTGCCTAGGCAGTATCACTATGGAAGTAGATTGCCCAGCCTTCCTTCCGAGGAGTGGCTGGTGGGTTTCAACTGCCAGCCTTCTGGTTAGCAGTCAAGTGCCTTAGGGACTATGCTACCAGAGCCCTTTCTTACAATAACAGACTACAAAATTTGTCCTTTTGTGATTGACTTATTTCACTCAGCATAATGTCCTCCATGTTCATCCACATGAACAGTGTTTTGCAGATTCTACATTATTCTTTAGGGCTGTATAGTATTCCATTGTGTGTATGTATCATAGTTTGGTTATCCATTCTTCTGTTGTTTCCATCTTTTGGCTATTGTAAATAATGCTGTGATGAATATGGGTGTGCATATATCTGTTTTTCTCCTGGCTCTCACTTCTTTAGGATATATACTTAGTAATGGAATGGCTGGTTCAAATGGTATTTCTAATTCCAACTTTTTAAGGAATCCCCACACTGCTTTCAACAGTGGTGGTATCATTTGACAGTCCCACCAGCAGTGTATGAGAGTCCCAATCTTTCCACATCCTCACCAGCATTTGTTATTTTCTGTCTTGTTGAACTTAGCTACTAGTGCTGGAGCAAGGTGGTATCTCATTGTTATTTTGATTTACATCTCTCTAAGGGCTAATGATTGTGAACACTTCTTCATATGTCTGTTGGCCACCTGAATATCCTCTTTAGTGAAATGTCTATTTGTGTCTTCTGCTCATTTTTTAATTGGATTATTTGTGTTTTTCCTGTTCAGGTGTTGGAGTTTTCTACAAATTCTAGAGATAAGTGCCTTGTCAGATATGTCATCACCAAGTACTTTTTCCAATTTGTAGGTTCCTTTTTGACAATTGGAGAAATCTTTGGAAGCACATAAAAATTTAATCTTGAGAGGGTCCCATTCATCTAGTTTCCCTTCTGCTGTTTGTGCATTTTGGGTTATGCTTGATACTCTATTTATGCCATATATTAGGGCCCCTAAATTTACCCCTAGTTTTTCCTTGAGGAATTATATAGTTTAAGGTTTCACATTTAAGTCTTTGATCCATCTGGAGTCCGTTTTTGTGTATGGTGTGAGGTACAGATCTTGTTTCATTTTTCTGCAAATGGATCTCCAGTTTTGCCAGCACCATTTATCAAACAAGCATTCCCTTCCCCATTTAATGGATTTTGGCCCTTTGTCAAAGATCAGCTGACCATAGGTCGATGGATCTATTTCTGGGTTCTTGATTGTATTCCATTGGTCTATGTGTCTGTTATTACACCAATACCAGGCAATTTTGACTACTGTGGCTGTATGTTGTTGTTGTTATATGCTGTTGAGGCAGACCCGACTCACAGCAACACCACCTTGGGTTTCTGAGGCAGTATCACTATGGAAGTAGATTGCCCCAACTTCCTTCTGAGGAGTGGCTGGTGGGTTTGAACCACCCGCCTTCTGGTTAGCAGTCAAGTGCATTAGGCCCTAAGCTATTAGGTTTTATTCTTCTTCTTCAAGAATTCTTTGCTTATCCGAAGTCTATTTCCTTTCCATATAAAGTCAGTGATTGGTTTTTCCATATCCTTAAAGAATGTTGATGGGATCTGGATTGGGATTGCATTGAATGTATATATTGCTTTGGGTAGAAGTGACATTTTCACAATATTGAATCTGATTTTTGGATGTTGGTCTTGTATCCTGCCATAATGCTAAATCTCTCAGTTAGTACCAGTAGATTTTTGACTGAGTCTCTTGGGTTTTCTAGGTGTAGGATCATATCATCAGCAAATAGGGATAGTTTGACTTCTTCCTTACCATTTGGATGTCTTTGATTTCCTTTTCTTGCCTTATTACCCTGGCTAGGACTTCCAATACAATGTTGAATAGATGTGGTGATAGAGGGCATCATTGCCTGGTTTCTATTCACAAGGGAAATGGTTTCAGTCTCTCTCCATTGAGAATAATGTTGGCTGTTGGTTTTGCATATATGCCCTTTATTATGTTGAGGAATGTCCCTTCTATTCCTATTTTTCTGAAAGTTTTTATCAGTAATGGGCATTGGATTTTATCAAATGCTTTTTGTGCATCGATTGAGATGATCATGTGGTTCTTTGCCTTTGTTTTATTTATGTGGTGGATGACAATTGTTTTTCTAATGTTGAACCATCCTTGCATACCTGATATGAACCTTACTTTGTCACAATGAATTATTTTTTTTTTTGATATGTTGTTGGAGTCTATTGGCTAGGATTTTGTTCAAGATTTTTGCATCTATATTCATGAGGGATATTGGTCTATAGTTTTCCTTTTTAGTGAGTTCTTTGCCTGGTTTTAGTATCAAGGTTATGCTTGCTTCATAAAATGAATTTGGGAGGGTCCATCCTTTTCTATGCTTTGGAATAGTTTGAGTAGTATTGTTGTCAGTTCTCTGAATGTTTGGTAGAATTCTCTGGTGAAACTGTCTGAGGCCAAGACTTTTTTTTGTTGGTCATTTATTTTTTGACCTGTTCAATTTCTTCTTTTGTTATGGATCTCTTCAACTTTTCCACCTCCGTCTGTGTTAGTTTCAGTATGTAGTATGTTTCTAGAAATCTGTCCATTTCTTCCAGATTTGCAAATTTGTTGGAGTACAGTTCTTCATAGTATCCTGATATTTTCCTTTTTATTTCAGTTGGTCCTGTTGTGATGTCACCCATTTTGTTTCTTATTCATGCTATTTTTATTCTCTCCCTCTTTTCCTTTGTTAAATTTATCTGTGGTTGTCAATTTTATTAATCTTTTCAAAAAAACAACTTCTATTCTTGGTTTTTCTATTGTCTTTCTATTTTCTGTTTTACTGATTTATGCTTGAATCTTTATTATTTTCTTTCTTCTGATGACTATAGGCTTTTCTTGCTGTTCTTTTTCTAATTGTTTGAGATTTTGGTTTAGAGTGTTGATTTTGGCTCTTCTTTTTTGATGTGTACATTTATTGCTATTGTCCTTTGGTCACTTCTTTTACTGTACCCAAAGAATTTGGTATGTTGTGTTTCATTGTTGTTTGATTCAAGGAATTTTTTTATTTCATTTTTTATTTTTTCTATTACCCTCTAATTTTTAGGAGGGTGTTGTTCAGTTTCCATATGTTTGTTCTTTTTCCATTTATCTTTCTATTGTTGATTTCTAATTTGATAGCATTGTGATCTGAGAAGATGCTTTGCAGTATTTCAATATTTTTAAATTTATTAAGACTTGCTTTGTGGCCTAACATATGGTCTACCATGGAGAATATTCCATGTGCACTGGAAAAGAATGTATACTGTGCTGTTGTTGGGTGAAGTGCTCTATAGTTGTCTATAAAGTCAAGTTGGTGGATTGTATTGTTTAGCTCTTCTGCATCTTTGCTGAGTTTCTTTCCAATTGTTCTATCTTTCACTGAAAGTGATGTATTAAAAGTCTCCTGCTATGACTGTGGAGTCATCTATTAGCCTTTCCAACTCTTTAAAAGTCTGATTTATGTATTTTGGGGCTCTTTCATTGGGTCCATAGATATTTATTATGGTTATATCTTCTTGTTCAGTTGTTCCTTTAATCATTATATAATGTCCTTCCTTGTCTCTTTTGGTGGTTTTTGTCTTAAAGTCAATTTGATCAGAAATTAATATTGCCACTCCTGCTCTTTTTTTGGTTGCCATTTGCTTGATAAATCTTTTTCTAGCCTTTGATTTTTAGTTTATTTTTTGTCTTTGTCTCTAAGGTGTATCTCTTGTAGATGGCATATGGATGGGTTATGTTTTCTTATCCAGTCTGCATCTCTCTGACTCTTGAGTGGTGCATTTAATCCATTGACATTCAGTGTAATTCGACAAATATGAATTGGTTGCTGTCATTTTATCGTGTGTTTTTTCATTGCATTGCTGATTTCTTTGTTCCATATAATTTTATATGCTTAGCTCATATTTTTTTATGAATCATGCTATGATTTCCTTTGTTGCCATTGTTTTAATATTTGCTAAATATTTGTCCTTGTCCTCTTTTTTTATTACAATGTAAAAGTTTATCATTTTTCTTTGAGGTTACCTGTGATTTATAATTTTCTGTCTGAGTTTAGAACAGTTCATTCTATCTTGCAACTCTCTGGAATTCCTTAACATTTAGAGGTTCTGTAACTACACTATATTTTTCCTCTTTCAGTTTGTAGGTGTCCTCATTTGCTAACTCATGTTTCTGGTTCCGTTTTTACAATCTTGTAAGCTTATCTTTGGATACTTCCATAACTGTGTTGGTTTCTGGGTTATGTCATCTTGTGTATTAATGGTCAGTTGTTGTTTGCTATAATTGGTTCTCTGTTCAAAGGACTCTCTTTAGTATCTCTTGTAATGTTTGTCTGGTTTTAACAAATTCCCTTAATTTCTGCTTATCTGGAAATCTCCTATTTTCACCATCATATTTGACTGATCATTTTGTGGGGTATGTAATTCTTGGTTGGAAATTTTTTTTCTTTCAGGGTTTTATATATACCATCCTATTGCCTTCTCACTTGCATGGTTTCTGCTGAGAAATCACAGGTTAATCTTATTGGCTGTCCTTTGTAGGTAACTTTTCATTTTTCCTGTGCTGCTTTGAGAGTTCTTTCTTTGTCTTTGGGAAGCTCTGGTGGTGTAGTGCCTAAGGCATTTGACTGTTAACCAGAAAGCTAGAGGTTCAAATCCAAAAGCCTCTCCCCAAAAAGATGGTTGGGCAATCTATTTATGCAGTGATACCACTTTGGAAACCCAAGGAGGGGTCTCTGAGTCAGACCCAACTTGATGGCAGTGAGTTTGTTTTTTGGTCTTTGTCATTGATTTTGATGAGTTTGATGATGTTATGCCTTGGTGATTTTGTTTTGGAATCTATTCTATTTGGCATTCATTGGACTTCTTGAATGGATATATTCTCATCTTTCATCATACCAGGGAAGTTCTCTACCAACAAATCTTGGACAATTTTCTCAGTGGTTTCCCTTTTCTCTTTCTGTTCTGGAATTTTGATTACACGTATGTTTTTCCTTTTGATGGTATCCCACATGAACCTTAGGCTTTCTTCATTTTGTTTTGATCTTTTTCCTGATTGATCCCTTTCCATAGAAGTATTTATGTATTTGTCTTCAATCTCATGAATTCTGTCTTCTAATGGATTCAACCCTACTCCTTTGCCCTTTCAATGTGTGATCTATTTCTGAAAATTTAGTATTAATCTTCTGGATTTCTATCTATAGATTTTGTATTATTTCCAACTTTTCATTTATTTTCTCATTTTGTTCTTGTATTTTCTTCCATAATTTTTCTAGGGTTTTGTCTATGTTTTCCTCAATTTTGTCAGTGTTTTCTTTCATCTGTCTCTCAATCCTTTGAAGGTACCTAAATATAATTCTTTTGAATTCCTTATCAGGGAGTTGCAATGCTGCTTCTTCTCTAGGGATGTGTTCTGGGTCTGTACCCTGCTCCCTTGTTTCTACCACTTTATCTTGCTTCTTTGTGTGGACAGTGATAGTCTGTTGTTTCCAAGACATTGTGACATTGTTGTATTTTAGATCTCTGCTGTTTGTGAAGAGAAGCTATGGGTGAGTCAGGCTCTTCTTAGTGGTCATTTATCATTGACCAGTTGGTGGAGAAGGAAGTGGTGGCTCTCACTCAGTCTCAGTAAGTGGATCTGCAGGAGGTAAGGGCATGGTTGTATCATTTATGACACAGTTGCAGTCTTTCACTCAGTTAGACAAAAACAACAATCAAAAAAACATCAAAAAAGTAATGAAAATCAGACAAAAAACATGCCCCATATGCACACAGGAACAGTCACCAAAGAAAGAAAAATGAAATGAAAAAGCAAAAACAAAAGAACCCCCCACACACACACTATCAGGGGAAGGGGCAATAAGAAAAAAATAGGTAGAATAGAATAATGACTGAAAAAAAAAATGGGAAAAATGCAAAAAGAAAAACAAGGAATGGGGTTAACCAGGAGAAACAAAAAAATTGGAACCAGGAACAAGGAAGAGGGAGAAAGCTGAAAATTAGAACCTGGGAAGTGAAGAATAAAGAATCGGAATGAAAAGGATGAATATAATAAGAAATAATTGCAATAATTTAAAAACAGACAAAAAAAAAAAAAGGAAAAAAAATCTGGCCAGGGTGGGCCAGAGCACCCAGGCTGTCTGTGAGCACACAGACTGGGATGGCATTCCTGCCAGTCCAGAAGCTGGATGAGAGTGAGGGATGCCCATAACTCCATTCACCAAGAGTGTGTGGGGTATAAGAGTAACAAGCGGAACATTGCACCCTTCCAGTCTTTTAAATCTGGAATGTCCTTGCAGTCTCGGCAAGTGGAGCCTATTCTTAGATCCCCAGAATTAGAGAGAATGCTGTGGCTTTAAATATCAAAATGGTTTAACTGCTTGTAAACATTCAAAATGGCTGCATCCTCCAGACAGGCAAAAGTCCAAAGCTCACCCAGTCTCCCTCTTCACTGCTTCTCCTTTTATTCATCGGCCACCAATGTAATCTTCCATTCAGCCCCTGGCTAGCAGGGCTAATTTTAGGATAATTCTTAGGTAGTGCCTAAGGTATTTGACTGCTAATCAGAAGGCTGGTAGTTCAAACCCACCAGGCACTCCTCAGAAGGAAGACTGGGCAATCTACTTCTGTAGAGATACCACCTTGGAAATCCAAGGAGGGGTCACTAGGAGTCGAATCAGCTCGAGGGCAGTAAGTTTGGTTTTAACATCACTTGGCAATATCCAAGCTGTCCATGCTTTCAGGATCACTGAGAGACCACAGTTCCATATGTCTCCTTTTTTGGCATTTTCATGCAGGATCTCCTACTAGTTGGAGTTTAGTCTACTTCTGTATCCTTCTTTTCAAAGCTCAGAGCTCCAGGATTATCTTCCGTGTCTATGTTAATTTGTTCCCCTTTTCTTTATTGAAGAGGGTCTGTGTAGTTTGTCTGCTTATTCTGCCATCTTACCTGAACCCCTTCAGTGACATCTTTGCTCTTCAACACTGCCAATGCAATACATGATTTGATTTCTTCACTGCTGCTTCCATGGATGTTGACTGTGAATCAAAGTAAAATGAAATCCTTGACAACCTCAATCTTTTCACTATTTATCATGATTATGTTTTTTGGTCATAATCATGATAAATGGCAAAAAAGGTTGAGATTGTCAAGGATTTCATTTTACTTTGATTCACAGTAAACTAGTGAGGATTTTTGTTTCTTTATGGTTGAGGTATAATCCATACTGAAGGTTGTAGTCTCTGATCTTCATCAGTAAGTGCATCAAGTGCTCTTCACTTTCAGCAAGTAAGGTTGTGTCATCTGCACATTGCAGGCTATTAATGAATCTTCCTCTTATCCTGATGGGAGCTCTGGTAGCACAGTGCCTAAGACACTTGACTGCTAACCAGAAGGCTGGTGGTTCAAACCCACCAGCTCCTCCTCAGAAGGAAGGTTGGGCAATCTATTTCCATAGTGATACCACCTCAGAAACCCACAGATGCATGGCTATGAGTCGGGTCCAACTCGACGGCACATAACAACAACAACAAACTTATCCTGGTACTACATTTTCTTCATATAGTTCAGCTTCTTCAATCGTTTGCTCAGCATACAAATTGAATGAATATGGTGAAAGGATGTGGCCCTGATACACCTCTTCTGATTTTCAACCACGCCATATCCTTTTTTTCTGTTTGAATCACTGCATCTTGGTATATGTACAGGTACCTAATGAGCACAATCAAGTGTTCTGGAATTCTTATTCTTTGCAATGTTATCCATATTTTGTTATGGTCTGCACAGTCGAAAGCCTTTTACATAATCAGTTAAACACAGGGAAACATCCTTCTGATATTCTTTGTTTTCAGCCAAGATCCATCTGATATCACCAATGATAGCCTCCATTCCAAACCCTCTTCTGAATCCAGTTTGAGTTTCTGTCTGTACCCTGTCAAAGTACTCCTGGAATCATTTTTGAATTATCTTTAGCAAAATTTTGCTTGTGTGTGATATTAATGATATTATTTGATAATTTCCACATTCTGTTGGTTCACTTTTCTTTGGCATGGGCATAAATATGGATCTCTTTTGGTTGATTGGCCAGTTAGGTGTCTTCCAAATTTCTTGGCATAAAGGAGTAAATGCTTCCAGCATTGTATCAGTTTGCTGAAACATCTCAATTGGTATTCTTTCAATTCCTGAAGCTTTGTTTTTCACCAATGCCTTCAGTGCAGCTTAGACCTCCTCCTTTAGTACCATCAGTTCTTGGTCATATGCTCCTCCTGAAATGGTGGAATATTGACTAATTATTTTTGGTACAGTGACTGTGTAGTCCTTCCATCTTCTTTTGCTGCTTCTTACTTTTTCAATATTTTGCCCATAGATACCTTCAAGATTTCAAGTTGAGACTTGAAATTTTTCTTCCGTTCTTTCAGCTTGAGAAATGTTGAGCTTGTTCTTCCTTTTGGTTTTCTAACTGCAGGTCCTTACACATTTCATTGTAATATTTTACTTTATTTTCTCAAGCCACCCTTTAAAATCTGTTCAGCAGTCTTCTGTTCTCCACTTATCTGTCAGGTTTTTCTTTTTCTTTTTTTTTTTTGTGAAGAATATTGAATGTACGATGGTCTGGCTGAAGAACAAACAAATACATCTTGCAGGAAGTACAGCAGGAATGCTCCTGAGACATGAGAGTAGCCAAAGTTCGTGTCTCTTACTTTGATCATGTTGTCAGAAGAGATCAGTCCCTAGGGAAGCGTATCATGCTTGGTAGAGGGTCGGCCCAAAAGAAGAAGACTCTCAGTGACATGGATTGACACAGTGGCTGCAATGACAGGCTCAAGGATGGCAATTTTGAGGATGGCTCAAGACTTGGCAGTGTTTCATTTTGTTGCACATAGGGTCACTATGAGTTGAGATTGACTTGAGGGCACCTAACAACAACAGAAGCTTCTTAGTAAGTAATGAAATCAGAATATAAATATGAAATAAGTGTTTCAAATTATTTCTTATTTTATTCAAATTGTTTTGATGATTTTAGGTCCTTTTAGTTTTAATTTCTGTATAAATTATATATTTAGCTTGTCAATTTCTAAAAAAGGAAAAAACAAAACCTGTTAGTATTTTGTTTGGGAGAATCAACATCTTAACAATATTGAATCTTTTGATTTAAATTTTTTATGTGTCTCCATATATTTTGGTTTTCTTTAATATCTCTTAGCAATGTTTTGTAGTATTCAGTACTTAGACGTTTAATATAAGTTATCTAAGTAGTTTATGTTTTTGTATGATACTAGAAATGGTATCTTTAAATATATTATTTTGGAATTTTAATTAATTTTTGCATTTTAACATTATATCCTGAAATCTTGTTAATTTCACTTAGTTCTAGTTCCTGTTTTATAGATTCCAGTGGAATTTCTACACAATCTTATTTATGAGAATAGACATAATTTATTTTTTCTTTCCAGCCTGTATGTTTTTATTTCTTTTTCTTGCTTTATTACACTTGCTAGAACCTCTGTAGAATACTGAATAGTTGTAGTTAGAGCAGACTTACTAGTCTTGTTTACATTCTTGAGGGATATTGTTTTTCACTTCTAAGTATGATGTTACCTTTAGATTTTTCATCTTTGTCAGGTTGAGGAAATGTCTTTCCATTCTTAGTTTGATAATAAATTTATATAAATGGGTGTTCAGTATGAACCAATGGATTTTATTTATTATTTAATATCTATTGAGATAATCATATTTTTTTTTCCTTTTATTCTGTTAAGATGAAGAACTGCATTGATTTTTTTTATTTTTAAGGCATTCTTGAACTCCTAGAACAAATGTCACATGGTCATGATATATTATCCTTTGTAGATTGCTGCATTGGATTTATTACTATTTTGTTAAGGATTTTTTATCTCTGTTCCTGAACACTTTGTAGGATTCATTTCTTGTAATATTCTTGTCTGGTTTTGGTACTGGAGAAATACTGACTTCATAAAATAAGTTGTAAAGTGTTCCATCCTTCTCTATTTCCTGAAATAATCTCTATAGGATTGGTATTACTTTTTCTGGTAGACTAGACCAGTAAAGCTATCTGGGCCTGGAGTTTCCTTGTGGAAATATTTTCATTACAGTTTCAACTTTTTTCCAATATTTTATTTTATTGTTGTTGAAAATATGACTACTAGAACATACACAAATTCAAAAAGTTCAAATTTTAATACATATCTGTTTATCCATATTTTTGCAGCTCCTTGTTTCAACTGGTAATTTGTGTCTTTCAAGGAATTTATTAATTTTATTTAAATTGACATATAGTTATTCATAATATTATTAACTTTTTCCTTTTTACCATTTGTAGGGTTTGTAGTGTTAACCCACCTTTTATTCTTGCTCTGGATCATTTGTACATTCTCTCTCATTTCTTGATTGATATATTTATCAATTTTAATGATTTTTCTAAAGACTCACTTGGTTTCATTAATTTTCTCTTGTTTGTGCTATTGATTTCTGTGTTTTATTGTGTTCTTAATTTTCTCTTTTTTTGAGGATTTTTAAGATTGAAAAGCTTAAATAATTGATTTTAGATCTCTATTCTCTTTTAATAGAAACATTTAAAGCTATGGATGTCTTTCTAAGCACTACTGTTTTAAGTATACATCATTTTTTCATGTTATCTTCCATTATCATGGTGTTCAAAGTATTTTCTAATATGCATTGTAGCTTCTTCTCAGATCTATGGGTTATTTAGGAAAGTGTCCTCAGTTTTCTAAATATTTGGTACTGTTCCATGAAACTCATTTAAAAATATTTATTGTGGTAAAAAACTTAAAAGAAATTTGCCACTTTAATCATATTTAAGTGTACAATTTAGTGACATTAAGTACATTGCCCATATTGTGCCACCATCCCCACTATGCATTTCCAAAAAGTTTTCATCAAACAGAAACTCAGTACCCTTTCATCAATAAATTCCATTCCCTACTCCACTCAACCTGTGGTAAGCACAGATAAACTTTTGTCACTGTGCATTTCACTATTCTAGATATTTCATAAAAGAGGACTTATACATTATTTGTCCTTTTGTCTGACTTACTTCTCACAGCCTAATTCTTTCAAGGTTCACCTATGTCGTAGCATATTTCAGAACTTCATTTCTCTTACAGCTCAATAAAATCCTATTGCATGCATATACATATATACGATGTTTTGTTTATCCATTCATCTGTTGATATATATTTGAGTGGTTTCTACCTGTTAGCTATTGTGAACAATTCAGCAATTAATACTGGTGTACACATTTCCATTTGAGACTCTGCTTTCAAAGGTTTTGGATATATAACTAGGAGTGAAATTTCTGGATCATATAGTAATTCTATTTTAACTTTTTGAGGAACACCCAAACTGTTTGCCACAGTGGCTGCACCATTTTACATTTCTACCAGCAGTGGACAAGGTTCTAATTTTTTCACATTGTCGCAAATATTTATTAGTTTCTCTTGTTTCTGATAATAGCCATCTTGGTATCTGTGAAGTGGTATCTCATTGTGGTTTTGACTTGCAGTTCTCTGATGACTGATGGCATGGATCATCTTTTCACATCCTTTTTAGTCATGTATGTATCTTCTTTGAAAAATGTCTATTCAGGGTCTTTGCCCATTTTTAAATTGGGTTGTTTGTCTTACATTTCTACCAGCAGTGGAGGAGGTTCTAATTTTCTCACATCCTCACAAATACTGATTAGTTTCTGTTTTTTTGATAATAGCCATCCTGTTATCTGTGAATTGGAATCTCATTGTGGTTTTCTCTAATGGCTAATGATATGGATCATCTTGTCATGTCCCTTTGGTCATTCTTCTTTAAGAAATATCTATCCAAATTTTTGCCCATTTTTAAATTGGGTCATTTGTCTCTTTCTTGTTGAGTTATGGGAATTCTACATAAATTCAAATGATTAAATCTTTATCACATATATGGTTACAAAATATTTTTTTTCCATTCTATAGGTAGGAGCTCTGGTGGTGTAGTGCCACCTGAAGGCTGCTCACCAGAAGGCTGGGGGTCCAAACCCACCAGCCACTCCTTGGAAGAAGACTGGGAAATCTACTTCTGTAGAGATATCGCCTCAGAAAATCAAGGAGGAGTCACTATGAGTTGGAATCCACTCGATGGCAGTAAGTTTGGTTTTTTGGTAAGTATTCTATAGGTTATCTTTTCACTTTCCTGATAAAACCCTTTGATGAGCAAAAACTTTTAATTTTGAAGTCCAATTTGTCTATTTATTTTTGCTTGTACTTTTGGTATCATATCTAAGAAGCCATTGCCAAAAACTATGTCCTGAAGCATTACCTCTATGTTTTCTTCCAAGAATTTTATGGTTTTAACTCATATTTAAGTCATAATCCATTCTGAGTTAATTTTCATGTATAGTATGAGATAGAGATCCAACTTCATTCCTTTGCATACAGATACCCAGTTGTGCCAGCACCATTTATTGAAGAGATTATTCTTTCCTATTGAGTGAATTTGACACTTTTGTCAAAAATCATTTTGCCATAGACGTATGGGCTTGGTTCCAGGCACTCAAGTCTATTCTATTGGTCTATATGTTTATCTTTCTACCAGTGTCTTACTCTTATTACTGTAGTTTTATAGTATGCTTTAAAACCAGGAAGTGTGAGTCTTCATATTTTATTCTTCCTTTCCAGATTGTTTTGACTACAGAGCCCCTTGCAATTTCATATAAATTTGAAGATGGCTTTTCCATTTCTGCCAAAAAGATTGCTGGGCTTTGATAGGGATTGTATTGAATCTGTACATTGCTTTGAGTAGCGTTCACAACTTAATGATATTAAGTCTTGTAATCCTTGAATGCAGAATGTCTTTTCATTTATTCAGGTCTTTAATTTTTTTTTTCAGCAGTATTTTATAGTTTTCCATGTACAAATCTTTCACTTCTCACGTTAAATTTATTTCTAGGTATTTTATTATTTTAGATGATGTTGTAAGTGGATTTTTTTTTTTCTTAATTTCTGTTTCAGATTATTCACTTTTGGGTATAGGAAAACAACTGATTTTTGTGTGTTGCTCTTGTACCTTACTACTTTGTTTAAATCATTAGCTGTAGTAGCCTTCTTGTGGGTTCTGTGGGACTTTCTGTACATATGATCATCTACAGATACAGGTTTAATTCTTCTTTTTCTATTTGAATGTCTTTTATTTTGTTTTCTTGCCTAATTTCTCTAGCTAGAACTTCTAGTACTTCTAAATTCCAATGATTCCACAAAACTTTAAAAAATGATTTCTAATTTATATATAGGAGCTCTGGTAGCATAGTGCCTAAGGCACTTGACTGCTAACCAGAAGACTGGCGGTTCAAACCCACCAGCCACTCCTCGGAAGGAAGGTTGGGCATTCCTACTTCCGTAGCAATACTGCCTTGGAAACCCAAGGAGGGGTCACTATGAGTAGGGCCGACTCGATGACAAATAACAACAACAACAACAATTTATATATGTTGTAGTTAGAAAATATATCCAGAGTTTTAGATTATTGGAACTGCGTTTATAGCTCAGCAGATGATCTATCTTGGTGAATGTTCCATGTGTACTTGAAATATTGTTGAATGGGATAGTCTTTGAATACTAATAATATCAAATCTGTTGATAATGGGATTCAATTTTTCTTTATCCTTACCGATATTTTTATTATTATTTCTAAAAACTACTGAGAGGGGTGTTAAACTCTCCAATCATAGTTGTGAATTTATTTTTTCCTTTAATTTCTGTTAGTTTTTGCTTCATATATTTTGTAGCTTAGCAAACTTGAACTTTGATCTGTTTCATCAGATCAGTGAGACTCTTCTGCTGTGCCTTTGCTCCTCCTTCATGTGCTATAGTCAAGAATGTTCTTCCAGGCCAAAAGCCACAACAATTGAAGGGCTAACTTCAGTTATTTTTCTTTTCTCAGAAATCAGTGTTTAATTGCTAAAATCAGTTATTTCACAGAGCTATGTTTTGTTTTTCTTTCTTCCCAACCCTCTGGTTGTTTATTAGGAAAGAGCAAGACCAAACTTCTTACTTCCACATGATAGAATCCTTGTGAGAAATTTTTATTTGGTATTTTGCTAAAATTTAATACAGTTTTCTAGTTAAAAAAATAAAGAGTAGAAAATCGCAGCATGTGGTGATAAGTCAAGAGGCGTCTATTTATTCTGAAAGTGAATGATATATGAAGGAAGAACTTATAAAATATATTTAAGAAGAAACAGGAGAAAAAATTAAAAAAAAACATTTCATATTTGTTTCTCTCTAAGTTTAGTATAGGAGCTCTGGTAACATAGTGCCTAAGGCACTTGACTGCTAACCAGAAGGCTGGCGGTTCAAACACACCAGCCACTCTTCGGAAGGAAGGTTGGGCAATCTACTTCTGGAGTGATACCACCTCGGAAACCCAAGGAGGGGTCATTATGAATCGGGTCCGACTCCATGGCATGTAACAACAACAGCAAGTTCAGTATGCTTAATAGGCTGGGGATTTAGGTGAGAGTACTTTCTGATATCTTCTTTTTATTTGCATTTGTAAGAAAAAAATTCTGTTAAAAAAAAGAAAAATATCACATTTCTGCTAAACGATTTGAGCAGAAATAAAGTTAGACTGGCCACCCTGATGTTTTTCAACTTCAGAGGCTACTGACAGTTACATGCATGGTCTGCATTAGAGGAATCAACTCCTTCTCATTTTGATTAAATTCCCTGATAAGCTGAACTTGGTTTGTGTCAATATTTACATCACTTCTGCCAAACTTCATTATGTCTTTTTGGATATCTGCTCACATTTTGATGCTCTCTTAACCTCCTTTTATACTTTGAATACCACAAAGTTATTATTTCTTGGGATTGGTGGTAAGATCAAGGAAACCACTGAGAAATTTAAAATATTGCTTTTCTGTGGACCATTCCCCCAGGGTGAAGAGAATCAATCAAAATAAAAAATTCCTCATCACATTTATCTATAAGCAGAATGTGCTGAGTTGGAATAAATCCGGGGGTAATTTAGCTTGGATACTCTTGTCATTTCTGACTTTTGAACTTTTATCTATGAGTCCCATCTTTTACCACCTCTTCATCTATTTTAATTATAATCCAGGGCCCAGTTAAAATTCCATCTCATCTATTAAGTCCTTTCTGACCACTTCAGTCCACATTGATCACTTTGCCTATATAACTTGAATAGAATCGATCACATATTAAATTGCTAGATATTTTATGAAATGTTATAACATTTATGAAATGTTCCTGTCCCTGTCTTCATGTGAATGAAGGTAATTGTTATTCCTTTGACCACTCGCTTTTTCAAATATTTATTAGACATCTTCTCTGTGCCAGGCACTGTGCTAAAAAATGGACAGATAATCATCCCTGCCCCTGTGCAGCTTAGAGTAGCAAGAGAGATATACATTAAGCAAAAAATATACAAATGTATAATAATACAATATGATAAGTTCTTTGATAGAAAGAAACTGGGCTTCGTGAAAGAATAAGGCAAGACCTAATTAACTTGAGGTGGTTAGAGAAAATGTCTCTAAGAATGGGAGGATACTTGAGCTGAGATATGAAGAATGAAAAGGAGTGAGCTAAGCAGAGTGTGGGAAAGAACCATCTAGGCAGTAGACATGGTGCAGTGTAAGGCCGTGCATGGGGGAAAAGCTGGAGACCATCAAGGAAGTGGAAAGCAGAGTGTGACCAGAGCAGAGTATGCATAGTGCACTAGTATGGGATGGCTTTGGAGAAAACAGAGGCCAGGTCTGTGGTACTTTGTAGTCACATTATGTAGATAATTTTATTCTCATATTCATTAATTAAAAAAAAAAAAAAAAAAAAACCCTACTGCCATCAAGGAGCTCTGGTAGCATAGTGCCTAAGGCACTTGACTGCTAACCAGAAGGCTGGCGGTTCAAACCCACCAGCCATTCCTCGGAAGGAAGGTTGGGCAATCCTACTTCCATAGTGATACTGCCTCGGAAACCCAAGGAGGGGTCGCTATGAGTCGGGGGTGACTCGACGGCAAATAACAACAACAACAACAACAACTGCCATCAAGTCAGTTCCTACTTATAGTGACCCCTTTGTGTTTCTGAGGTGGTATATTTTTACAGAAGTAGATTTCCCAGTCTTCCATGGAGTGGCTGGTCAGTTTGAACCAACAACCTCTGGTTAGCATTCAAATGCCTTAGGGACTGACTACACCACCACAGCTGTGTGCTTATTCATTATATTTTGAATGAAAATAAGTCAAGGAGGCAGAACATTACTTAAAAGAGGAATGACCTAAATCTTCAGGAATATAAGGCAATGATGTGGTAGAGGACTAGTTCTCAAATTTACTGTTGATCAGGATCAGCTGGGTGCTTATTAAAAATGCGTATTTGACCCTCAGCATCAGAGAGTTTTAGTCAGATAAACTTTTTAGTTTGTAAAAGGAAGGGCTGAGGCAAACACACAGGTTAATAAATAATAAAGAATCATCTCAGAATTGTGAACTGGGTGTATTGATTTGAGAGTTGGAGCATCTGAATCCAGACCTTTCAAATCTGATAATGGTGGCTCCTAGTGGAAATGTAGGGAGAGACATATTTGGTGTCCAATTTGTAATTAGGCAGGTGGCATTTACCTTTTGGAGTCTGGTCTTTGTTTTGTAAAGCGCTTCTGGGAGGCATCAAAAGAAAAAAAAAAAAAAAAAAAACTCACTGCTGTGGAGTGAGATCCGACCATAGCAACCCCTCCTTGGGTTTCTGAGGCGGTATTACTACGAAAGTAGATTACCCAATCTTCCTTCCAAGGAGTGGCTGGTGGCTTTGAACCTCCAGCCTTGTGGTGAGCAGTCAAATGCCTTAGGCACTACACAACCAGAGCACCTAGGTAACCGAATTCAGCTGAAGTGAAGCTGATATGTGGGAATGAGGCCCACAGTGTGGTTTGTGCTAGGATCCAGTTCTGGACAGGGACTGGAGCACTGGACAAGGACACTAAGAAAATTGAGGTAGAAATAATGCCAAATCAGTGTCTATCAAAAGACCTCTGGTAAATCTTGCTTCTGTGATCTGTACTGACAAGAGTCAGTTTATATATCTATGTGGAGGACTACAGTATGTGCCCAAATGATTTATTTAAATTGTACTTGACTTGATCACATTATGCTGGCCACATTCATTTGCAAGAGAGCAGGACTAACCTGTGTGGCTAAGAAATGCATTGCCCTGACAACCTTAAGGCCAAAACCAAACCAAATCTGTTGTCATGAAGTCAGTTCCAACTTATAATGATCCTATAGAACAGAGTAGAACAGCCCCAGTGGGTTTCCAAGCTATAATCTTTCCAGAAGCAGATGGCCTCATCTATCACAGAACAGTTGGTGAGTTTGAACCGCTGACCTTTTGGTTAGCACTTGAGTGCTTAGCCACTGAACAACTAGGGTTCCTTATTATTTTATTGAAAAGCTTCTTTTTCTTCTTCTTCTTCTTCTTCTTTTTTTTTTTTTTTAATACCACAAACCCTTGTTTATGAAGAGCATTTTCAATATCTCTTTAAGAACATCTTAAATGGTTGGTAGTGTGTCAGCTGGTGCCTGGCTCTTCATCAGATTCATTCTGAATTTAATTTTCCTGTTTCCTTTCCTTGCTCTACTGAGCCTTTCCTTAATTATCAGATTACAGTGTTCAGCATGATTCCTGGAATTGTTCATTCTGTCAACCAGAAAGAAAACAGACCATTGATATATGTAAGACTGTATCTTCTCATTTAATGATTCTCCAATTAGTGTCCCAGTCAATCTCAGGAAGTGCATCTAAAATAACCAGTGAGCAAGAATGTTCTTTCTTTGCTTCTCTCTAATCTTTCTTCCACTACTGGCTGTATCCATAAACTAGAAAACAGGAGTTTTGTGAAATGTCACTGTGCTTAGATCTCTTATTTAGTGAGTCCGTCCTAGTATCTTTTGGTATAGAACCCAGTGTGTGCGTGTCTACTCTTTCTCTTTGCCCCTGGAACTATCATATGTTAATTCATTAATTAAATCAGCAGACTGCTGTGGGGCTGGGAAGCACTTTGGCCTCAGAAAACAAAGCAGTGTGTCAAGGCTTCATGGCCATACAACCTGTGAAATCACACAGGGCTCATGATTAGTAGGGCCCCACGTTTGATTTAACAACTTGCTGTCATTTTGGAATTCTTAAAGATTTTATTTTTGAATTTGCATTTGGTTAGTATGGTTTGACTGTACAATGGAGTACATGCATGAGCAGAAGAGATAAGCAAAAAATGTATGTGTACTCTTCTGGTTGCCTCATTTGCATAGAATGTTTGTGAAACCCAATTAGCACAGAATGCCAGTGGACCTACCTTTTGCAGATGTTTAGCAAGACTCAAAACCAGTACAAGGTAATTGTGTTGCATCTGTGACTCAGCAAGTAGGAGTACTGGCAACCCTGAGATGCTACACTTGCCCTTCCCACTAGAACTTACCTCAAATGAAGATAGTAGGCAGTGGTGTTGTAAGAAACACAGATGACCCAAAATTCCTGTTCTATCTTTTCTTATTCATGTTACTCCCAATCCATTAACCAATTATTTATGCTAAAACTAAAGACATGAAAGGAAAGAGAAAGGTAGGCAACAGTTCCTTTTCCTTTCTGTTCTTCCTTACTCAGCAGTAAATTGAAGGTAGAGAGTGTTGGTGGAATAGTTGTATGCAGTGTTTCCACTGTTCTGATAACAACATATATATATATGCTACAAAATAGGAATTGTATAATTTTGGTGATTCTGCGTACCTGTAAAATTGTCTTATATTTGCATTTAAGACAGGCACTGCACAATATAAAGAGGAATCAAATTATTCATGTTAATTATTAAAAATTATTAAAATTTGAGATTTTTTTTCTATTTAGAATGATATTCAATGGTAAACAAAAAAACATGACAAGTTGAAAGAAAGACAAGGAAGAAACAAAAAAACTTTTCTAGTTTACAATCTTTAAGTTCCTTTGTTTCAGCGTTTTGAACAAAGGGTCCCACATTTTCGCTTTGCTCTGAGCGCTGCAGATTTTGTAGCTGGCCCTACTGAATATTCTCAGGATCATTTCTATTATCCTTTCTTCATCATGTTGTTGCTACTGTTAGGTGTCATTGAGGCGGTTCCAACTCCTAGCAACCCTGTGTACCACAGAATGAAACCCTGCCTCATCCCGTGCCATCCTCTCAACTATTGTTATGTTTGAGTCCATTGTTACAGCCACTGTGTCAATGTATCTCTTTGAGGATCTTTCTCTTTGTCACTGACCCTTTACTTTACCAAGCATGATGTGATTCTCCAGGGACTGGTCCCTCCTGATAATGTGCCAAAGTGCATGAGATGAAGTCCCACCATCCTCTCTTTCAAAGAGGGTTCTAACTGTACTTCTTCCAAGATAGATTTGTTTGTTCTTCTGACAGTATGTTAAATATTAAATATTCTTCACTAACACTATAATTCAAGGGCATCAATTCTTCTTCAGTCTTCCTTATTCACTGTTAAGCTTTTGCATGCATATGAGGTGATTTCTCCTCAAAGTGACATCTTTGCATTTTTAATACTTTAAAGAGCTCTTTTGAAGCACATTTGCACAGTGCAATACATGGTATTATGTCTTAACTGCTACTTCCATGGATGTAGATTGTGGATCCAAGTAAAATGAAATCCTTGACAATGTCAATATTTTCTGCATTTATTATAGTGCTGCTTACTGGTTCAGATCTGATGATTTTTGTTTTTTCCTGTTGACATAATAGTCCACACTGAAGGCTATGTATAGTCTTTGATCTTCATCAATAAGTGTTTCAAATCCTTTTTGCTTTCAGCAAACAAGATTGTGTCATCTGCATATTGCAGTTTATTAATGAGTTCCCTCCAATCCTAATGCCATGTTCTTCTTCATATAGTCCAGCTTCTTGGATTATTTGCTCAGCATAGAGATGAAATAAATATGGTAAAAAAAAAAAAAAAATACAACTTTGATGAATACTGTTCCTGATTTTAAATCATGTTGTATCCCCTTGTCCTGTTTGAATGACTGCCTCTTGTTCTACGGTTCTCAGGTTCCTCAGGAGCATAATGAAACGTTCTGGAATTTCCATTCTTAATGTTATCCATAATTTTTATGATCCACACAACCAAATGTCTTGGCATAGTCAATAAAACACAGGTAAACATCTTTCTGGTATTCTTTCCTTTCAGCTAAGACCCATCTGACATCAGTAATGAGATCCTTTTGTTCATATTCTCTTCTGAATTTAGCTTGAATTTCTGGCAATTTTCTCCAATGTGCAGCTGCAAATATTTTTAAATTATCTTCAGCAAAATTTTACTTCTGTAAAATTTTGTGTTATATGAGTGATTCTGTTCTATAATTTCTATATTCTGTTAGATCAACTCTCTTTGGAACGGGTGCAAATGTGGTTCTTTTTCAGTCAGTTGGCCAGGTCTTCCAATTTCTTGGCATAGATGAGTGTGCACTTCCAGCATTGTTTCTGTTTGGTGAAACATTGGTATTCTGTCAAATCTTACAGCTTTGATTTTTGCCAATACCTTCAGAGGAATTGGGACTTCTTCCTTCAATATCATTGGTTCTTGATCATATGTTACCTTTTGAAATGACTGAATGTTGACCAGTTCTTTTTGGTACAGTGACCCTGTGTATTCCTTCCCTCTTCTTTTGATGCTTCCTGTGTCATTCAATATTTTGCCCATAGAATCCTTCGATATTGCAACTCAAGCCTTCAATTGTTTTCTTCAGTTCTTCCACTTTGAGAATTGTCAAATGTGTTCTTCCATTCTGGTTTCCTAACTCTAGGCTTTTGTATATTTCATTATAATACTTTACTTTGTCCTCTTGAGCCTCCCTTTGAAATCTCTGTTCAGCTCTCTTCTGTTCACTACTTGTCAGTTTGTTGTATTGTGGTGGCTTGCACATTGCAGTGATGCTGGAAACTATGTCATTAGTATTTCAAATATCAGCAGGGTCACCCATAGTGCACCAGTTTCAGCAGATATTCCAAACTAAGAGAGATTGCAAAGAACAATCTGGAGGTCTATTTCTGAAACAATTGGCCAATGACAACCTTATGAATAGCATTGTCTGATATATTGCTAGCAGATGGATCCCTCATGTTGGAAAGCACTCAAAATATGACTGGGGAAGAGCTGTTTCCTCAAAGTAGGGTCCAACCTAAGGGTGTGGATGGAGAAAATCTTTTGAGACTTTCATTTTCTTATGTTGCATGATTCAAAATGAGAAGAAACAGCTATAAACATCCACTAATAATTGCAACATAAAATATATGAAATATGAATTTAGGAAAATTGGAAGTCATCAAAAATGAAATCAAAAGCATAAAGATCCTAAGCATTAGTGAGGTGAAATGGACTGGCATTACCATTTTGAATCAGATAAACATATGGTCTACTATGCTGGGAATGGCAAATTAAAGTGGAATGGTCATTGTCAAAAAGAACATTTCAAGACCCGTGTGCTAGGCTGGGTTCTTTAGAGAAACTAAACCAGTAAAGCTTATATATGCATATAGAGAAATTTATCTTAGGAAAATCGCTCACACACTTATAGAAGCTGGCAAGTCCCAAGAACTCAGATCAAACGTCAAGCTGGAGGCTTTTCCTCACTCACACAGCTGGAGGCACTGACAAGCTCAAGGTTGGCAGGCAGTATACCAGCTGTTGACTATTGACTCCAATGAATGATGAATCTAAGATCTCCAAGAAGAATGGTGGATTGTTCGCTCATGGGCTGTTGTAGGCAGCACAATAGGATCCTGATCCACAGGATGTCCATAAATATATTGGAAGCAGGCCACACCCCTAGGAAAACTCCCTGTCAACAGATTGGCTGCTCAAAACATACATCTGATTCCATCATGGGACTAACCCACATCACAATTGTTCAAACCACACAGAATTGTGGTCCAGCCAAGTTGACACACAGCTCCAACTATCATAGTCCACCCGTTATCAACTTGGCAGTTGTACATATCTTCTTAACCATATAAAATCTCTAAATAAGGACAATTATAAAGTCATATTTGCACCTAACCTGATACACCAACATGTGTAAAACCGAAACACATTAACCTTATTTACATTTCACAGTTCATAACAGAAGAAAACAAAAATATTTGATGCACATATACAATGAAGAGGGAGCTCTGATAGCGTAGTGCCTAAGGCACTTGACTGCTAACCAGAAGGCTGGCGGTTCAAACCCACCAGCCACTCCTCAGAAGGAAGATGGGGCAATCTACTTCCATAGTGATACTGCCTCAGAAACCCAAGGAGGGGTCTCTATGAGTTGGGTCCAACTTGATGGCACATAACAACAACATACAATGAAGAAATATAACAATCACAGTCCTCATTTCTGCAACTGGTCATGTGGTTGTAGCTGATATTCAGAACTACCTTCTTCCACCACCCACTCTGTATTTCCCTTGCCCTCAGCAAGCACCTAAGCTGGTCGTGGTTCCTTTCCTGGTGGTGTGCCCCAAACCTTCATTCCTGAAGTGTCTGGGCCATTAGCAGTCATTTCAGATTTGGGTTGCTGTAATTTTCCATTGACTTTAATCACAGAACATGGTAGTACTAAGAGACGTCCTAAAAAAATCTCCTGTATTCCAGACATATTCTTCTTTACCTCCATTATGTAATGTCAATCCAATTTCCACTTGGCAATCAGGATCTATCAAACCAGATAGTACAGTGATGCCCTTCTTTTTCTGTTGATCCAAAGGCATGAGGAAGCCAAAATGGCCGGGTGGCATTCTTAACTTCCAGTTCAATGCAATCACATTGTGTCTCCAGGTGGGAATGTTCCTCCCTTTCTGACTAGGATCTCCAGACCTGCAGAGCATAGGGTAGCAGAGACAGGAAGCAAATATTTTCTGAGTGGGTAACTAGAGGTAATCGCACGGATCCAGGTGAGGAGAGGGAACTCAGGCCACACCCCACAAGCAGCAAGGTTGTAGAGCAGGGAAAGGACAGAAGAGGTAAAACGGACTGGAACAGATTGAGGAGTCAGCCACAGGGATCCAGGTAAGGGTGGATGGAGAGGTTTCCAATAGCTAAGGGAGACAAACTTGTCTGTTGGTTTGTCCTACTGTGGTGAAGTGTTGCTGTGAGTCTTGAGGCTGTGCCACTGGTGTTTCAAACCCAGTGGGGTGCACATGGTGCACAGGTATCAGTCCAGCTACAGACTGAGATAGATGAGGAAGAAGGAAGAGGCCATCCACTTCTCAAAGAACTGGCCAGGGAAACCTTATGAATAGCAGAGAAACACTGTCTGGTACATTAATGCAGAGATTTATGAATAGTCTGGAAACATTGTCCAATACAGAGGAGAAAAAAATGAGTCACTTATGTTAGAAAGCTCTCAAAATAGGACAGGGAAAGAGCTAAATTATCAGAGTAAAACCAGCCTTACTCATATGGATAAGGTAAAGTTTTTGAGACCTCCATTTGCTGATGTGGCACCACTCAAATTCAGGAGAAACAGAGGCAAACATCCATTAATAACTGGAACATGGAATGTATGAAGTATGAATTGAGGAAAATTGGAAGTTGTCAAAAGTGAAATGGAACGTACAGAGATTGATATCCTATGCATTAGTGAGCTGAAATGGACTGGTTTGGGCCATTTTGTATCAGAAAACCATATGATCTACTATGCCAGGAATGACAGTTTAAAAAAGGAATGGCGTGGCATTCATCATCAAAAGGATGTTTCAAGATCTGTCCTGAAGTACAATGCTGTCAGTGACAGGATAATATCCATACACCTACAAGGAAGACCCGTTAATACAACTATTATTCAAATTCATGCACCAACCACCAAAGCCAAAGATGAGGAAATGGAAGATTTTTATCAACTTATGCAGTCTGAAATTGACTGAACATGCAATTAAGATGTGTTAATTATCACTGGTAAGTGGAATGAAAAAGTTGTAAACAAAGAACAATCACCAGTAGTTGGAAAATTTGGCCTTGGTGACAGAAAGAATGCTAGAACTCG
>NW_006921594.1:8349523-8361052 GCF_000298275.1 Orycteropus afer afer
CAAAAGAAGAGAAGACCAAAATGGATGACAGAAGAGACTCTGAAACTTGCCCTTGATCAGAGAGTAGCTAAAGTAAATGGAAGAAATGATAAGATAAATGAATTAAACCAAAGATTTCAAAGAGCAGCTTGAGATGACAAAAATAATTACTATAATGAAATGTGCAAAGACCTGTAGTAGCCAAATCAGTCTTGGTAAGTGGAAATCCATAAATATATTGCAAGCAGGCCACACCCCTAGGGAAACTCCCTGTCAATGGATTGGCTCTCAAAACATACGTCTGATCCCATCATGGGAATAACCCACATCACAATTGCTTAAACCACATAGAATTGTAGTCCAGTCAAGTTGACACACACAGCTCCAACTATTATAATCTGTCCAGAAGTACAACACTGTCAATGATAGGATAACATCCATATACTTCAAGGAAGACCTGTAATACATCAGTGTTTCCCTGCTATTAATAAGATTTTCACTGGCCAAGTGTTTGAGAAGTGGATGGCCCCTTCCTTCTTCAGAGTCTGTCTTAATCTGGAAGCTCTACTGAAACCTGTCCACCATGTGTGACTATACTGGTATTTGTACTACTAGTGACACAGCCTCACAGCAACACACAAGCCACCACAGTATGACAAACCAACAGACTGAAAAAGGGGAAGGCCCTCAACCAGATGGAGTGAGACAATGGCTGCAGTGATGGGCTCAGGAATAGCAAGGATTGAGGTTGGCACAGGCCCAGGCAGTATTTTGTTGTGTTGTACATAGGGTTGCTAGGAGGCAGAGCCAACTCAACAGCACATAACAACACAAGGAAGAACAGTTATTATGACTAGTTCAGATTTATACACCAACCAGTAATGCCAAAGAAGGAAAAGAGAAATATTTTTATCAATTTCTCAGTCTGAAATTGATCAAGATTCATTGATAATTACTGGTGATTGGAATGGGGGAATTGGAAATGAAGCAGGTTCAATAGTTGGAAAATATGGCTTTGGTGATAGAAATAACACCAGAGATGACATGAAAGAATTTTGCAAATAAACAACTTATTCATTACAAATATCTTTTTTCAACAGCCTAAATTGTTATTATATACATATGCCTCACCAGATGGAATACATAGGAATCAAATCAACTTCATCTATGGGAAGAGAAATTTGAATATTGAATTGAGAAATTCAATATTACCAGTCAGAACAAGGTCCGGGCCAAATGTGGAACAGATTATTCATTGCTCATATGCAAGTACAAGTTGATGTTGAAGAAAATTAAAAGTCCATGAGAGCCAACGTACACAACCTTGAGTGTATCCACGTGAGTTTAGAGACTATCTCAAGAATAGATTTGATGTGTGGAACATCAGTGACAAAAGACTAGATGAGTTGTGGGATGACATCAAGGACATTGTACAAGAAAGAAAAATGTTATTAAAAAGACAGGAAAGGAAGAAAAGACAAAAATGAACGTCAGAAGGGACTGAATGGATTGTGTGACATGTAGTGTTTGTGGACCTAGGGAGAAGGTAAATGAAAGGCTGCTCCATGTTCATTCTCATATTGTCAGACCACATGACATAGGGTACTTCTCTACTCTGTGGCAAAGACAGTGTTATTTTTAGAAAATCCTTGTCTTCCAGAAAAGGGGGCTTCATAACAGGGTAGGCCTTGCTGTAGGAGGAATTGCAGGTATTTCTCTGCAGTCCCTCTCTTACACCTTTTGTTCATCTAAGATCGATGATGGCCTTACACTATTCATTGCCAGAAGCTTTCAGAGTCAGAAATTGAAGGTACTTTTCGATAGTTGAAAATGATGCATCCATTCTAGATCATCACTAGCTGAGAACATACGAGTTGGAGTTGTACATGTTTACTGACTTTGGCACAGTGTGGCTTCTTGATGCCAAGGCACTGGGCCTGTACAGCATTGTGAGTGTGTGCAGGAAAGCACACATGGTTGAGTCATGCTGGATGATTGTAAGTGGCTACGTCCTTTTATCCTCCTTACTTCTCTACAATCAGACAACTTCAAGTACGAATAATTTCTGGAGATTATTCTCATAATTTGAAGGCCACAGGCTAAAAACATTGTAACTTTAAAAATGCTAATTTCATCTGAATGTAAATGCAATACAGGCTACTTTGGAAAACACAGCAAAAGTATGAAGATTAAAGGGAAAATTGTCTATACTGTCATAACCCATTTGATCACTGTTAACATTTTAGTATATTTTCATTTTATCGCTTTCTCTCTTGCTTTCATTCCTCTATTTCTCTCTTCCTACCCTCTCCTCTTCTTTCCATATATATACAGCTATATATACACACATATGTACACACACATGCACATATATATATATATATACACAAAAATATATATTCCACAAAGTGAGTTTATATTATTTTATATAATTTTATCACCATTTTTCCTTAATATTATATGAACATTTCCCAAGTCATTAACTTGCCTCTGAAAACATTATTTTAAGGGTTGCATGAAAACGTCAATTGCATGGATGTACTCTCACTTACAAATCGGTTTCTTATAGCTGCACATGTAGGTAATTTGCTAATGAGACATATCTGGTTATATATGTGTGTTGACTATGTGTACTTTTTAAAACTAGAAAACACTCTAGAGAGTAGTCATGTCTGTAACATCCATTGGATTAAGCAATGACCAATCTAGTATTGTCTTCAGTTTAAGATTTAGCTTACAGTAGAGTCAATTCAATCAGTTGTGTGGTGCCAGAGAATTTAAAATGACCAAAAATAGAATTGATTCAAACCATCAATTTGGTATCCTTGAATAGAAACAGCTTCAATCATCACTAGATTAATCAGTAAGGTGTTAACATAAACCAATAAAGCAGAGAAGACTTCAGATTAAGAACTTTATATCACTTAAGGTCTCAGCCCATTATCCTTTCTACGCAAGTGCCCTCAGGCTTTCAAATTAATTGAATGTGGTTTAAGAAGATTTAAGATGAGGGCGATACACTCAGCAGAGAACAAACTGGACCACTGCTATTTTACTTTAATTAATCTCTTTATTCTCTATCTTTCAGTTCACCCAACACCTGAATCAAAAAAAAAAAAAAAAGAAAGAAAAAAAAAAAAAAAAAAGTAAAATCATGTTCTTTAGAGTGGGGGAAACAATTGAGTTACAAAGTAATCTGATATACAGAGGATCAAGGACTATAAAACTTACAATTCCTAAGCAGTGGACCTGAATTGAAAGTCCTTTTACACAAAGTTTTTCATGATTCAGTGGCAGACTTTTCTTCCAGGTTCTCTGGATCATGCCCTTAACCCCTTGGGGTTTGTGAACATAAAGCTTTCTACCTTTGACTTACAGCCTGGGCTGGCATTCTAAAAATGATCAGGTTCAAAAAAGCTACTCTTTTTTAACTCTGTAAGAATTTAAGGCTCCTTTAGAAACTGAAATCCTCTTGGGACGACTGAAAAATATTCTCTTTTTCCATAGCAACCGTTTCATTGTATGCTGGAAAGTTGGTTAGATAGTTAGTGCTTTAGTGCATGTATCCATTCATTTACCCTAAGCATATTTGTTGATCGTTTACTATGTGCCTAGCATGATGCTATTATTAGCTGACATAGTCAGCCTCTGACTCATGGTGACCTCATGTGCAGTGGAAAGAAACACTGCCCAGTCCTACTCTATCCCCATGATCAATTGCAGATCAGACAACTGTGATCCATAGGGTTTTCACTGGCTGAGTTTTGGAATCAGATTACCAGGCCATTCTTTCCAGCATCATGCTTGTGAAACAAAAACAACAGCCTCTTCCCTCTTGCATTTCATTTCTCTTTGGAGAGACAGACCTTAATCAAATGGTTAAAGTGAAATTACAATTGCGATATGTACTAGGAAACATGGTTGAGTTGGTGCTAAAAATGCCTATACAAGGGGTGTAATAGTCACAGAGAGAAAGTGGTTTCTGTGAAATCTGACTGGTCCATAGAAGCAAGTCAAGGGGAGGGGCAAGGGAAAGAAAAACCCTCCAGAAAACAGAACTGTGCCTGTAATGGCCATGAGGGGAAACCATGTAGAAAGAAGAGGGCCTGGCCTGATCAGATTCTCATTTAGAAATAACCACACTGACTGCAGTGAGCAAAATAAATGAGCCTCTAAGTCCCAAGGCTGTAAGCTTCTTTGGGTTGGTGGTGAATTCTGTGCAATAAACAAGTCCCAGAGGCAACAAAATAATCTTTTAAAAAATGCCGTTAAACTCAGCCAACAATGCCCTGTATTATTTACAATGTGTTTTACTCAAAACATTGAAAAATTAAAAAAAAAAAAAAATGAGAGAGAAAAGATAGTAACATTAAAAGTCCTATGGGACAAACCACATTTGACAATGAAATAATTTAGGAAGTCTGGTAAGGAAAGACAAAACACAGCAGATTAAAAAAATATTCTGCTCAGCAACATAGTGTTTCAGATGAGGATGATGGTGGTGAAAAAGATTTGAAAGACGCCAAATTAAAGATACTAAGGATACAGTGATTACTGAGGACAGAGATGTTACCCTCAGGGAACCTGGAGTCTGATGGGAAATGGAGGCAGTGATTAAGTCTGTCAAGCCTACTGTCACATGGGTTAAGGCAAGTGACTATGAGGAGCACAAGATGAAGAAAACCAAGACAGAGTATCCACCCGTGTAGGACATCTGGAAAAGTGTCATGGAGGATATCATGCTGAATCAGAGCCTTGAGGAGAGCCTGGGAATGCACCAGATAGATGTCAAGATGGAAAGCAAAAGAGACAAAGGAAGAGAATAAGGAAAAGCATTAAAACCCACTGCCGTTGAGTCAGATCCAACTCACAGCGACCCCTCCTTGGGTTTCCAAGGCAGTATCTCTAAAGAAGTGGATTGCCCAACCTTCCTTCTGAGGAGGGGCTGATGGGTTTGAACTGCTAGCCTTCTGGTTAGCAATCAAATGCCTTAGGCACTACGGCACCAGAGATCCTAAAAAGCATTATAGTATACCAATAGAAAACAGTTGCTGTTGAGTTGATAAGACATCATGTGTGTCAGAGTAGAACCATGCCCCATAAGGTTTGCAGCAGTTGATTTTTCAGGATTAGTTTGCCAGGTCTTTCTTCAGAGTACCTCTGGGTAGATTCAAACCTCCAAGGTTGCAGTGAGCACCTGAGTGAATTAATCATTTTTACCACCCGGGAAACCCTATACTAACATAATTGCTCAGTATTACATAACAGCATTTTTCAAAAGTGGTTTTGGGATTACATTTTCATTGAGCTACAAAAAGGTTAGGAAAATAAGAATAATGAAGAGCACACACATTTTCAAAGAAACAGTTTTCTCCAGGTGCTGAGAATACAAAACTGAAAAAAGTCCCTGCTGTAGGGAAGCTTACATTCTAAAGGGAAGACAATTGATAAACAAATGATATTTAGAGAAATGCTTTAAAGAAAAATAAAGCTGTATAATTGAGAGTGACAATAAGTGATATTTTAGATACTCAGGTTGGCATTTCTATTGGGGTGACAGATGTTGTTGTGGTTGTTATGTACCATTGAGTTGTACCCCTCTTAGCGACCCCTCCTTGGGTTTCCAAGGCAGTATCACTACAGAAGTAAATTGCCCCATCTTCCTTCCGAGGAGTGGCTGGTGGGTTTGAATAGCCAGCCTTCTGGTTAGCAGTCAAGTGCCTTAGCCACTATGCTACCCTGAATTAAGTGAGAAGTGAGTTATAAAAATATCTGGGTGAATATCTGTTCTAGGTAGAGGGAACAGCAAGGGCAAATGCCCACAGGTGTGTTTGGCAAGTTTAAAGGAGAGTAAGGAAACTGTGGGACTGGATAAAGTAAGTGAGAAGGAGAAAGATTATGCATATGGAGAGACAGAAGTTCCTGGATGGTGCAGTTAAGGCATTGGGCTGCTAACTGAAAGGTTGAAGGTTCCAGTTCACCATGGCACCTTGTGGAAAGGCCTAGTGATCCATTTTCTAACACTCATCCTTGAGAACCCTATGGAACAGAGTTTTACTCCAGCACATAGTAGGTTGGCACAAGTTGGAATCAACTCGATGACAACTGATTGTGGTTGCTTTTTTCCTGCACCAAAAGAATTGAGTAGTTGAGACAGAACTCTATGGCCTACAAATCCTAAAATGGTTATTATCTCTTTCTTTATGGAAAAAGTTTTCTAATCGTTGGTTGAGTTAAGTACATATTTTTAAAAAATGTCCTTTTAAATAATGATATCTAGGAAGATCCAAGAAGGTGGACAGGGCAGATATACAATGCAGGCCTCTACAAGAAAGACTCAAAAAAACAAGTGAAACAGATACAAATGATGATCCTAGAACCCAGGGCATCAAGGAAAGAATAAAGAAGAAGATAAAATACCAATTAGAGGAAGAGAAGGAACAAAAACATTGAGCAAGGGGATTTACAGTGTGTTAAAATGCCCACCGACACAGCGTGGCCCTGTGAATTATTGCAAGCTGCTTTCTTATAGGGTCAAGAACCAGATAACGGTCTTTGGTTGCCCAGGAGTGCACTGGCACCCACATTGGGGATCAGCAACCAGAGAGGTGTGATCTGCCCCCTTACCCTGCATGACCTCCCAGTGACCAGAGACGTGGCCTTTTGGAATCCCATCCACCCAAAGCCAGTCAAGCTCCCCCCACCACTGCCAGTGCTGTGCCATTTTTTTTCTTTTCTATTTTGTATTTCATTTTAGCTCTTCCCTCTTCCATCCTTATTTTTCGTTTCTTTCCTTTCTTCCTCTTCAGTCCCACCCTCTCTTTTTAAATTTGATCCTGCAGAGCAGACACTTTACCCACTGTTGTATCTTCAGTCAGCAGCACCCATCTCCACTCCCTCCCTTGTTTTTTTTTTCCCCTTCCTCTCCCCACTTTTGCTTTTCTTTTCATTTTTGATCCTGTGGAGTATATGCCCCACTTCCTGCCACCTCTGCATTCAGTAGTGCCCTCCTACTCCATTCTGTACCACATTCCTGCTACAGCTGTGTTTGGCGACTAGAGCTGGCCCAGCATTCTGCTGCTTTTTTTCCTCCTCCTTATATATCTCTTTTTTCTTAGATATTTCCTCTCCACCCCCCGTTGTTTTTCACTTCTTTTGTTTTGATTCCTCTTCCAGTATCCCCTCTTTTTCTCTTGCAGTAGTAAGCCAGTAACCCTACCCAACCTGACCAGCCACACCTGTCCCCCCACCCACTGGGCAAATGTCACCACTCACTTAAGTACCACTGGATTGACCACAGATGGAAACCAACACCCACCCAGGCTGCCTTAGCTGCTTTACATGACCAGCAATCTGAGACTCATGTTTTTACTTCCACCCACTATCAAATCCACCTGGAGACAGGTGGTGAGTTTCTCAGCTGCTAAATTAGCAGGTAGAGTAGCAAGTTGGCCCCATTGCCAAGATACATTAAAAAAAAAAAAACCTATACAAAAAACATGGTGGAGTAAATCAATGTACAATCAACAGAAAAATGCAACACCACCATGATGTCTTGAACACTACAGACAACTTCAAATCACACAAAAAAATAGGACAAAACAGCTCAAGAAACTGACAAAAATATAGGATCAGGAAATCTCCCAGAGGAATAAATGCTATTGGTACTACCTGATAAGAAATTCAGAAGAATTATATTTAGATATTATCAATAGATTGAGAGAAACATCATGGAAACTGCAGACAAAACTAAGGAAAACATAGAAAAAAACTCTATAATAATAATAATAATAATAATAATAATAATAATAATAAAGACACAACACCAGATGAACAAAACACATGGAAAATTAGAAGCCATACAAAAAGAGCAAATAGAAATCCACAAGATAAATACTAAAATTTCAAAAATTGGTAATATATTGGAAGGGCAAAGGGATTGAATTGAAACAATGGAAGATAGAATTAATGAAGTTGTAGACAAATCTCTTAATACTACTCTTTTAAAGGAATAATCAGAAAAAAGAACTACCACCTTACCCCCTCCCCCCCCCAAAAAAAATTAAAAAATTACAAAAGCTTAAGAATTATGTGGGTTACCATCAAGAGGAAATAGATTCTAGAAGAGAGAAAAAGGAAAAAAAAAAAAAAACTAAGAAAATTGTAAAAGATTTCTTGGAAGAAAACTTACTGAATATCATGAAAAATGAGAAAATATGCATTCAAGAACTTCTGGTTAGCAGTCAAGTGCTTTAGCCACTATGCTACCAGAGCTCCTTCAACAACTTCAGTGAATCCCAAATAGAATAGACCGTCAAAAGAAAATCACCAAAACTCACTGCCATGGAGTTTATTGACTCACAGCCACCCCTCCTTGAGTTTCTGGGGTGGAGTCTCTTCAGAAGTAGGTTGCCCAGTCTTCCTTCTAAGGAGGGCTAGAGGGAAATCACCAACACATATCATCATTAAACTGTCCAAAACCAAAGACAAAGAAACAATCCAAAAGCAGTTTGAGATAAACACAAGATTACCTACAAAGGAGAACCCAAAAGACTAAGCTCTTATTTCTTGGCAGAAACCATACAGACGAGAAGACAATAGGATAACATATATAAAACTCTGAAAAAAAAAAAAGCAAAATTGTACAACAAGAATTATATACCCAGCAGCATCACCCATCACACAATTTTGCTTTACACTGTACAGTCTTGTTGATCAAACATGATAACAACGCATGTCTAATTGGACAAAAGGGGCCCTGGTGGCACAGTGTTTAAGTGCTTGGCTGCTAACTAAGAAAGTGGTGGTTTAAGTCCACTGTTTTGGAGACAGGTGTGACAGTCTGCTTCTGTAAACATTAAAGCCTTGGAAACCCACTGCCATTGAGTTGATTCTGACTCATAGCAGTCCCTACTGGGTTTCCAAGGCTGTAAATCTTTATAGAAGTAGATTGTCTCATCTTCCTCCCATAGAGCACTTGGTGGGTTTGAACTTCTGACCCTCTGATTGACAGCTAAATGTCTTATTCACTACACCACCAGAGCTCCATTCATATAGGGCAGTTGTCCTCTCTCCTATAGGATTGCTATGAGTCAGAATTGAATTGAAAGCAATGCATGTGTTGTATTTTTTACTGGAGGAAACCAGTGAACCTAAACTGGAAAAAAAGACATCTCAAAATAAATGAGTAAAAGAAGATGCAATAAGAGGAGAGCAGCTAGTTTTCTTTTTTATGAATAATCATTTCTACGAGTAACATTGGCAAATATTAAGACATAATCAATTAGTCTAAAATCTCAAAAACACTCTTTCGTTCTGCATTCCACAGTAGATAGTGAGATTTTTCAGGAAAGTTTCAGGGGATTTAATTATTTTCCAGAGTCTACCATCTGCCAACCAACTCACTACTTCCTTAAATTTGGTTATACTCCCATGTGCAATAATAATGTACTACTCTTAACCTTCATTTTAATGTAAGGAAGGATTTCATTAATACCCTTTTAACTACTGCTCTAATTAATATGTATAAGTCAAAAGAGCTGATTTCCACTTCCTAGATTACATAAAGAAGAGGAACTGAAAAGTCGTGAAACAAGAGCTTTATCTAAGTACACAGTAAGATGCTCAACAATGCATACTAAAAGTGAATTTCTCATAAGGGAGCATACAGCCAGAATTTCTGTGCCAAGCAATTCCATTGACAGAATGCAAAGTTGTGTGTTCTATCATCAGGAGGCTCAGCTGAAAAGAGAACTCAATACTATGGGAAATGATTGAACAAAGGCCAAGTGAATAGAAATAACACTTCTTTCTTTCTTTTTCTTTTTCTTTTTCTTTTTTTTTTTTTTGGGCAAGTATTGTGTTCTAACATTCCAACTCTCTTTAAAAATATTTCAGTAACCCTGGGTTCATTTTTAAATTATTCTTTTTCTCACAAATAAGCACTGGATGAAAAATTGGTCACACACATAACAACAACAACTCATTTCTTGTGCATCATCTTCTTAGAAAAACTTTCTAAAGTAGATTTTTGAGAAATAAACCAAGAAAATAAGTTCATGGCACCACCAATCAGATAAAACTAAAAATTTGAAATTTCTGCTTATTATTAGTGTTATAGCAACATCTGCCAAAGAAAACACTGCATCTAACGAAGCAAGAAATATGAGCTGTGACTACTCAGTGAAGACGAAATTTATAGATTTTGTTTTAAGGAACTCTGTATAGTATTTAGTTAAGAAGTCACCATGAAATTTCCCTTCATCTATCTTCTGAGAACTTATGATTTCACAACAATTCCAAATTCATCTGTGAAGGAGTCTTAAATTCTCTGAGTTGATAAAATCCTCATGGAATTTTCAGGAAAATTCACATGAGAAACTCATTTGATTTAATCCATCAAGATGTTATGCTAGGCTCTGTGGATGATGAAAATATGATGAAAACATGGCTTCCTTCTTCAAAGATTGTACAAGTAAGGCCAGCAGGGGAGAAAAATAGGCAATTATGTTAAATGTAAACATTTATTTTACATTATGTTAAATGCAAATATTTCACTAAATGCTACAACATATATGGTTAGTATTGGGGAGGTAATTTGTGAAGAAATGAGGTTGAATCAGAAAATCTCCATGAGGGCCTCTTGCGAACAGGAACCAGACAAGGATGCCTGCTATCACTACTTCTATTCAACGTTGTACTGGAAGTCCCAGCCAGGGCCATCAGGCATAAAAAGGGAAATCAAAGGCATCCGAATTGGTAAGAAAGAAGTCAAACTATCCCTATTTGCTGGTGATATGATCCTATATCTAGAAAACCCAAGAGACTTAGTCAAAACTCTATTGGAACTAATTGAGAGATTCAGCATCGTGGCAGGATATAAGATCAACATCCAAAAATCAGCTGGATTCCTTTACACCAGCAAAGAGATTGCTGAAAAAGAAATAAGAAAATGAATATAATTACAATAGCTACCCCCAAAAAAAAAAAGAAAGAAAAAATACTTGGGAATAAATCTTGTCAGGGACACAAAAGACCTGTACAAAGAAAACTATAAAAAATTACTTCAAGAAACCATAAGAGATCTATATAAATGGAAGAAGATACCATGCTTGTGGATAGGAAGATTGAACATTGTGAAAATATCAATTCTACCTAAAGCAATCTATACATTCAATGCAATCCTAATCCAGATCCCATCAGCATTTTTTAAGGATATGGAAAAACCAATCACTAACTTTATGTGAGAAGGAAAGAGACCTTGAATAAGCAAAGCACTATTGAAGAAGAAGAACAAAGTAGGAGGTCTCACCCTGCCAGATCTCAAAATCTACTATACAGCCACAGTAGTCAAAACTGCCTGGTATTGGTACAACTACATACACATTGTTGTTGTTGTTGTTTACCGTTGAGTCGGCCCCGACTCATAGCGACCCCTCCTTGGGTTTCCGAGGCAGTATCACTGCGGAAGTAGATTGCCCCATCTTCCTTCCGAGGAGTGGCTGGTGGATTTGAACCACCAGCCTTCTGGTTAGCAGTCAAGTGCCATAG
>NW_006921594.1:8361962-8365378 GCF_000298275.1 Orycteropus afer afer
TGTTCAACAAGACAGAAAATAACAAATGCTGGTGAGGATGTGGAGAGGTTGGGACTCTCATACACTGCTGGTGGGACTGTAAAATGGTACAACCACTGTGGAAAGAAGTATAGGGATTCCTTAAAAAGTTGGAATTAGAAATACCATTTGAACCAGCCTTTCCATTACTAGGCATATATTCTAACGAAGTGAGAGCCATGACAAAAGCAGACATATGCACACCCATGTTCATGGCAGCACTGTTTACAATAGCCAAAAGATGGAAACAACCTAGGTGTCCACCAGCTGAGGAATGGATAACCAAACTTTAGTACATATACACAATGGAATACTATGCAACCTTAAAGAATAACCTAGAATCTACAAAACACAGCATGACATAGATGAACTTGGAGGACATTTAGCTGAATAAGTCAATCACAGAAGGACAAATATTGTATTAGTCTGTTATTATAAAAGTCAAGGAAAGGTTTATCTATGGAAGGAAGTTTTCTTTGTTGGTTATCAGGGGTGGGAGGGGAGGGGAGAGAACACTGTTAGATAGGTAGTGATAAGTATTGATTTGGGTGAAGAGAAGGGCACTGTACCAAATGTGAGTGATTAACATGGTGGTATTGAGGAAGAGGAAGACATAGAGAGGTACATGGGAGGAGCAGACAACAAAGGTGAACCCTTTTGCACATACAGTACTGCATTGTCAGTGAAGACAAACATGGGTATATGGGTGGATAAATGGGTGGACAGGATTGGCAGACAATGGTTGTGCAAGTGTATTTGTATGATCTGTAAGAATTCCCAGGTATATAGTAGAGCTGACTAGGGACAAGTTTATAGCTACTTCTTGGTCACAGCCAGCTACCCAGAGGGACCAAGTGGTTGAACTGGTGGGCTTGGGACCATAGTTGCAGGGGACATCAAGCTCAATTGGCATAACATACTACATAAAACATTGTTCCATCTCCTACTTTGGCAAGTAACAACTGGGATTGCTTGCAAGCAGCCATCTAGATGCAATGATGGGTCTCTCCTCGTCCAGAGCAAAGAAGAATGAAGAAAATCAAAGTTTCATGGAAACAATTAGTCCTAGCAACTGGTCCACCATGTGATCCACAGCCTATGATTATGAGACCACAAGAACTAGAAGGTGCCTGGCTATGACTGTCAACCACTTGGAAGGTGATCTATGTGGGAGATCCTGGATGGAGAGGGGGAACAATGTGGAATAAAACTCAAAACCATTTGGAAAAAAAAAAAAGAAGAAGAAGATAAAGGGGACCAGGTTTGCTGGTCTGATAGAGCCTGGTAGATCCATTGAGACTATGGCTCCTACCTGACCTTCTGGTCTGGACTGGAACCCACACCTGTGGCTTCCAGCCAAACAAAAGACAGGCATATGAGTTCAACATTTACCTTAGGTAGATGCTATCCTTGGAGAGAACAACCATGGGAGAAAGAAGGGCTGTTTATGCACAGGGAGACAGCTCAGGGGGCAGGAGTGCATGGAGGGATGGACACAGGAAATAGGTAACTATCAGGAAGAAGTGGGAGGGGAGCTGTTGCATTGGGGTAAATTGTAGTCAATGTCATGAGACAAAGCGTATGTGAACTGCTGTATGGAAAGGGAATTTGCTCTGTAAATTTTCACCCAAATCACAATTAAGAAAAAAAAAAGAACATCTCCATGAAGGAAAGGACATTTGAATGGGTTTAAAAGGAAGGGTTGAATGTAGAAAAATCAATAGAAATAATATCAGTAGAGGCACAGAGATTGCAAACTCTAGTCTATCTCCAGATAATTGAGAAGAATATGGATTGTGTGACATGTAGGGTTATGGGGGGAAAAATGGGAAATTAAACTGGAGAAATCAGTTATAGTTAGATTTTAGTTGAGTTAGTATGTGACAATGTCAACAGTGATTTGCCAATAATGATAACACATGAACATTTTTCCTTCACTGGGATGGTGTGACTGAAGCTATGGTACAGGAAAATTAATGAGAAACTTGGAATAGGTTGGGTTAAGGAAAGGGAGAGACTATAGCACGGCGAACAATGAGGTGTCGAAGGAAGTTGTTTCAGTTTACACTAATGAGAACTTTAGTTTCAGGATGATGGCTTTGTGAAATAATACACTATGTATCTGTTTAAATCAGTGCAGCATTATAGGCCTGAAAACCTGATTTTAGAGAAGGTTTTGTGAACCTCGTCAGGTTGTATATTTTTATTCTAAGGATAAATTTGCAAAAGAGTTAGAGTTTTTGGATATCTTCCTTACTCCTCTTTTAGACAGTTAAAAAGTTTGCATTTTCAAATAGGCTATTCATATCACAAATCTATAGCCCTAATGTGCCTTAATATCCAAAATATGTCATAGCTCATGACAAAAATTTAGGCCTTCTACTATTCTTATGGATTTCTCTGTTTCTAATGCAGGAAGCATGAAGTATTCTGATGATCACATCTTGTTTTTGCAAAGAAGTCTCCCTTTATTCTCTCCTAGGACTGATCATAGTATTTGAGATATATTTTACACAGTACCACTCAGTGAAAATCATATGCTATTGAGAGCCCAAGTGCAGCAATTCAAGTGACATTGATTGATTTGCTACAAGTTTCCATGAAGAAAATACTTCACCAATTCAATTGTTCTGTTAATGTTGAATTAAATGCTAATACTTA
Source organism: Orycteropus afer afer (assembly GCF_000298275.1). NCBI lineage: Eukaryota > Metazoa > Chordata > Mammalia > Tubulidentata > Orycteropodidae > Orycteropus > Orycteropus afer. Next base: position 8,364,642 of record NW_006921594.1, read on the forward strand.
CAATGTTCACAATTTGAGCATAAATGAAACATCCAAAGATTACATTATAACCCAACCTAAAGATTATAAAAGATGACTGATGCCATACGTTTTTCATTTAAATATTTGTATGTGGATAATCATCTAACTAAGTCTATTACTGCTCTTACAAAGTGACAGAACCATCATTCCTTAGAAGTTTCTATTATAAAACTGTAAGTGGACTGTTAAACTTTGGCTCAAGGGCACAATAACCCTCCCATCAGCATAATTTAATCATCAACATAAGCTAATGGAAATTACATTTGATATTCAATATATTGTAATTCTTGCCTCATACATTCCATAACTATGGATTTTCTAAAACAGATTAATTTTATATATTGTAATGCCATATTATACATAAACACTTATATATTCTTTTATAACTTTATTATTTTGGGGTAGGAATTATTTCACTTATCTATGTACTTGGAAAATGATATTTTTCTTTTCTTTTTTTTTTTACTCTGTTAGAATGTAATTCTTTATTGAATACATAATTTATTTTTATAGGTATACGTATAAAGAAAACTTCACAACAATTAGGAATTTGAGAGCTGGAATTACCTGATACTTCACAGTTTATATAATATTTTATTTAATTTTCATATTCTGTTGTTGTTAAGTGTCGTCGAGTCGTTTCCGACTCATAGCGACCCCATGCACAGCAGAACGAAACACTGCCCGATCCCGCACCAGCCCCACAATCCCTGCTA
>NW_006921594.1:8367228-8373530 GCF_000298275.1 Orycteropus afer afer
CTTGCTTTCTTCATGGATAATGTTCTTGATATCTTCCCACAATTCATCTGGCTTTCGGTCACTGGTGTTCAATGCATCAAATCTATTCTTTAGATTCTACTGAGAAGTAATTCCCACCACCCTCCCCCTAATTTAGTGATACATTTGTGAAGGGAATGAGTGTTTTTGAATCCCTAGTAGGTGAAAAAGCCTTATATAACTTTTTTTTTTCTACTCTTTATAAAATCTTGTATTGTTTTTAGTTGTCATCAAGTCAGTTTGCCTCTTGATGACTCCAAGTGTGCAGAGTACAACTGTTCCATTGAGATTTCAAGGCTGTGACCTTTTGGAAGAAATTAACTAGGCCTGTCTTCTCAGGTGTCTCTAGGTGCGTTTGAACTGGCAACCTTTTGTCTAGTAGTTAAGAGCCTAGCCATGTGTGCTACCCAAAGACTCCCATAAAACCCCATAGTTTCTAAATTTTAAAAATGGAGGGAATTGAGGCTCACACAAGTTAAGAACATGTACTTAACTTACATCTCTTTTAGCTTGCAAACCATCAGTTCTTTCCTTTATATCAAGCTGTTGTGAAGCAGTATGCATTATTAACAGTGGAATTCCAGACACCCCTGGGTACTTCCCTGTAGGAGTTGCTATACAAAGGAATCATGTTAGATGAAATGTTAAACAAAATGACTTCTAAGTCTTTTCTATTCCTGAGACTCTAAATCAATTCCACTAGACCACACAGAATCCTAAAATACTGTTTAATTTTAGAGCCCCCTGCTAAAATCCAAGGCTCTTGGCCAAAGTACAGTGGCTACATCCTCACAAAGCACGTAAAGTACAAACTGCTAACTATTCAGTTAGTGGTTAAGAACTTAACCATTTGTGTCACTCAGTGACTCCCCTAAAAACCAGGATGGCTGATAATATTATCTACATTTTAAAAACTCACAGAAGCAGATTTAATAACAACATATGCAGTCAATCAGATAATATAAGCCCTAACCACTTTACTATTGACTATACTAAGCCCAAGGAGCCCTCCTGGTGCAATGATTAAGAGCTTGGCCACTAACTGGAAGGTTGGTACTTTGGACTCAGTAGTTACTCTGTGTGACTCTCCTGGTAATCTGCTTCAATAAAGATGCAGTCTAGGTAACTATCTATGGGCAGTGATACTATGTCCTACAGGGTCACCATGAATTGGAATAGACTTGATGGCACACAACAACAACAATATACTAAGCATAGAAATGCATTCTTGGTTACAATTCTTAGTCATCTAGTGTTGCTATAATAGATACACCACAAGTGGGAGGCTTTAACAAACCAGTTTATTCTCTCACAGTTCAGGAAGCTAGAAGTCCCAAATCAGAATGCCGACTCTAGGGGAAGGCTTTCTCTGTCTGTCCACTCTGGGGGAAGGTTCTTTTCTCTTCAGCTTCTGCTCCTGGGTGATCTTTATGTAGCTTGGCATCTCTCTGCCCTCATCTCTGCTTGTTCACTTGCTTGTTTAATCCTTTATATCTCAAAGAAGAGATTGACTTAAAACACACTCTGTCCTAATACTGTCCATTAGCATAACAAAGAAAAACCCATTCCCAAATGGGATTATAATCACAGGTATAGGGATTAAGTATTATAATAATATTATTTGCAGTATATTTTTTTTGTGGGGAGCACAATTCAATCCATAACAGTTTCTAATTGATGTAATGACTTTTTAAAAGCCATCAATCTATAGATGGAAATTCTCAGATATCAAAATTCTTCTTTATTGCATATCTACCTAATATCTAAATTTCTATACTTGTATAATGTAAAAAGTACGCTTGAACTGGGAATCAGAAGACCTAGATTCTAATCTTGGTTTTGCTGCTAATTATCAAGTGATGTAACCTCTCTATACTTGATAGATATATCTATAAAATTATAGATATCACATTACTCAGCAAACATTCCTTGAGTCCTTAATATAAGCCAAGTTATGGGACTAGTATTATCTATAAGGCATAGAATAAACAAACAAACAACGAAACCCACTACCATTGAGTTGGTTCCGACTCATAGTGACCTTTTAGGACAGAGTAGAACTTCCCTATAGGGTTTCCAAGGCTGAAAATCTTTACAGAAGTAGACTGCCTCATCTTTCTCATGTGAAGCAGGTCGTGGGTTTAAACTGCTAATCTTTTGGTTAGCAGCCAAATACTTTAACCACTATGTCACCAGAGCTCCTAAGGCATAGAGTAGACAAGTCTGACAAAATATTTACCTGCTATCTGTAACTATGTTAAGTTTTTTCAAATTATCATTCCCTATTCTAATATTCCGGAGCTCTGGTAGCATAGTGCCTAAGGCACGTTACTACTAACCAGAAGGCTGGCAGCTCAAACCCACCAGCCTCTCTTCGGAAGGTAGGTTGGGCAATCTACTTCCGTAGTGACACTGCCTCAGAAACCCAAGGAGGGGTTGATATTAATTATGTTCGACTCAAGGGCACATAACAACAACAACATTTTAATATTCTGCAATATTCTGTATATCTGAGAACAGCATTCCCTAAACTATATTCTGTTGTTATATTATTTAAGTAGAAACACTATAAAAGATTTTATTTTGTTGAATATCACTGACAGACACTGTTGTTATTGTTGTTGTTGTTGTTATGTGCCATCGAGTTGAACCAACTCATAGCGACACCTCCTTGGGTTTCCACGGCAGTATCACTACAGAAGTAGATTGCCCAACCTTCCTTCCGAGACACAGAGAAAACTATTCAACATGACAGAGTCACCACTTTAAACCAGCATTTAGGTAAATATTTATCCAGTATAATATTTATTTATGTGGTATTTCCCAAGGTGGTTGAGGTGGTGCCAAATGACTCAGTTTAAAATGAAAGATAATTGAAAATAATCTTTGAAAATAATTTTAACTCACATCTATAGATTCAGGCTCATGTACAAAATGAATAGAAATTGTAGAAATTTTGAGTTAACACTTTAGCAAACTTGGGTCAAACTGGGAGAATGGGAATAATATTTACATGACATCTTTCCTCATAGTCACAAGATTTCCAACACTTGAGGAAGTTGAATTTTGGGTGCCTTCACGGAAGTAGAGAATTTGAGAGGTAAGAGGACCCTCAAGAAAAAAAAAATCATCTGCCCTAAATTCCAGACAAAATGTCTAAAGCCCAAAGTGAATTAGAGAGTTGCTCAATTCCACAAAAAAAAAAAAAAAAAACACTGTCACTGAGTTGATCCCAACTCATAGCAAGCCCTATTGGGTTTCCAAAGATGTAAATCTTTACGAAAACAGACAGCATCATCTTTCATCTACAGAGTGGCTGATGGGCTCAAACCACTGACCTTCTGGTTAGCAGCCAAATACCTTAACCACTACACCACTAGCACTCCTTTCCTCAATTCCTAGCTCATCATCAACAACAAAAATCTGACAATGACAGCAAATAATGCTAGGCATCTCTGTCTATTTTCAGGTGGAATATACTAATCCATTTTCTGTTTACCAGTCTTTGAAGAGGCAAGAGGGTTGCATTTTTTCCATAATTTTTTACATAGAGGTATATTTATCTGTTGAGTATCATGCATTTTGGTGCCAAAATTCAGGGAATTTTTTCACAGATTTTCCCAGCATAATAGTATGATTTCTTCATTCTTTGACCATCCTATCTGGTTGACTCTATAATACAGTTTATGATATCTTGCATACCTTTTCCTGTGATGAAGTATCCATAACATGACATCTGTATTTCCATAAAATGTGTTATATGCATATTAATATGATACAACACATGTGACACTGTCAATTAACCATGTGGTACCTCTCATATTAGTGCTTTTACATTTTTTATCTGGTTTTCATCTCAGTAGCACTTCCTGTATCCACCTTGTACACCTCATAGTGCCCAGTAGATGCTTGGTAAATGATATTAAAAACATTTTTTAAGGTATTTAAAGGTCTTTTCCTCAAAAAAAAAGTGCCTTAGTTTATTAGCAGTCAAATAATATACACCATCTCAATTATGAAAGTTACTAACCTATTGAAGAGAAATAATTTTCAGAATGCCATTTCTTTGTGTTAGGCAGCTGTTAAACAGCAAATACTATTCCATTTAAACATTAAGAGCTTATCAAAATATCTAGCAGGGAAGAATTACGATATAGTTTGGAAAAAATAATATATCATTTTTATTTTGAAAATTTTATTTTGAAAACAATGTATCTTGTTTTCATAAGGCAAATGACAGATGTAAAATTGGGCAAAATTTTTCTTGCCTTAGTGGAGGTATACAGCAAAGGTTGATTTTTTCACCTGAGGGAGTAACCTCCTAAGAGTTTATGAAATATTTATGCTTATTCAAAACAATTGTAGGCTTTAAAATGTTGAGATACCCTATTACAAACTACTACTAGACCATAAATTAAAAACAAAAATCCTTAGACACAAATTGACCAAATCTTCACTGAAGAGTTTCATAAAGAATTTATAAGTTTTAGAAAATTTTTTACAAACTTTTCCAAAACTTAATATTCTAGTAAAGGAAGACTGTTAATATTTCAGTGAGGTCTTTAAAATAATTGTTGAATAATGAGAGCACATTAAATTGTCTAAGCCAGGTGGGGAATCATTAATAAACTAATCTTTATCTAGGTGTGAATTGAGATAAAATCTTTTTAAAATATAATAGATTAGAGATTTTATATTAGTAAGGAAGGTATCAATAATATAAAAGGTTTCTTTCATGTTAAAATTTTCTATTTCAAAAGAATAGTATAAAGTTGACCCTAATAACCTTGCTGATCCATATATTAGAATTTAAAATTTATGGACTACTGGAAGATGTCAAGATTACAAACCAAAGGATTGTAATTCATATTCTAGCCCTGTCATTCTGAGTGTCAGGCTAATCCTTAAGCCTTGTGTTTCTTCAGTTTCCTCTTCTGCAAAATGCCTTTCATAATAATTTTCACCTACTTACCACAGGGTTATTATAAGGCTCACTATGATCTTTGGCACAAAGTACGTTCTTAACAAATGTCTGAAGAACATTGATGAATGCATGCAAAACAGTAATAGAGTACACAAATAAATTCTCTATGTATCTAAATATCTGAGTGACTTTTAAATGTTAAACCAGATTACTATTCTCCTTCAGATTCCTTAAGGCTTTCTGAATATGTATTCTCTTAATTTCATACCTGAAGCAATAGCTAGAGATTCCTGAAGGATCCACTTCCCACCTGCATGTCAGCACAGTTCCGGGAAACACCTGGCTTCTTATAATTTTCACTTGGGACAATATGCTTAAGTGTAGAGTACAATGATTTATAGTGGAGGTTCATACAACTAAGTTCTTAAGGCAAGTAATTGATTTCTTGAATTTTTTGATGCAGTATACACACATCATAATTATTTGGTTCAAAGGTTTAAAAGTATGTGTCAAGGACTTTGAAGAGTCTGAGATTTTACCCTACTTGAAAAGTAACAGGTTAGACTGCCAGAGTTTCATGGATGTTGAAGAGGGAGGATACATATCCTCTGGGTCAGAAACCAAAAACTTTATTATTGATGGCTCAGCAGGCAGTCTGAGCTTCATGCATGCATTGGTTCCCATTGTCCCCACCACATTCCAAGGGAATGACACAGAGGCAGACCCAGGAGCATGTTGTTTACAGTAGGCTTGCATCACAGCTGAGAACCCTGAATTTAGGAAACCATCCTATTTTATTGGAGGACTACAATCAAATCTAATTAACTTTTGCCCCACAGGAGATACTATCTCTGCCTTCTGAGACTGTTCACTATACAAACTCAGTTGCTATAGAGTTGATTATGACTCACAGTGATCCTATGAGTATGAGAGCACAAATATGTCCATAGAGTTTTCAGTGGCTGATGATCAGTAGTTCACCTGGCCTTCTGAGGCACCTCTGGGTAAACTCTAGTCCCCAACTTGTTCGTGTCCATGCTCACAAGATGTGCAGAAAAACAAGGGTCCCATTGAGGATTTTATCATGGAAGAATGTTGCAGGCATCACCACCTGGTTTTGGACCCTAACCATGTACATAAGTGAAAAGTGGGTATAATTTTCTAATTCAGTAGTGTTCTATTTAGGTTCAGAGGTAGAATTTTTGCCTTACATAAGGGACATTCAGGTTTGACTCCCAACCAATGCATTTCATTCTGTTCATGTATCCTATGAGATCATGAGAAGGAACTGAATGAACAAAACTTGTTTTTGCTAGAAATGAAATTCATGATATTGAAGGATGGTTTCAAATATAATAAT
>NW_006921594.1:8376577-8378200 GCF_000298275.1 Orycteropus afer afer
TTGATGGCACATAACAACAACAACAACAACTTAGACACTATTCTATATTATATTGTTCACCCTCTGCTAGTCTCAGGTTAGCCAGTTGGAGCTTGCTTTTGTTCCATTAACACAAATCATTTCCATAAACCTGTCCTGCCTTCGATGGTGGAGCTGTATGTATCTTGACTCAGTGGCTTCTGTTACCACTTAGGGGCATAACCATATTCAGAATGTTAACAAGAGAGACACAATGTAGTGTCATAAGAAATTTTTTTCAAAGTAGTGCAAAACTTAAGTCCTGGAGTCAGATATAACAATATAATAAGATTTAAATTCCAGCTTATTATCTATTATGGGACTTTTCCAGGTCATCTAACCTCTGTATGATTACATGTCTATAAAACTGGGATGAAAATGTCACTCTGGCCTGGAACAAAATCAGTGCTCAAAAATGCCATTATAGGATCTTCACTGGGGAGACCCTACTCCAACCCCTCTGTGGGAGAGTGAGGAAAGTGAGAGGATCCTAAAGTTAAGGCTGCCAGCTTGCTGGCACCAGAAGAGTAAGTGTTCACTATGAGCCCACCTTTGGTTCCTTCCAGGCAGTGATGTCAATAAACAAAAAACACAGATGTGTAATAGCATTATGTATAGGCTGCACTGCCCTGACTTCAGTTGGTGGTTGAATCAGCATTGGTCCAGTGCTTAGAATCTTTCCTGAGAGCTTGTTGTTGTTGTTGTTGTTGTTGTAGTTATGTGCCGTGCAGTAACACCCGACTCATAGTGACCCCTCCTTGGATTTCTGAGGCAGTTGTCACTACTGAAGTAGATTGCCCAACCTTCCTTCTGAGGAGTGGCTGGTGGGTTTGAACCGCCAGTCTTCTTCTTAGCAGTCAAGTGCCTTAGGGACTATGCTACCAGAGCTCCCTTGTTGTTAGGTAATATCTTATCAGTTCTGACTCATAGTGACCCTAAGTACAACAGAAGGAAACACTGCATTGTTTTATGCTATCCTCACAATCATCACTATGTTTGTGCAGCCATTGTGTCAACCCATTCATTGAGATTCTTCCCCTTTTTTGCTGACCCTCTCTTTTGCCAAGCATGATGTCCTTCTCCAGGGACTAGTTCCTCCTGAGAACATGTCCAAAGTACATGAAATGAAATTTCACCATCTTGCTTCTAAAGAGCATTCTGGCTGTACTTCTTCTAAGACAAGCTTGTTCTTCTGACAGTCCATGGTATATTTACTATTCTTCTCCAATATCATAATTCAAATACATCAATTCTTCCTTGGTCATCCTTATTCATAATCCATTTTCCATATGCATATGAGGTGATGAAAATATCACGACTTGAGTCAGGTGCACCTTAGTCCTCAAAGTGACATCTTTGCTTTTTAACATTTTTTAAAAAAAATCTTTTGCATCAGATTTGCCCTATGAAATACATCATTTAATTTCTTGACTGCTGCTTCCATGGTTGTTGATTGTAGATCCAAGTAAAATGAAATCCTTGATAACTTCAATCTTTTCTTCTTTTATCCTGATATTTTTTATTTGTCCAGTTCTGAGGATTTTTGTTTTCTTTGTGTTCTGGTGTTATCCATACTGAAGGCTGGCCTTGTCTTTGATATTCATC
>NW_006921594.1:8379638-8384201 GCF_000298275.1 Orycteropus afer afer
CCAGGACTTGTGGAGTAAATACAGCCAGAGTCAATTCTGTCTTTTTAATTATGGTTTAATTCATTTGGCTGAGGCTTGCTTTTTAATGCTAAACCCATAAGGTGTCGTTCCCCCCCTACCCCAAAATTCTCCCATTGCCTGTGCAACTGAGATGGGTTGTGTAACTCGTTTGATGCTCAGATCAAACTCCAAACATATTCTTGACTTTCTTTGCTTTTATGATTGATCAAGTCTGTGTACTTACAAATTACTAACATTAAAGGAAGGTAAAGATTTCTTGATGACCTAGTTAAATACTAGCATTTTCTTTGTTTTTCCTTCCCTGCTCTTAATATTCAGGGATAGTAGGTTTTGACGGCTATCATCTTGGGCATAATTGCAGTTACCTATGACATCAAACGATCTTAGGAAGTACCTCCTGTAAGAATGCCATGTTATAGAGGTTGTTGTTGTCCATGATTGGTAGGGAAACTCAGTGATTAATCCCAAACTTGAGGTAGCTGATTCCTCCTTACAGCCATGAAGTTTTTCCATTTCTGAATACCAGGTGAGATTCCCCACCACCACCCAAAATTCTAGATCTCTATTACTTGCATCAGCATGTTAGGATTATTCCATAATTTTCTTCCATGAGATTCTGAATTATGGTACCCAAATGAAGTACACACACCCACTGACAATGAAATCCCACAGCAACTTCATTGACATTTATTGTTGGCATACATTTGCTTAGATTCCAGGGATGAACTTTGGAGAGAAAAGTAGAAAATAATGACATATATTTAATAGTATGAGTCCATTTGATCCAATAGTTTAATACTTTTTAATCATAACTTCTTTTGTTCCAACAATATATCTTCTGTGAAAATTCAATAGGGAAAGATGAAATGAGAGGAAATACAATTGAAGCAGTGGTGGCTTGGTTCTTGGGACTGGGGAGACCAGACCTCCTGCCTGATCGATGTCTTCTCCCTGCACTCTGAGAATGCTCTGAAAAAATCACTAGGCTTCCAAACAGCATAGATTAAAAAAATTTGATCAAAGATAATCCTCTCAGTTCAATTATGGTCCCCCAAATATGTATTGAGCAACTCCTAAATTCTTGCATTCTTCTACCAAAGTGACTATGGTTTTGACTCTCAATACACTTATATTCTCAAAGTTGTTGCTGTCCAATCAGTTTCCACTCATAGCAACCCTATACTAAAACCAAAACCACTGCCATGAAATCAATTCCAACTCACAGAGACCCTATAGAGGGGATTAATTTCATAATCTAACTTAATGTGGTCAGTGTTTTGTTTGAAGTTTGCTTAGGATGCTATGGGACTAAAGAGAGAAGTGTAGTCTTGGAGTGGTACAGAAGGCTCCCTGCAGAAATTGATTTAATGGTTGAGTTGGCTTTTCTAAATGATAATCAAACCACTCAAAACAGAGTTACACTGAATGTAACTGAGTGAAGTAGAGTTTAGAACAAAGGCTCTGGGGTCAGGATGACTGGACCTTACTGACAGCCCGCCATTTACCAAATGGATCAACTTGGGCAAGACAGACTGATAGTTGTTCCAAAACTCTTCAATCATGCCCTCCATGCTTCAGACCTATGACATTGAGTGAAAGAGAGACTAGTTTCCAGGCACACTACCACTAAAGAGGACACTATACTTTCTGAAAAATATCTTTAAGCTGTTACTATTTCAAAATTTGCTACTTTATGCCCTTTGGGGAAAAGAATAAATGCTTCAAAAAGTTCAGGCCTCTGGAATTACTACCGACACAGCAGAAAATCTTCTTAGCATTTAAAATCTTTTACCTACCTTCTAAGCTTGAGTTGCTGAAGAAAAAGCCTGATGTCATGAGTCATTTCCACAATATTTCCCTCTGTAATTTGAGAGGCACATGAATTCAGGAGCAAAGGTGACCCATAATAAAGGAAGTGATTAATTGGTGTTCCTGTGCTTATGCATAGGAACACATGCACAGAAGCCACTGTTGCTTGATGTGATTACAGTGAGAATGCAATATCTTCCATTATGGGGCCATTTTGCTTCCTTATTTACGAGTTTTAATCATGTCTGAAACAGATGACACTGTTAAATGGTTATCAAGTTTTTTTTTTTTTTAAGAAATTATTTAAAAATATGTAACATATTGATGAAATAGGCTATGTTTCAGGCTGGAACAGTTGTCCTTTTCAGTTATTTTAAATTTATGACCTTGAGTGAAAATAAAATTCTACAAAGGAGTCTTCCTCTTATCTCTTTGTATGGAGGAGGTGAGTGGTATTGTCATGTCCGCTCTAGGACAATTTTTCTTATGATTGACCGATGACAATTTCATTTGCTATTACTTTTCCCCTGCTTCCCATCAGTTTGAGATAGATGTTGAAAGATGCCCCTAGGTATATTATAATTGTTTCCCATCAACCTTTTTGCCTGCAGGTTTCTGTGGCTTGTCCTTGTTAAATAAATATTTGTAAAAGTAATCTTACCATCCTGATTTTTCACTGTGACTTTACTAACTTGATTCTTCATCATTCATTAACATCTACAAACGTGCCTCAAGCCTTTCACTTGAAGTTAATGATTCTTGCTCAGAGGAAAATAAATGAACCTGTTACCAATAGAAGCTTTAAAGGGATTTGACTTTATTTAGTGCATGGTTTCTTTGTGTTTTTCAAGAGGAGGAAACAACCGATCTGGAACAGAGAGATTACCTGGTAGATTTTAATTTTCACCTCTTCCTAGACTGTCTGGAAATTCACACATCCTCACCTCAGTTTTCTTAGCTGTGTTTTAAAGGCTGGCTTAAAAATTATTCGCTTGCATTTTCTTTTCTGCTTCTATAGTCTGAACTAAATGACATAGAACAATATCTTAAGTGGCTGTACTTTCAGGTTCATTTCACAATGGAATACATTTAGCATCCAGTCCAATGGCATTTCAGAACTTCTTTCATATTGATATTTGCTTTTGGATCATGCAGAAACAGTGCAACTGGGTTCATTCCAGTCTATTCCAGGAACTGTGGCTCCCAAGCATAAGTGGGCAACAGAATATCTGTTTACAGTAAATGCTCATTCTGTGAATAGTTCATAAACACTGTCAAAGCAGAGAGACAGGAAAACAGTCTGAAGAAAACATCTGTTCATCCAAGAAATGCCCCTCATTCCTCTAATTCCCACTGGGGATTGTTCTGAGAACAAGATTAATTTATATCCTGATTGTCAGACTCTTTCTCACAGCAAAATTGCGAGTCAGACTAAATTCCACACTTCAAGAGTTTACTCTGTACTCAAAATAAAGAAATGGTTGGTTAGCTCTTCTCACTCAGCTTGCTCCATTAAGTCATTATTGTTGGTGCTGTGCTTGTTAAAAGAGGCAAAGACAATCAAGACATCCATTTTAAAAAGCCACCTAAATATCTGTTTGTTGGGTAGATCATTCTACATTGAGGTTGTATAGTTCATTATGAACTTTGAAGGTGAGATGTTTTTCTATGATGGAGTGAACATTTCTGAATGACTCAGAATTTGTTTTACTTTTTTACTCTTTCTTTTTTCCATCACAAAAGGAAACAAAATGGTGGGATAGTAGCCATGAGTACTTCTGTGAGTGTCTTCTAATATGTTATTGAAAGGGCAGCACTGCGATGGAGCATATGCTAGTATAATATTTAATTACATATTATATATATATATATATATATATATATATATATATGAAAATATATACAATATTTTCTTTTTTAAAATAAATTGTTAAGTACCTCCAGTGTCCTAAGCACTGTATGGAATAGTAGAAGAAGAGAACAAGACAATTCCCATCCTCCAGGATTTCTCAACAAAGAGAGAGGCCAATAAATAAGTCAACAGTGACCACATCGAGTGAAGAATGTTTTATTAGAGCTATGACTGGGGGTGGGGGAGCACAAGAGTAACTAACTTGGCCTGGGAATAGTTCAGGGAAAGGGCAGTTCTTCTAGACACTAACTAAAGGACTTTGTTGCCCAGGGCTGCCGTAACAAAATCTATCACAAGGCAGTGACTTCAAATAATAGAAATTATTATTTTTTTTCTCTATCTGGAGGCTGTGAGAAGATAAATCAAATAAAAGGAAAGTTCCCTCCAGGCCTTGGCTGTAATGATTCCTTCTGCAGGCCTGTCTCCTAGTTTCTGCTGTCTACTGGTAATTCTTGGCATTTTCTGTTTATAGACAGGACCTCACATGGCATCTGCCTCCATCCTGTGTGTATCTCTGTGTCTATCTTTTTATAAAATACCACTCGGAAGTAGTTAGGTTTAGGATCCATACTACTCTGGTATGAACTTATTAACATAACAAAGAAAACCCCCATTTCCAGACTGGGTGATATTTACAGGTACAGGAGCTAGAACTTCAAAATTCTTTGGGAGGGTATAATTCAATACATAATATGGAGTCAATCTTTATACTGAAAGACAAATGGCAGTTGCGGGAGTTTTTGGGCATTGGATCGATGACCAGGACCTATCTTGTAGCATAACATTTGACAGACTTTGAGAGACTCTGAACTAGAATATAG
>NW_006921594.1:8385202-8386438 GCF_000298275.1 Orycteropus afer afer
TTTTTTTTTTTTTTTAAGATGTTTTTCCAAGCAGGAGAGCAAATTTGGTTCGTTTTTCCTTCTTGGATGTAGACGTCCCAGTATAGGTGTTCAAGAATGAAAATGGCATAATCATTTTTAAATTTCAAATGCTGATTATTGCTCAGTATATTGATTATAGGGGAGACTAGTTAAATAACTTTTATAATAATACCAAACCAAACTCACTGCCATTGAGTTGATTCTGATTCATAGCAACCTTATAGGACAGAGTAGAACTGCTGCACAGTTTCCAAGGCTGTAAATCTTTATGGAAGCAGACTGCCACATTTTTCTCCCATGGAGCAGTTGGTGGGTTCAAACTGCTAACCTATCAGTTAGAAGCTGAGTGTTTTAACCACTGCACCACCAAGGTTCTTTTATAACTCAAAAATTTATGTGAATCTGAATGCAGGCTCTGGCATTTGGAACATGAGGTAATTAAATATTTTGTAACCATTTGAAAACAATGTTTACCAGGACAAAGTGGTAAAATTGAAAACATTTTATGATATAATATTAAATTAAAAATAAAATCAGGGTACAAAATAATTTGTATATTATTTCACTAAAAAAAAAAAAAAAAAAAGATTCCCATAAAATTCTACTTTAGGGGAAAAAGAGAGTGCCTGAAACACACAGTGTGGCACTGTTGTATAATGAAACCATGCGTGATTATATTCTTTACTGTTTTTCAATAAAAGAACAACTTTTACAACTTTTTAGAACCCAAACTTCATGGCATCAGAGAATTAGTGAATAAGTGTGAAGGGCCAGTTTAGGATAACTCTTTCATTTCCAGTTTAGGTCTTAGGTAGGTGATTAAGCTAAAGAGTGCCAACAAAGAACAGATGTATGGAGTGGGAAAAGGAGTTATTTTTGAATCTTTTGAGTTTGAAGAGCTTAAAGGCTATCTAGATAGAAGTGTCTACAAGGCATTGGTTTCAAGTTTCTGAAAAGCAGAAATAAGATTTGAACTGGACATGCACATTTGGGAATCATTAATGGTAGTGGAAGCTGTAGGTTTAGATGAGGTTATGTACAAGTTATAATTCTTACGATTTTTATCATAATCTTTTAAATTTTGCCCCTAAATGGACCAAATCTTTCAAAATTATAGGTAAGGAAAGCTCCTGTTTATTTTCTTAATAATCATATGTTATAGCATAGTTGTAGATTTTAATTATAAGCATATATATATATATATATATATATATA
>NW_006921594.1:8387813-8388833 GCF_000298275.1 Orycteropus afer afer
CACACACACACACACACATACAGAGGAAAATAGAGGACATATGAGGATCATCTATAAGCCAAGGAATACCAAGGAGCCAAGGAATGCCTGGAGTTACTGAAAAGTAAGGAATTTGCAAGGCTGAGACCCTAATTTGGACTTCTAGCCTCTAGAACTGTGAGAAAATAAACTGCTATTCTTGAAAGCCACCCACTTGTGCCTTTGAGTTACAGTGGCACTGGGCAACTAAGATGTACCCTTTTACATTCCCACCCATAATGTTGAGAGTTCCAGTCGGTCCACACTGGCACCTGGTGTTGTCAAACACTTTCATTTTAATGTTATATCTGGTTGTGGTATTCGTTTTCACTCCCCTTAAGATCAATGATGTTGAGTGCTTATTCTTTGTGAAATGTCTATTCAAATATTTGGCCCATATTTTACAAGAAAGTTGCCTTTTTTATTATTGAGTTGTGGGAGTTCTTTGCATGTCCTAGATAATAGTTTGTTGTCCAGTATGTACTTGGTAAATATTTTCTCCCAATGTTTCCTCCACAGTGCTTTTGATAAGCAGAAATTTAAATGTTGATGCAGTGTGATTTATCAATTTTTCTTTCCTATTATATTTATAGCTTTGTGGGTCCTGTCTAAGAAATTTGTACTTATCCTCAAGTCTGAAAGATGAGCAATTTATCTTTTCTTGCTCCAACATGTGTATCTGAATTTGGAATTTAAGAATGATTGTTGATAAAAATGATTTGTTTGAAAAATGCCCAACTGAATGTTGTTCTCATCTGTGTAGAAGACTGGATGACAGGTACTTGAAGGGGGAGACAAACTTGCATGCTTTACATTCCTTTTGGGAACTAGCACAGGGTCTTGCATATAATGAGAGCTCAAAATATTTGTTACTTGTTTTTAATTTGAAATATCTACTCCTACAGTTGTAGACATGACTTAGAACTTTAAATGAAAATGCTTTTATAATATCATGCCCACAATTACGAACTTGCCTTCCAAACAGGAAAAAGAAAAAAAAAA
>NW_006921594.1:8389603-8393797 GCF_000298275.1 Orycteropus afer afer
TGAGTTGGTCCCAGGTTCATGGTGACCCCTATGCACAATGATAATGGAACAAAACACTGCCCAGTCCTATACTAGTTGCATGATCAGTTGTGCATGGGACAGGGATGACCCACAGAGTTTTCAATAGCTGGTATTCAGAAGCAGCTCACAAGGCCTTTCTTTCTAGCCTGTATTCTTCTGGAAGCTGTGCTGAAATCTGTTCAGTGTCACAGCAAAGCACAAGCCTTTACTGACAGATGGGTGCTGACAGCTCTTGAGGTGCACAGGCTGGGAATTGAACATAGGCCTCCTGTTTGGGAGGCAAAAAATATACCATTGAACCACCAATGTCACCTGGTACATATATATAGACACTTGATAATTAGTAGCTAGTATTATTACTGCTTTAGTAGTAGTATTATTAGCAGAGAGCTCTGATAGTTTAGTAGTTAAGGTATTTGTCTGCTAACTAAATGGTTGGTGGTCTAAACCTACCAGCTGCTCTGTCAAAGAAAGATGAGGCGTCTGCTACCATAAAGATTTATAGCCTTAGAAACCCAATAGTGATCACTATGAGTCAGAATCGACTCAACGGGAGTGAGTTTGGATTTTTTAAAGTAGTAGTAGCAGCAGCAGTAATAGCAGTAATGATACTAATCCTTTGATTTTGGGGAATGTAAAAACCAAGGCTTTTCAGAAATGCAGACAGTATGACACAACATTCTTCTTCCTCCTTAATTTGTCTTTAGTTAGATAGAGATCTAATGGTTCACACGGAAGACGTTCTTCCCTCTCTCCTCTCCAAATCAGTTTCCATGGCCACACTCTTCCCATCACGATTTCAGTGCCTAACCCTGGACTGCCTTCCTTTGGAAAAGTCAGCACTTACAGATTCAGCACCTCTGGTCGTTGACTCGCATTGCCAGCACTTTCCCACCCCTGAGGATCATAAAACCTGAGGGAAATGAAAAATTGCACCATATCAGAAAAATGCAGAGGTTCTTGTCATAGTACTTCCTTTGGGTTTATAATTAAACCTGGCTCGAGGTGATGGATTTTTTACAGAAACCAGGGACATTCACCCTAGACAGGAGTGTAGTTTTCTGATGCTTTTCTCACACAGAAACAGGAGAACATAGAGTAAATACTGTGAATGACAAAGAGAGAGGCAGGGAGAAGCTGCTATTTCAGGGGTCTTGCTCCTTCTAGTGGGAGCTCTGGTAACATAGTGCCTAAGGCACTTGACTGCTAACCAGAAGGCTGGCGGTTCAAACCCACCAGCCACTCCTTGGAAGGAAGATGGGGCAATATACTTCTGAAGTGATACTGCCTTGGAAACCCAAGCAGGGGTCGCTATGAGTTGGGTGTGACTCGACGGCACATAACAACAACAACAACAGCAACAGCTCCTTCTAGTGTTCCAGGGTTGAGGTGCTGAGATGTGACACACATCTGGCAAACTGACCGTGTAGGATCTTTCCTGTTACCTGTAGGTCTTGCCTGAAGCTTAGCTCAGCACAAATCTGAACAGTCTGAACATGTCAGAAAACCAGTTGCCATTGAGTCGATTTGTACTCACAGCAACCACATGTGTGTCAGAGTAGAACTTCTTCCTAGGGTTTTCAATGTCCCTTTTTTGGAAGTAGACTGATAGGTCTTTCTTTCAAGGCACCTCTGGGTAGATTTGAACCTCCAACTTTTTGGTTAGCAGCTGTGTTAGACTGGGTTCTCTACAGAAGCACAACCAATAAAGTATATATATATAGAGAGAGAGAAAATAATTTATCTTAAGAAAATGGCTCACATATTTATAGAAGCCGGCAAGTCCCAAGTTCTTGGATCAAACGTCAAGCTGGAGGCTTTTTCCCTACTCACACAGCTGCAGGGAGGGGCTGATGAGTTCAAGATAGGCAGGCAGTATACTGGCTGTTGACTCCAATGAATGGTGAATCCAAGGCCGATTTCCAGGCTGAATGGTGGATTGTTCGCTCATGGACGGTTGTAGGCAGTACAACAGAATCCCAATCCACAGAAGTGTCTCTTTTTCCAGGATGTCCATAAATATACTGAAAGCAGGCCACACCCTTAGGGAAATGTTTTGGCTGCTCAAAACATATACATCTGATCCCATCATGGGAACAACCCACATCACAATTGCTTAAACCACACAGAATTGTGGACCAGCCAAGTTGACACACAGCTCCAATTATCACAGCAGCCAATTGCCTTAACTATTTATACCACCTGGGACTCTGAACATATTAGGAATCAGCAAACTTCTACCACTGAGTCACATGACTTTTAAGAGTGAGTTCTTGGAGGTGGAGTTACTGTTCATTCACTCTTCTCTGAACTGGAGTCAGTCTTGAGCTGTAGACAAACATCCTGTCTGATTGTTTTGGATTCAGAAAGAAACTTTTCAACATAAAGCAAAATTCTTCTAATGGCCCCACTGAAACATTACTGTGGCCAATATCAAAAGAGGTGAACGTGATGATTTTCTTCCAGTAAACCAAACTGCCAGTGCTAGTGAAATTGTGTTTTCTTTCTCTTTATCTCTTAAAAATAATATGAGAATATTCTTTCCAACATCCAATTATGTTCTGTAGAATCAGGAATGAGGACTTGACTATTTCATTTAGTAACCCAGAATTTGCAATTATCGAATAAGAATGTCTAAAAGAAAGAGACATTAGCATCAAAGGAGGAAGAAGAGAATAAATTACATGTTAATTTGGCCTTGTGCTTTCAACAGTTTTGCCTAAAGGATTTTGAGTTTAAGATAAAACAATACTTCAGTCATTAATCTAGTTTCCCTCTATACCAGCCTCACTTGCATGGTAGTAATACGATCTACTAAGAATAACAATTAAAAATTAAAGTATATGATAAAGAATAATCCACTTGGGACCATAATATCTCAGAAAATAATTATGTTTCCAAAACTATTAATTAATAAAACAATGTCATTGGCATTATGATTAACAAAATTTTGGTTGGCCTTACCAAATATTTTCTGGTCTAAAATAATAACAATATCAAGGAAAGTACCTCTGGTTATGACAACAAATGAACTTTGATCTGAGAGAATGATCAAGTTTCATGAAAACATACTTATGATCTTCCTCCTAAAGGGGGTACTTAAGGCTTCTGGCCACCAAGTAGATGGCATGAGGCATTTCTTCACAGCACTTAGCATTCCCAGATGACAAAAACTTTGAAAGCAGGAGTGTTAGGCCACAGCAGAAGGATGGGAAACTGGAGTTGTGTTCAGCAGTAATCGGAGCTTTCTTGAGCCTCAGGCGTACTTTCAGGTGGATTACCTCAAAGGTTAAGTAAGGAAATCCCACAAGTCTCAAGGATGTGAAGGGAAAGGAATACAGCCCTTTTTATTAATATAATTTTACAACTTAGAGTATCCATCAGACTTAGGTTTTTCAGTCTCCTTTCTCTGAACTTTGACCTGGAGTTAGGTAAATTGAAAGGAATGTATAAGGAGCTTTTATTCAAATTCATGTTTGGAAGGAGGTTGTTTCAAATGTTACTTCTACCAATAATCTGGAAGATGAACACTTACTTAAAGGTAAATTCAATGGTGTGGTGTAGTTAGACAGGAAAGGCCAGTTCCTGAGAAGTTCCCAGTTCCTGTGGGTAGGTAGGGTCCTTACTTTCCTACAACACTTAACAATGACCAAGGAAATTAGAGCGGAGAGCCAATGGGGCATCTCTGAAAACTTCCATGAAGAGGGACAAATGGATTTAGGGTAGATTCAATGATAGTCCAGAAGAGATAGAGGGGGAAGAAACAAAGAACAAAATACAGGATAAGAGGTGTTTCCAGGGCCAGTATGAAGGTAGCCAGAGAAGAAATAGGTCTTAATCAAATGGAGAGAAATCAGATCTTTAATTCTTCCAGCAGACCATGCAGTAGAGACTTGCCATGGAGAGTAATGGCACCAGAAGACATTACAGATATTTCAAACTGCCTCCCTATCTTCCACTTCAGTTTTGGGAGGACACACTAAGTCTCATGATGCTAGGCATCATTTTGAGGACAAGAAGGTAGCAGGAGGGTGATTTATCACATGGAACACTGAGGTAACTGAAGAGACTGCTGAGGACATAGAATTGGATGGAGAGTTCCAGAAATGAAATCTAGTCATTTTGTCTTCATTTACTCAGTGTATGTGTATGTGTGTGTGTGTGTGTGTGTGT
>NW_006921594.1:8395064-8396287 GCF_000298275.1 Orycteropus afer afer
TTCAATTCCAGACCTGAAGGGAAGCTAAGGGCCATAGTCTCAGGGGTTCCACCAGGCTCTATCATACCAGCAAAAATAATCCCCCCCCCTTTTTATGAGTTTGAGTTTTGTTTCACAATGTTCTCCCACTCTATCCAGGATCTCTTACGTAGATCTCCCTCTGAGTGGTTCACAGTGGTAGGTGGGCATCATCTAGTTCTTCTGGTCTTATAGTTATATAAGCTGAGGATCGCTGGCATACCACTCCTTTGGACTAATTGTTTCCATGTGTCTTTGGTTTTCTTTATTCTTCTTTGATCTGGATAAGGAGAGACCTTTCATTGCATCTAGATGGTCACTTGCAAGCTTTTAAGATCCCAGTCACTACTCCCCAAAGTAGGGTGTAGAACAATGTTTTTGTGTAGTATGTTATTCCAGTTGAGTTTGTTGTCCTTTGAGACCATGGTCCTGAGCCCACAGGTCCAACTTCTTGCTCCTTCTGGGTAGCTGGCTGTGGCCAAGAAGTGACTACAACCTTGTCCCTTGTCATCTCTAATATATACCTAGAAATTCTAACAGAACATCCCAATACACTTATAGAAACACTGTCTGTAAATCCTATAAATGGTCTTGGCACACTCCCCTCTGCGTAAATATACCTAATAGTTAAGCATGTCCACCTATCCATCCAGCTGTACATCAATATTTTCCATCACTGACAACCCAGTACTATATGTGCAGAAGGGTTCCTCTTTGTCTGTACCTCCCATGAACCTCTCTGTCTTTCTCTTCCTCAATGCCACTGTATTGGTTACTCATATTTGGTATATTGCCCTTGTCTTCAACCAAATCAATATGTATGTCTACCTATCTATCAGTGTTCCCTCCCCTCCTGTCCCACCTCTGGTAACCAAGAAAGAAAATTTCCTTATATATATATAAACCTTTCCTTGACTTTTTACAATAGCTAGCTAATACAATATTTGTCCTTTTATGATTGACTTATTTCATTCAGCATAATGTCCTCCATGTTCATCCATGTTATGTGGTGTTTTGAAGATTGTATGTTATTCTTTAGGGTTGCATAGTATTCCATTGTGTGTATGTACCATAGCTTGATTATCCATTCTTCTGTTGATGGGTACATAAGTTGTTTCCATCTTTTTCGTATTGTACATAGTACTGTAATGAACATGGGTGTGCACATATCTGTTCTTGTCATGGCTATCATTTCTTTAGGATAT
>NW_006921594.1:8401997-8403149 GCF_000298275.1 Orycteropus afer afer
TTTTGATTGGGAATGGGTGTTGGATTTCATCAAATGGCTTTTCAGCATTGATTAATATAATCATGTGGTTCTTTTCCTTTGTTTTATTTATGTATTGGATGATGTTGATTGTTTTTTTCTAATGTTGAACCATACTTGCATAATTGATATGAACCTAACTCAGTCATAATGAATTATTTTTTTGATATGTTGTTGGAGTCTATTGGCTAGGATTTTGTTGAAGATTTTTGCATCTATGTTCATGAGGAATACTGGTCTGTAGTTTTCTTTTTAGTGATGTCTCTGCCTGGTTTTGGTATCAAGGCTATTCTTGTTTCATATAAAATGAATGTGGGAGGATTCCATCCTTTTTATGTTTTGGAATAATTTGAGTTGGATTGGTGTCAGTTCTTCTCTGAATGTTTGGTAGAATTATCTGGTGAAAACTTGTGGGTCAGGACTTTTTATTTGTTGGTAATTTTTTGTGACCTGTTCAATTTCTTCTTTTGTTATGGGTCTCTTCAACTTTTCTACCACAGTCTGTGTTAGTAGGTATGTAGTGTGTTTCCAGAATTCTGTCCATTTCTTCCAGATTTTTAAATTTGTTGGAATACAGTTCTTCATAGTATCCTGATATTATCTTTTTTATTTCAGTTGGTTCTGTTGTGATGTAGCCCATTTCATTTCTTATTCATGATATTTGTATTCTCTTCCTCTTTTCCTTTTTAAATTTGCTAGTGATTTGACAGTTTTATTAATCTTTTCAAAAAACCAACTTGTAGTCTTGTTGATTTTTTTCTTTTGTCTTCCTATTTTCTGTTTCATTGACTTCTGCTTGAATATTTATTATTTCCTTTCTTTTGGTGACTGTAGGCTTCTGTCACTGTTCTTTTTCTAATTGTTGGAGATGTTGGTTTAAGATATTGACTTTGATTCTCCTTATTTGATGTGTCCATATACTGCTAGAAATTGGGCTCTGTTCACTGCTTTTTCCTTTTGCTCTGATCACCAAATGATTTTGGTATATTGTGTTTCATTCTCATTTGAATCAAGGAACTTTTTAATTTCATTTTTAATTTCTTCTGTTACCCAGTCATCCATAGGGAGGGTGTTGTTCAGTTTCCACATGTTTGCTCTTTCTTTGTTGATCTAACTATTGTTGATTTCTAATTT
>NW_006921594.1:8404517-8421302 GCF_000298275.1 Orycteropus afer afer
GTAACAAGAGGAATATCACACCTTTCTAGTCGTCGGCCTGTAGTGTGTTTGCCCATGATGTCCTTGGCAAGCACAGCCTATTCTCAGGTCACTGTATAGGTCAGAGATCAACTTGCATATGTTCAAAATGGCTGTGCTGAGTGCAAATATTCAAAATGTCTGTGCCCTCAGGACAGCAGGCAGTCTTCAGAACCATTTGTCTCCTTACTCTCAGTTTTCATTCAGGTTCTTCATATTTAATCCACTTTGTTATCCTTCCTTTCAAAGCTCCAGGATCATCTTTTGTATTGGTTTCAATTGGTTTCTTATTGCTTTGTTGCAGAGAGTTTGGGTAGCAGCTTGTCTACCTATTCTACTGTCTTGTTGGTACTCCTCTTACAGTATTATTATAGATCTTGCTAAGATGTAGACTCTGATTCATTATATCTGGGATGGAAAAGCAAATTCTCACTAGAGGGTCTAACCAGAATGAACCTGTTCGAAACCTGATTGTCTCACAGTTCTGGGGCCTAATAGTCCAAATCAACATGTCAGCCAGACCACATTTCCCTGAAGTCTCTAGGAAAATACCTTCTCCTTCTCTCTACTTCTGGTTCCTTGGCTTTCAGATACATCTCTCTTTACTTCTCTGTGGCTTATCTCCTCTTTTGTAGTAGGAAAACCACTCAGATTGAATTTGGACCCATTCTATTCTAATGTGACCTCATGTTAACTGATATTCAAAGACCTTATTTCTCAGCAAGATCAAATTCACAGGTACCAGGGCTCAGGGCTTTAGCACATGTTTTGGGGGATACAATTCAATCCATACCAGAGATAATTCAATGCTATTTTTGAAATGTAAAATATCTGTAAGATAAAAACTTGTATACAAAGCAAATATCCACTAAGAGAGATGGAAAGAAGGAGTTCTGGTGGCACAACTGTTAAGCACTGCAAACTGCAGTTGACTGCAAACTGAATGGCTAGTCATTTGAACACACCAAGAGGCTTCACAGGAGAGCAACCTATCAATCTGCTTCAGAAAAGATGATGATGGTGATGATTTGCCTAGAAAACCCTAGGAGACAGTTCTACTCTGTCAGATGGGCTTGCTATGAGTCTGAACAGACTTAATGGCACAACAGAGTAATGGAGAAAGGGTGACACATTCAAACAGTGGGATACTATATAAAACTTCTAATGAGTGCACTAAGATGGCATGAATGGATTAAAACAACATAATGGAGTTAAAATGCAAGTCACAGAAGATTACATACTATATAATATTTATGGATATATATGGTGGTGTTGTTGTTGTTGTTATGTGCCATCAAGTCAGGCCCGACTCATAGAGACCTCTCCTTGGGTTTCCAAGTCAGTATCCCTATGGAAGTAGATTACCCAATCTTCCTTCTGAGGAGTGGCTGGTGGGTTTGAACCCCCAACCTTCTGGTTAGCTGTCAAGTGCCTTAGGCACTATGCAACCAGAGTTCCTATATGTATGGTATTCAATGATAATATATTTTGTTGTTGTTGTTATTGTTGTTAGGTGCTGTCAAGTCAGATCTGATTCATCAGCCCTATTTACAGCAGAACAACACTGCCTGGTCCTACACCATCCTCAGAATCCTTGCTATGCTTAGGCCTATTGTAGCAGCCACTGTGTCAATCCATCTCATTGGGGTTCTTCCCCTTTTGGCTGACCATCTACCTTACCAAGCATGATCTTCTTTTCCAGGGAATGGTCTCTTCTGATGACATGACCAAAGTAGGTGAGAAGAAGTCTGGCTATTCTTGCTGCCAATGAACATTTCAGCTGCACTTCTTCCAGGACAGATTTTTTCATTCTTCTGGCTGTCGTGGTATTTTTCAGTATTCTTTGCACCACCAAAATTCAAAGACATCAACTCTTCTTTGGTCTTCCTTATTTATTGTCCTGCTTCCACATGCATATGAGGTGATTGAAAAAAACAAAAAGAACTTACTAGAGTGTGTTAGTCTGGATTCTCTAGAGAAGCAAACCCGTGCATATATATGTATATATATATAGAGAGAGAGAGAGAGAGAGAAATTTATCTTAAAAAAATGGCTCACACAGTTATAGAAGCTGACAAGATCCGAGTTCCTGGATCAAATGTCCAACTGGAGTCTCTTGCTGACTCACACAGCTACTGGGGCTGATGAGATCAAGGTTGGGCAGCAGTATAACTGGCTGTTGACTTTGGCGGATGACGAATCCAAGATCACCAGGCAGAATGGTGGATTATTCACTCACAGACAGTTGTAGGCAGCACAAGATGACCCAGATCCACACAAGGTTCTCTCTTTTTCCCAGTATTCCATTTATATATTGGAAGCAGGCTACATCTCTAGGGAACCTCTCTTTCAATGGATTGGCTGTTCAAAACATATACATCTGATTTAAAGGAATAACCACATCACAACTGCTTGAACCACTCAGGACTGTGGTCCAGCCAAGTCGATACACAACTCCAACTATCACATGGAGGTATATTCACCAAATTCATAAAAGCAATGAAATTGTCTTTAGAGAGGGAGAAGATTAGAGACCCTTACAAATAGGACTTGTACTTTATTATGTTTTATTTATTTTATTATTATTATATATTATTCATTTTTTAGAAAATGACATTGTTAACATAATCATATGAACAATGTATGATTTTTCTTCATACATCTTTTTTTTTTTTTTTTTTTTTTTTACAGAAATCTACCTGTGGCTCAGCCTCTTAGGAGCATTTTAACCCAATAACACCTAGAAGCACATATCTATTTATTTTCTAAATATTACACATACAGTGTAGAGTGTTTAAATAGATACTGAAGTCCTAAGTCTAATAATAACACTCTAATCTCCCTGGACTGCTTCATTTTTCTTTGACTGCTGGAATTTAGAAAATAGACTTTGAGAGCAGTTTGTCATTTTCAGTTTTGAATTAAGTCATGTATTTTCACCCTCTTTGCATTTCTAAAGCAGTAATAAAACATTGCTTGTTCACATACTATTGTTATTTGGTGCTTTTGAATCAATTCTATTCACATTCTAGATACTCAGATTCTCATTAAACGGATTAATTGGCTGAGTAAAGTTTTTAAAAGAAAAGTTTGCAGTCAACCAAACCATTTCTGGATCAGAAAACCAAAATAAATGGCCCTGGCTAGATCAGTCAGTAGAATATGAACTCCTCATCTCAGGGTCATGGATTCGTGGCCCACTTTGGGGCTCTCTTTAAGGAACTCTGGTGGCATAGTGGTTAACCAGAAGGTCAAAAGATGGGCATTTTTACTCTATCCTATAGCATTGTAATTGACTTGATGGAAATGGGTTTGATTTTTTTTTCTGTGTGTGTGTGTGAAGTGACTATGGATTATGGATGTGTGTTTCACATGTTACAGTTCTCTTTGGTGATACAAAGGACACTGAATTGTCAATTGTTGCTACTACTCTTTCATATTTGATAAAACTACTTTGTTCTCAGTGTAATGTTTAAACTGGGGAATGAAGAGTCTAGAAATAGATGAGATACTGAGAATCTAATCTAATTGAAAAATACTGAAGAAGGAGGCTACAGTACCAAAAGGGATAGATCAGTTGGTGCTCTTTGAGGGACTCTTCAATTGCATCAATCATATTTACTGAGCTCTCACCGAGCATGGTTAGACTGGTGAGATATGTAGAAAAGCATTACACTTGTGGCATAATAGAAGGAATATGAGCTTGGGAGATATACAGGTAGTTAGATTGTCCCCTCCAAAAGTCCCTAACCTCTGCTTCCTGCTCTAGCCAGATTACTTTCCAGATGTCCAATTTGAAACATGCACAGTATGAGAGTTCCTGTTGGCTAAAACATCCTTCGCATTTGGCATATTGAAAATTGTTTAGTTTGGGTGTCAATGGCATTTTCTTGCTGTTTTTACTTGTATCTCCTTAATTGCTAGAGAGGAGTAGCATCTTTCTTGTATGTTTATTCGTTGCTTGTTTTCTTCCTGTATCAATTGCAGCTTCCTATCCTTCCTTCACTGATTTAACCTTTTCTTATTGATTTGTAGTTCATTGGTATTCCAAATGAAAATCCTTTGACTAGTATATATGTTACCATTTCTTCTCTCAGTCTTAATCATCCCTTTTAACTTTATTCATGGAATCTTTGCCTTGCAGAATATATATTTTTTAATTTTGTTACTGTCAAATTTATTAATTTTTCCCTTCATCAGTTACACTTTTTATGTTTTATCTGAGTAATTCTTTACTATATGAAGATCATAAAGATCGTCTTCTGCATTTTCTTCTAATACTTTAAAAATGGCTACCTTATTATTATTACTATTTTAATGTCTGTTATTGTTAGTTGCCATAAAGTGGGCTCATATAGAACAGAAAGAAGAGTTGCCTAGTCCTATAGCACCATCACTGTCATTGGTGTGCTTGAGTCTGTTGCTTCTGGTGTGTTCTTTAAAAGCCTTTCAGCCAAGGAGGTCACCTTCCAGGACTACATTGGACAATATTCTATCATGACCCATGGAGTTTTTATTAACTGATTTTCAAAAGCAGATCATCAGGCCATTCTTCTTAGTCTGGAAGTTTCACTGAAACTTGTCCACTAAGGGTTACCGCCAAAGGGGCACGGGGGCCAGATCTACTGACCTCTCTAACCCCACAAGAGGAAGAAAGAATCATCATCAGTAGCCCAAGGCTTATTCCTGTGGGGCCAGACATGCTGCCTCCCTCCAGCCCTTTCACCAACCCTGACACCAACCGTTCCTCCCACAGCACCCACCACTTCTCTGCTGGGTTTGATAATTCACTGCAGTGGCCACATAGAACTCACAGATTATGGGGTTTATTAAGGAAACAACAGGCTACAATTCGCATTCAGGAACACACTCAGTCTCTCTCAGCCCGCCATCTCTCAGCCAACGGTCTCTCTCAGTCTCTCTCCCAGCAGTTTTTATCTCTTGATATCTCTCTCCCAGCAGTCTGTGTCTCTCAGTCTCTCTCTCTCAGCAACACATGTCTCTCGCATCTCCCAGCTGGCAGTGAGAGATTCCTTCTGCATCTAGGAGGGCTCCTTTTGAGACTGGCAGAGTGACCAAACTAATCAATCCCAACATCAGAATTCTATACACCTGAGAGAGAGAGTGAACTTTCCAGAAAATTACTTCATGCTTCTCCCAACAGAAATACCCCAGGTGGATAACATTAACAATCAGTAGCTACTCAGTTGCTCACAGAAAATTTTACCATGGAGTTCACAAAGACTTATGGCTAGAAAAGCCACAATATTTAATTTACTACACCGCAGTTACCCTTCAGGTATGTGAAGTAGCTTCTAGCATCATAGGAACATGCAAGTCACCACAATACAACAAATGGGCAGATGGATGGTAGTTTTTACTTGTAGGTCCCCAAAATATCTGGATTTCATTTCAAAGTATAGTGTGAGCTCACTCACTCACTGTTGTGGAGTTGGATCTGACTCATAGTGACCCCTCAATCGGTTTTGGAGGCAGTATCACTACAGAAGTAGATTGCCCAATCTTCCTTCCGAGAGTGACTGGTAGATTTGAACTGCCAGCCTTCTGGTTAGTAGTCCAATGCCTTAGGCACTACGCCACCAGAGCTCCCAGGAAGGGATAAGCTTATGAAAATATCCATGTGCAGATGAAAATTAGTTTCATGAAAAGTTCAAAACATACCTAGTAGGTGAAGCATAAGGATGTGTGTTCTTCACATCTTCTGTAACTATACTAGCTTTCAAATGCTTGATCTATCAGTTTCTAAAAGGTGATTTTTAATGTTCTACTTTCATTGTGGATTCCTGAATTATATCCTATAATTCTGTCAATTTTTACTTTATATGTTTGGACTGTGTTTTCAGTGGCATAGAAATCATGTTTTATTGTTTGTTTTCTTTGTAAATTATTGTTGTCTTGATCATATTTTGTGTGCTTTTCCTTAGTGAATTTTTGTTGTTGTTGTTTTGGAGGTGGTTGCCTGGATGTGAAATTAATCCTATAGTTTCTTATTGTCTTCTGTCAGGTCCTGAGTTTCACCATTTTAGATGTTTTTTATGCCAACTTTTTGGCTTCTGAGCTTGGTCAATATTTTTGCCTTGAATTCCAATTTCTTATAGTTCGTTCTGTGTGAACCATAAGCCTCTTTGTAGATTTGTAGAGTCATTTGGTGGAATATCACAAATCCCATGTTAAATTTCTTTTTCAAATGTTTTGTAGCTCTCATTATTATGCTCCTACAGCACCAGGCATGCTTTGGACTATTAACTCAATTCTCCTTTTTCACAATCCCTCAAATTTAGGGTTTATATCTGCATTTACTAGCTTCTGAACCATTTACCTTCAGCATCTGTTCACAATTCTATGTGTTTCCTGTTATTTCCAACTTCTTAGCATTTTCTCTTTTTAAGCTTTAGGTTTAGCTCTGTGTTTTCAACTTTTAATGAAACTTTATTATTTTGCACCTTTATTTCTAAGGAATAAGATTCTGTTGCATGTAGGGGACCAAATTCTAGTTGACCAAATTTTAGGTGATGAATTCTGCTAAATTGACCACATAAACACTAATACGTAAGAATATATTATTTCATTAATTTTCCAAAGATGACATCATATGATTTCTTTTTCTCATTCAAATATTTTTGATTCTCTGGTCTAAGATATATTGATAAGTAGTTAGGTTATATCTACCTATAGGGTATATGTTTCTATAGATCATGTAAAACCCACTGCCATTGAGTCCCAATGATCCCCATTAGGTTTCTAAAGCTATAAATCTTTTTGGAAGTAAAGATTTTCCTCCCATGGAACAGCTGATGGATTTGAACCACCAACCTCCTGATTAGGCCCTAACCTTAAGTTAGCCTTACCCACTATGCCACCAAAACTCCTTATATATCCTATATAGTGACTTAATATTATATTAAAATATTACATAGTAGGGATAAAAAATATACTGACATCTACCATTCCCCTATTGATATATAGTTATGGTTTTGATTTACTTTTATTGATACTATATACTATGGTGTAAAAAGAATATAAATAAATAATCTTCATGTATTATTACTGTTCTGGTTACCAAGTACCACTCTGACAGGAATATACCACAAATGGGATGGCTTTAACAAACAGGAGTTTATTCTAATATACTTTGGAGGCTTTAAGTCCAAGTTTAAA
The DNA here is from genome assembly GCF_000298275.1 of Orycteropus afer afer. NCBI lineage: Eukaryota > Metazoa > Chordata > Mammalia > Tubulidentata > Orycteropodidae > Orycteropus > Orycteropus afer. The sequence continues at coordinate 8,411,715 of NW_006921594.1, forward strand.
GTGCCAGGCTCTAGGGGCTGTGTGAAAGCCCCTCGACCTTGGGCTGCAGCTCTGCCTCTTGCTCCCGGCCCACTGAAGCTGGAGGAATCTTTTCACTCAGGCAGCTGGCTGCTGAGGCTAGCAAGCCCCAGGTTGACAAGTGAAGTGGCACAGTCCCAATGTTACCAAACCACATGGCAGTCAATTGATTCAAGTCCATTGTAAATCCCAATGTCAGCAGAGCATGGCAGGCTGCTGAACGACAACATGGCTACATGCAGGGTCCAAGTGTACCTTAGCTAGAGACTATCCTCAAGGCTTCTCCTTATATACAGGAAGCAGACCACAGCCTAAAGGCAGTTACTCAGCTATTGTAGTAGATCCCAGCATGGAGCTGATGGCCAGTCTCATCATGGGGAATAACTACCACCAGCTGCCCAGCTACTCAACCAGGCCCAGACAAGTTGACATACAAATTTAACTACCACAATTACATATTTGTATGTTTCAATTTATAGGATAGATCAAAGAAACAGGACTCCTTGGTTTACATGCATGTATAATTTTTATTTTATTTTAATAGCTATTTCCAGGTATTTTTAAACATAGTATTTACATTGCTATTAATGATGATATTGCCAGATTCTCTTCATATTTCCAGTAGTGTATATTTTTCTCTTTTTAATTTTTGTCAATCTTATTACTAAAAATTGGTTTTAACTATCATTTTTCTGGGATCATGGACCATTTCATAGAAATCATTTGAATTTCTTTTTCTGTGATTTGTCTGTCCATATTCCTTGTCCCTTGGTCTTTTCTTTATAATTCGGGAGCTCTTTGATATTAAGGATGTTCATTTAGTCAGTCATGTATATGTTCTTTGATTAAATATAATTTCTTATTTAAGGTGTTTGCAACATCAAGTTTATTCAAATATAATTTTTTTTATCATTTGATTCTTTTGCATAATAAATCTTTAGTTTGTTTTTCTATATGGTAGAGTTAAATGCCTCTCTCTCTCTCTCTCTCTCTCTCTCTCTATATATATATATATATATATATATATTTTGGGTGGGGGACAGATGCCCAAGTGTTTCAACATCATTTATTCTAAATGGGAGAGCTGACTTTGACTAGCAACACTTGGTGCTATTAAAGTAGATAATTGTTCCACCTGAATAGAGATCAGTTTTCATTCTCTGTCTTCCCTGCCTCCTCCCATTTATTTTCCCATCATGGAAGTCTGAGTTACATCAGGCTGTTTCCAGCTTTTACATTGGTGCACATCTCCAGACTGATAAAGGCCCTCCTTAGTTAAATCCTCCACTTCACTTACAGCAGTGGTTATCAAACTAGTGTTCATCAGAATCACCTGGAAGATTTATTTAAACACAAATTCTGGGGCCCATCCCAAACTTTCTGATTCAGCAGGTTTAGCAAAGAATTTGCACTGCTCACAAGTTCCCACCCAGATGATTATGCCACTTTTCTGTCACCACACTTTGGGTGCTATGAGCTCAATTAGCTTAAAGAAATAGTCCTTAACTGGATTTGGATATCTTAGCCCAACTCTGTTGTTGTTGTTTTTTGTTGGGCATTCTATTTCCATAGTGGTACTGCCTCGGAAACCCAAGGAGGGGTTGCTATGAGTTGGGTCCGAATCAATGGCACATAACATCAACAACAACATTCTCTGTAGTTATTGCTTCTAAGCTCAGTGTTTCTCAGCAGCTTCATTTGGAAGAACACCTCTCACCTTTGTCAATCCTCTCCTGCACCTGTTTTGGCATGTGTTCTTAGCAGGGCTTCACACTGGTTCATTCCAGTTTGAATCCCCTGCTGAGAATTTGCATTTCCACTCCAGATATAGTGCATCAGAATCTTCATTTTAACAAGATCCATAGATCTGTGGGAATCACCTGGGGATCTTGTTAAAATGAAGATTCTGATGCATTATATCGTGAGTGGAAATGTAAATTCTCAGCAGGGGCTTCAATCTGAAATGAACCAATTCAAAGCCCTGGCTTCACCATCAATCTCAGTTTATCTGATATTTTAAAATGTTCTAGTTATTATTTATATTTTAAAATAGAAGTAATAAAAATAATAAATAGCAAAAATAATTATAGCTTCATTATGTAGGTAGCTCTTTATAGTTAAGAAAATTGAGTTTCCAAGGAAGTAAATAAGTCCATGATAAAACAAACAGTATGTTTATAAGTCTCAGTTACATGCACAGGCAGTGTTTCCAGATGAATATAATGAATTGTCTTAGTAAATCTTGATTGGTCCATCACTGATAGGGTGAACTGGCAGAGTTCTCTCTTTCCCAACCTGTGTGAATTTACTCATGAGTAGCAGGCAGATAAACTGGGAAACAGCCTCCTTGATTATGCATACGGAAGCTTTCTTTGATGGGTTCACTGAGTAGAACGGGAGACAAAAAAGAGTATACTCAATATGAAAACAGGTAGATCCAATAAACAGGGAGAGCCACTTATATTTTCCAGGAATTTTTTGCCATTTCCATTTTGCTAGAGATGCCCTCTCTAGTTTCCTAGCATAATTATGAAATTGTACTACTTCTAATATCTTTTCTCTCACTTACTGAGAGGGAACAAAGGTAAACCTGGACTCAACCCATTATCCCGAAAGGTAGAAAAGTTGGATTTTTAGTTTAACTTGTACAATAAATATTTCTATAGTACTGGAAAAAATGACTTTATCTTATTGCCCCTGAATACACATACACATACACACATACATATTTGGGAAAGTTACTAATTTGAATTAAATGATTTTACAGGTTCTTACTAACTCTAGCATTATAAAATGAAATGATTTTGTCCAAAGTATGACTATGAAATCTAACTATTAACTGTTCCCACATCATTATTCTCAGATTAGTAATAAGTTTCTCACTCGGAATATTTATTGTAATCATGCAGTAATTTCTCAGCCAGAGAAAGGACAATCTCTTTCCCAGTTGTTTATAAGAACATTAGAAAGAACAGAAATCACTCCCAAGCAAAATAGAGGAGAGGAGAAAGAGAAAGAGAGAAAGGGAGGGTGAGAGAGAGGGACAAGGAGAAGGAGAGAGAAAAGAAGAGAGGGAGGAAGGCAGCGAGAGAGAGACCTGATTTTGAGATGCTTTAAGCCAACTCACTATATTCCAATATTACTCAAATTTATTAATTAATTATGAAATATTTTGAAGTACATATTTGAAATTGGTAAATCTCTGTCGTATACAACAGGGTTACTGCTATTACTAGAATACATTATATTATGAACCTCTCTTCTGTTTCCAGGGAGATAAGCTGACAGTGGCATACAGATGATACCAATGGCAGACAATGTTTCTTTGTGTTTAAAACCCTTTATGAAAAATCCTCAGTCAAGAAAGCATTTCTAAATATATTCACCTATGAATAGATATACACTCTGGATATGAACTTGGAATATATTCTATTTCTGTAAAAGGCTTTGGAAATGTTCATTTCTTTAATGGCTGAGTAGCTGAGGAACCCAACATTCATCTGTCAGTTTTTCGTACTATGATAGCTTGTGTGTTACTGTAATTGTGGAGCTTTGCCACTGGTTTTCAAATATCAGCAGGTCATACATGGCAGACAAGTTTCAGCAGATCTTTTAGGCTAAGAAGACTAGGAAGAAGAACCTGGTGATCCTTTAAAATACTGGTCAGTGAAACCCTTATGAAGAGCAGCAGAATATTATCTGATAAAGTGCCAGGAGATGAGCTTCTCCGGTTAGAAGGCTCTCAAAATGTGGCTGAGGAAGAGCTGTATCCTCTAAGTAGAGTAAACCTTAATTATGCGGATGGAATGAAACTTCCAGGACCTTCATTTGTGATGTGGCATGACTGAAAATGAGAAGAAACAGCTGCAAACATCTGTTAAGTGTTGGAACATGGAATGTATGATGTATGAATCTAGGAAAATGTAAAAAATGAAATGGAACCCGTAAAGATAGATATCCTAGGAATTAGTGAGCTGAAATAGACTGGTGCTGGACATTATGAATGGAAAAATCATGTGACACTATGCTAGAAATGGCAAATTGAAGAGGAATGGCATCATAGTCATTGTCAAAAAGAGCATTTCAAGGTCTGTCCTGAAGTACAATGCTGTCAGTGATAGGATAATATTCATATACCTACAAGGAAGACCAATTATTATTCAAATTTACACAACAACTACTTTTGCCAAAGATGAAAAAGTAGATTTTTACCATCTTCTGCAGTCTGAAATTGATCAAATATGTAATCAAGATGCAGTGGTAATTACTTACGAGTGGAATGTGAAAGCTGAAAACAAGAAGGATTAGTAGTTGGAATATATGTCCTTGGTGATAAAAATGACCACAAAAATAATAGAATTCTGCAAGACTGATGACCTAATTGTGAGTATCTTTTTTCAACAATATAAATAGCATCTATACACATGAGCATCACCAGATGGAATACACAGGAAACATAATGACTACATCTGTGAAAAGAATAGAGGAGCTCAATATCATAAGTCAAAACAAAGTCAGCGGTTGACTGTGGGACAGACCACCACTTGCTTATATGAAATTCAAGTGTAAGCTAAGGAAATTAAAACAACCCATGAAAATTAAAGTACAACCTGAATTTAGAGTCCATCTCAAGAACAGGTTCCACAAGTAGAACACTAATGACCAAAGACCAGATAATGTGGATAAGATCAAGGATGTAGGGCATAGAGAAAGCAAAAGGTCATTACAAAAACAGAAAAGGAAGAAAAGCCCAAAATGGATGTCAGGAGAGACTCTGGAATTGGGTTTTGAATGTAGGGTAGTTAGGTGAATGACAAACGGTGAATTAGAGGAGCTAAACAAAAGATTTCAAGGGCAGCTACAAAAGACAAAATAAAATATTATAATGAAATATGCAAAGACCTGGAGTTAGAAAATCAAAAGGGAGGAACACACTTGACATATTTCAAGTTGAAAGAACTGAAGAAACAATTCAAGGCTTGAGTTGTGATACTGAAGAATTCAATGGACAAAATATGGAACAATTCAGGAAGCACCAAAATAATACAGAGAGAGTACACAGTCTGTGTACCAAAAGGAATTGACTGACATTCCATCATTTCAGAAGGTAGCATATGATCAAGAACTGATGGTAATAAAGGAAGAAATTGAAGTTGTACTGAAGGCATTGGTGAAAAACAAGGGTCCAGAGATTGATAGAATATTAACTGTTCTTGATTGTTATTCTGAGATGTTTTAACAGACAGATACAACACTGGAAGTTCTCACTCATCTATGCTAAGAAATTTGGAAGACAGCTACCTGGCCAACTGACTGCAAGTGATCCATATTTGTACTCATTCTAAAGTGAGATGATCCAACAGAATGTGGAAATTATCAAACAATATTATTAAAATCACACACAAGTAATATTTGCTGAAAATACTTCAAAAATGGTTGCAGCAGTACATCAACAGGGAATTGCCAGAAATTTCAAGCCAGATTCAGAAAAGGATGTGGACCAAGGGGCATCATTGCTGATGCCAGATGGATCATGGCTGAAAGCAAAGAATTTCAGAAAGACGTTTACCTGTGTTTTAATAGCCATGCAAAGGCATTCAACTGTGTGGATCATAACAAATTATTGATAGCAAAGAATGGGGATTCCAGAATACTTAACTGTGCTCATGGGAAAATGACACATAGACCAAGAAGTAGTGTTTCAAACAGAACAAGAGAATATTACATGGTTTAAAATCAAGAAAGGTGTCAGAGTTATATAATTTTATCTTTCTTATTCAAGCTATATGCTGAGCAAATAATCGAAGAAGCTGCACTATGAAGAAGAATGTGGCATGAAGATTGGAGAAGGGCCTGTTAATAATCTGCAATATGCAGATGACAAAACATTGCTTGCTGAGAACAAAGAGAATTTGAGAGAGCACTTCCTGGTGAATACCAACTACAGCCTTCAGTGTCCATTACACTTCAACATAAAGAAACAAAAATCCTCACAACTGGACCAAAAAGCAACAAAATGAGAAATGGAGAAAAAAATTTAAGGGGTCAAGGATTTCATTTTACTTGGATCCTACTATCAATACCCATGGAAGTATCAGACAAAAAAATCAAATGATGCATTGGGCAAATCTCATGCAAAAGACCTCTTTAAAATGTTCAAAAGCAAAGATGTCACATTGAGGACTAAGGTTCAGCTTACTTAAGTCATAGTATTTTCAATCACTTCATATACATGCAAAAGCCAGACAATGAATACAGAAGACCACAGAAGAATTGATACATTTGAATTATAGTGTTGTCAATCATATTGAATATATCATGGAGTTCCAGAAGAAGGAATAAATCTGTATTGGAAGGAGTATGGCCAGAATGCTCCTTAGAAATGAGGACAGTGGCATTTGGTCTCCCTTAATTTGAATAGGTTATCAGGAGGGATCAGTTGCTGGAGAAGAAAATCATGCTTGGTAAAGTAGAGGGTCAGTGGAAATAAGGAAGACCCTCAACAAGATGGATGGACACCATCGCTGCAATGATGGACTCAAACAGCAATGATTGTGAGGATAGCTTAGGACCAGGCAGTGTTCTGTTCTGTTCTCCATAGGGTCACTATGAGATGGAACTGCCTCAATGGCACCTAATAAGCTGAGGAATCTAGAGAATATCTTCAAATACAATTGTCATATCTCATTCCCACTTAATTATGTCATATACTTCTGACTTCTAAGAAGCTTTTTTTTTTAAAATTCTGCATATGCATTTGGCATCATCTTCAGAGTAGAATTTCTCTCTTTTTTTCCCCCAAGAAAACTTAGCTGCTTATTTTAAAATATTTTTTTCTTGTGGTGCAATGAATTATTTAATATTGTCCTTCTGGCCATAGTCAACACTTCCACTAAATAATGGTAGGAGTATGTAAATGAGGTGCTTCTGGTCTACCAAAGGGATTGAATAGCTTGTGTTTTGGTGCTCTAGTGCCACGTTAAGAGAAAAAACCACGAATGTATGGTTTTAACAAACAGGGATTTATTGTCTTACATTTTATGAGCCTGGAAGTCCAAGTTCAAAGTGCCAGCTTTAAGGAATGAGTGAAAGCCTCTCAACCTTGGTGTTCAGCTCTGCCTCTTGCTCCTGGCCCAATGAAGTGAGATGCTTCTCTTAACTTGGACAGCTGATGGCTGCTGAGACTGACAAACCCAAGGTCAACAAGTAAAATGGCACAGTCCCAAAATTTTCAAGCAACACACCATGTCACTAGTTTCAAGTCCAAAAACAGTAACAAAATCAGCAGGCAACATGGCAGACTGCCAAATGAAGATGGCTACATGCAGGGTTCAAGCATGCCAGAAAGCTCAAAGACCTTTCTCCAAAGTTTTCCTTATATACCAGAAGTAGAACACATCACTAAGGGAGCTACATGGCTGCTCCAGTAGATTCTACCATGGAGCTGATTACCAGTCTCATCATGGTGGGGATAACTATATCCAGCTGCCCAGCCAAGTTGACACACAACTTAATTAGCACAGCTTGTTAATAATATAATTAAGCATGGCACTTTTGTGAGTATGGGACTAAGCAAATAAGATGGATGGAACTCTAACAAGGGGATTAGTCAGTTTTGCTATCCCACTGGGCTTACAAGAGAGCCAATCTGAGAACACAAGTGGGATCTCACTACCACCAAGAAAGAAGAGCCAGGAGTGGAGCACATCCTTTGGAACCAGGATTCCTTTGTTGAGAACCTCCTAGATCCAAGATTCAGACAAAGAGATAGAGAGCTTTTACACCAGAGATGAGGAGAGAGTGAGAGCAGTGGCAGACTAATGACAGCAGCAGACCCAGAAGTAACACCCATGATACATGTTAGGATTCTTGGTCCTTGGAGTCAGAAAGTTGAGTACCTTTGAGCAGAGGCTTGCTGGAAGAATAGGTACCTCTGTGCACTTGGAGCTAAGTTTGTTGACCCATGGAGCTAAAGCTAAGCACCTTTGGGCCTAGGCTTACTGGCAGAGTGGGGTCTTTGTGCACTTATTGGCAGAACTAAAAGAACTTTGTAACACTTTTCCAAGCAAGACAGAGACTAGGCTGAGGACCTGGGGGCCAGAGAGGGAACTGCCTGTGTGCAAGGGGGAGAGGAGTCTCTCCTGAGCAAAAAACTGTATCCTGAAATGTTCCTGAATCTTAATTATATCCTGTTACTTCCTTCCACTACCAGCAAGTCAATTCCTACTCATGGCCCTATAGGACAGAGTAGCACTGTCCCATTGGGTTTTCAAGGTTGTAAATCTTTGTAAAACAGACTGCCTCATCTTTTTCCTGCAGAGCAGCTGTTTGGTTTGAACCACTAACTTTTGGTTAGCAGCTAAATGCCTTAACCACTGGGAATCAATGCCAATGCATTTGATTTTTGATTGGTGCATTTTTAATAAACTCCATAAGTGTGAGTGTAGTCTGTGAGTTCTGTGTGGTCATTGCAAGAAGTAGAAAGTTCCATGGGAGGGACAGCTGGTATCAGAATGGATAAAAAGGCTGGAGGTTGGAGGCATGTCTGACCACCACTACCTCATAGGATTCAGCCTTGGGGTGTTGATGCAGATAAGGATTCTCTCTCTCCGCCTTGTGAAGTTAGAGGAGCAGACGCTTCCCCAATGCTGTTTTTACATTCCTTAAGGTAAATGATGAACAACAACAAAAATACTCATTGCCATTGATCTGGATCTGACTCATAGCAAACCCTCCTTGAGTTTCTGAGGTAGTATCACTACAGAAGTAGATTGCCCATTCTTCCTTTCAAGGAATGGCTGGTGGGTTTGAACTGACAGCCTTCTAGTTAGCAATCAAACACTCTAGTCACTATACCACCAGAGCTCCTAATGAACTAATATTGTAAGTAATTTTGGGGCCATATCAGAATTAAATTTTAAAACAGTAGTTATCAGTTATTCCTTCGGTAAGTATATATAATTTTTTTTAATGGCTTATATTTGGCTGTACCTGTGACTTGTGTCAACTCTATGCCTGACAGAACAAAATATTGCCTAGGCCTGCACTATTTTTACCATCACTGGCATGCTCAAATCCATGGTTGTTGCCACTGTGTATTTTTAATGCCTTCCTACTTAGGAGTTCATCTTCCAGGACTATATCACAACATTTTGTTGTGACTCACAGTGTCCTTACTAGCTAATATTTGGAAGAAGATCATCAGGACTTTCTTCCTAGTCTGTCTCACTCCATAAGTGCCACTGAAACCTGTCTACCGTGGGTGACTCTGTTGGTATTTGGCTTCCAGCATCATAGCAACGTGCAAGTAACAACAGTATGGCAAACTGAGAACTGGAAGGTGGTATGTAACAATAGGACCAAGAAATTGTGAAATTATCAAAGTTTTTCTATGGTAATTTAATCTAATATTGGTAACTATGCTAGTCCAGTTCTTAATCTAACATCAGCATATCAACTGTTTGCCTCAGTTACTGGAGACAGAGAAGGAAGGAACAAGAGAAACAGAGGGCTTGACATCTGGAAAGACAGCACAAGAAAAAAAGAATGTCAGATGGTGGGATGGAGAAA
>NW_006921594.1:8422599-8429165 GCF_000298275.1 Orycteropus afer afer
TAACTATATTACGTATGCATGAGCTCTACCTTCTCCGTGTGTGATCTGTGATGGTCTTAGTTATAATCACCTCAGAAATCTTAACAATGAGGAACTCTGAGACAACTGTCAAGAACACCTTTGGCATTAACCAGTCAGTGGTCTCTTACTTCAAGATCACTTTGGATGCTATTCCAAAGCTATCTAATACAGTAGGATCCCCCTGCAAGTCTGTGCTGACAGACAGGCATAAGAGATGCCTTATGGTGCAGTTTTTCTCTGTCTTGAATACTAAAGATGAGGCATACTGTTCATCCTCTTTGCTTTCAGCAAAGCCTCAGAAAAACCAGAATCATTTATGGCCCATTAAGATGCAGGTGGTATAGGGTGCTAAGCACCTCATCACTGTGGCTAAGTACCCAGGAGCAAAATCATGATTTATACATTTTCCAGTCTTTTTTGCCTGCAGAATTTTGAAATTTGGGGTTCATCAGAGATTGGATTTGGATAAGCACAGACACCAACTCAATATTCAGATGCCCTCAAATGTTCAGTTGCACACCAGTCATTTTTATTCTCTTGAGAAGGGTACATAGTAAGGCCAAGAAACAAGTAGTTTTTTTTTTTTTTTTAAGACAACAAAGAGATATCTTTAAGAGGCTATCTAGCTTTATTAAAAATGGTATTTATTAAAAGTGAATTTCAGTGCCCAAGGGTGGCACTGAGACAAGGTGGTCTACTGTCTCTCCGTATTCTCTGGGAGCACTTCCTGGCCTGGAAACTGCTGTGGCAGCCTAACAGCCTGGGCGGGCTGATGCTTCCCAGTGCCTGCAAGGGAGGATAGAGCCATTATGCCCAACCATTGAATGCTCGAGACCTTCTCAGCTTAGAATTGTAGGCAGACATATGCTAGTCAGAAGACTAAAGATATGGCATGTTCTCTGTCTTGACTCCATTCAACCAGGGGCAACTTAGCCAATAAGCAAGCTTGTATTTACTCGGCTTACTAGGTACTATACCCCTGCCAGGGATTGTAAATTTGAAATGAGGCTTTCATTCTTTAGAAAGGTGCCGTAGGATTGAGAGACAGATGCCAGCCACATCTAGAAGCAGAATCTTTGATGTGGTGAAAAAATGTGAAATTGTTCATTACAAATTAGTAAGTAAGCCCATGCTGTGTTTAGCCATCAGAAGAGTTGCAACTTCTCAATGAGATGGCAACTACAACGCATCTCACTGCTGTCAAGTTGGACCTGACTCATAGTGACCCCTCCTTGGGTTTCTGAAGTGGTATCACTATAGAAGCAGATTGCCCAACCTTTCTTCCAAGGAATGGTTGGAGGGTTTGAACCACCAGCCTTCTGGTTAGCAGTCAAATGCCTTAGGCACTAAGCCCCCAGAGCTCTTTAAATGGGATGCCAGCACATCTCCAAGGAAAATAAAAATTTTAGTCAATTTCACGACACATTTGTGAACATAATTCCAAAATCATAGAATTTTAGATATTTGTTTGCATTTTGCTTTCTTTCTGAAGTTTTTTTGCCATCATATAGACAAAGTCATGATATAGGAAAATGTACCAGTCTTAAATATTTGTATATTAAGCCAGAAATGACATAATGTCTTTTATACCTTACCAATTATCTATGTGTTCTCCAGAAAGCTATAAACTGTGTGGGTTGTAGTTGTTGTTGTTACGTGCCGTCGAGTCGGCCCCAACTCATAGTGACCCCTCCTTGGGTTGCCAAGGCAGTATCACTACAGAAGTATATTGCCCAACCTTCCTTCCGATGAGTGGCTGGTGGGTTTGAACTACCAGCCTTCTGGTTAGTAGTCAAGTGCCTTAGGCACTGTGCTACCAGAGCTCCTAACTGTGTGGGTGGGAGCCACTAAACAATTTCCTTTTTTCTTCTCAAACCTATGTAATCAAAACACAATAGTTTATAAGATACCTTCTTTGTTCCTTGCCCAAATCCCTCTGAAGGGTCACATAATTAGATCTCTGAGTAGGACGTGGAATCCCTGGCAACATAAACTTTACAGAGGATTCCACACATTCTATGTGCTTTAGACCAAGAGAAAAGAGTGCCATTGACAGAACAGGGATGCTTCAAGGGTTAGAAAGGATTAAAGCAAAGCCCAGCCTGAGGGGTCTGCCAGCCATGTGACACTCTGAAGGCATTGCAAACTTCTCAGACAAAAGGGTGAAGATGCTCACTGTATCTTTCTGAGACACCAGGACTGCTTCTCTCCTAGGCCTTCTGATCATTTCTAATTTACAGACTTTGTGGTTTTCCTCTTGAAATGGTGGGAGAACTGTCTTGTTGTCTGCTGAAAAGAGGTTCCACTGAGGGCAAAATATTTTTTCTAATGCAAAAAGAATTAGCTTAGTCAATAGTTCAGCTCCCCTTTTTCTGCAGCCAGTCTGATGTTTGTCATTGATACCTCCATAGAAGAGCTCAGATATTATCTGGCTCCTCTGATTGAATGTCTCACTGTCACTGCTGATAAAATCTACTGGGGGATACCATGCTCAATTAGAACATCATAGTACATAAAACTCTTGTTCTATATCCTACTTTGGTGAATAGTGACTGGGGTCTTAAAAGCTTTCAAGCAGCCATCTAAGATGCAATTATTAGTCTGCTTTCATCTGGAGCAAAGAAAAGTGAAGAGAATTAAAGTCATTTGGAAATAGTCCAAAGATATGATGGGCCATGAGAACCTCAGCCTTCAGAACTCTGAGACCAGAAGAACTAGATGGTTCCTGGCTACCAATGCTAACCACTGGGAAAGGAATCAAAATTGGAGATCCTTGATAGAGTGGGAAGACAAATGTGGAACAAAAGTCAAAAACACAAAAATGACCAAAATTACTGGTTGGATAGAGGCTGGTGGAGCCCCCAAGGCTATGGCCCCATGTTATCCTTAGAGCCTGGAACTGGATTCACTTCTATGGATAATCTCTCAGCCAAACACTAGAAAAAACTATAAGCAGAACCCACGTACACTGGGGAGATTCACCACCTAAATCAATCAGCCATAAGATGTCAGAAGGCAGCATTTACACACAGCAAATGCTGTACGGACAGGAATGCATAGATAAGAAGGGTACAGGGAAGGAGAGCTTTTTATGCTTGAGGATTGTAATTGGGACCATGAAACCAAGTGTGCATGAACTATTGCATGTAAAACAAATCTACTTGGTAAGTTTGCACCCACATCACAATTAAAGGGAAAATAAAAGCTTGTGAGTGGTCATATAAGGCACAACTATTGGTCTCTCTCCATCTGGAACAAAGAAGAATGAAAGAAATCAAAGACACATGAAAACAATTAGTCCAAGGGATTAATAGTCCATTCAAACCTCAGTCTCCATGACCCTGAGACCAGAAGAACTAAATGGTGCCCTGGATAGAATGGGAGAAAAATGAGTGTGTGTTTGTGGGGAAGGCCTGGTTTACTGGTTGGATAGAGACTGGTAGAACCCATGAGATGATGGCTCTTAGTCACCTTTCAAGCCAGGACCTGAACTCACCCCAGTGCGTCAATTTTCAGCCACACAATAGACAGGTCTATACAGTGAACAATAGCACCAGGGAGGTATGCATTCCTTAGAACAACCAATCATTCAAGATCAAAAGGGCAGCATTTGCCCAGAGACAAAGTTCAAAAGGGAGGAAAGAAGGACAAATGGAAACAGGGAACCTAGAGAGGAAGTGGCACGAGTGCTGTTACATTGTGAGTATTGCTGTTAATGCTATGAAACAAAATATGTATGAATTGTTGAATGGAAAATTGATTTGCTCTGTAAATTTGCCCAAATCACAATAAAGAGTTTCAAAAAATCACTGTAAAGGACATAAAGACAACATAGTGACAACAAAAAGAATTTAGTCTGAGTACCATAAACCCAGTAAAATGAAGAGGCATATTGCAACTTGTCCTGCTTTTGGGTTGCTAGGCTATCAGTGGTCCAAAGCTGAAAGTTGTAGCCGTATTCTTGTGACTTGGGAGTGTTCCCTGCATTGAGCTATCATTTGACAAGGAGATAACAACTTGCACTAAGAAAGTGAGAGCATCTCTTGGAAGACTGGCAGGAATGGTAATGGAGCGATGTGCTGTACAGATGAAAATCAACACTTCAAAGTGAGAATGGTATTGAGTTCTTTTTGAAGACAGGGTGATATTCTTGGTAAATTGCAATAGCCTTAGTTTTATTCTTTGTTCAAAATCAAGTGGTGAAATAGAATATCTGATAGAATGGTGCTAGACTATTATAGATTATATTGGGACAAGTCTTCTTCCTGGGCACATGATGCGCTCATTCCCCGCTCTAGACTTTCAGGGACACTATTTCCCTTTCCAGATAATTCCTTTCAAGTTCACAAACTCTGTGGAAATACCATCCATTCATCACAGTATGGGTCAATAGTAGTTTTTCAGTATATTCTATGACCCAGCATGAACTGAGATTTTGCATTGTGATTATAAGTCCACAAATACTATTATTATCCTCAGCTTACAAATGATTAAATTGTTGCTCATTAAAACCCAAAAACTTGTCCAAGCCCATTTAATTAGTGAATAGAGGAATCTAAATGTGAATCCAGACTCTTTTACTGATCCCTCCCATGCTCTCCACCATAATCTTACATACCTTTGCAGAGTAGGTAATTGTCCTTACTTGTTTCATAAAGTCTTCACCATCAATTCTGTCCACAATCATACCCTTTCTTTTAATTCTTACTGTATACAGATATTCTTGCAACATTTATTTTACCACTTAACTTTATACTATCCCAGAGAATAATCAAGATGTTTATGAAATAAAACTTCTATCTCATAAGGTCCTTTATATATATCCTTTAAGTTCTTTAGAGGATCTATCTATCACCTATCTATCTATCTATCTATCTATCTATCTATCTATATCACAAAAAACAAACCAAACTCACTGTCATCAAGTTGATTCCAAATCATAGTGACCCCCTTGGGGTTTCCAAGTCTATAAATCTTTATGGAAGCAGACTCCTCCATATATATATATCTGTGTATGTATAATACATCACAATAATCCTATTCTGGCCTGATAGTATGTACAGTACTCAATTGTTATTGTTGTGTGCTTTCAAGTCTATTCCAATCGATAATGACCCTGTGTAACAAAGCGGAATCACCCATAGGGTTCTTGGTGTGTAATCTTTATGGGAGCAGATCTCCAGGTCTTTTCTCCCATGGAACGACCTTTTGGTTAGCAGCTGGAAGCTTAACCATTGGTCTACCAGATATCATTAAATACTCAGTAATGCCTGTTAATTGAACTAAATATCAGTTGGTACATATACAATAAGTGATAAAAAAATCACTAAAATACTTCACTCATCACCCTGAGATCCATTTTCATAAGTATTACAGAATCACGACTATAGAAACTTCTACCACATCTTTATGCTCACCCCTTTAGAGGGTCAAGCTGATCAGAGTACTGTAGAAATTCAGCTGTATTGTACATGCAGTGCAAGTGAGTACATTCTTGAACAATTCAATCGTAAACAGGTCAGAGAGCTGTCAAGTAAAACACTAAAGTGATGTTCTGAAAACAAGCCAGAAGCAATGCAAAAATCAATAGAGACATCTGAGAAATAGCTGGGGTTGTCCAGACATTCTGGGAAGGTTTGCCAGGCAGATGTGATCTAGTTTACCCATAAACCAACCACGACTATAGAGACCAGATGAAAACGATGTAAGTTGCATTAAGCTTCATTTATTGAGGCTTTAGGGTGACATAAAAAGGTAAGCATATATGTATAATTGACACTTGGAATGTTGGTCATCAGTAAGCCTGTAGGCCAATTCAAAGCCTCCAGGTGATCGCCCTTGATATGGAACAAAAAGAGTAGAATTACTATTATGGAAGATGCCCTTGACTTTAATGATTATGAAGATGGGTTCAGAGATGAGGTCACCTGCTTGAGCATCATTCAGAGATATGAGATGTGGCCTTGGTTTCTTATCTGTAAATATATTACTAGCAACATTACTGTCATCAGAGAGTTGTGAGGATTAATGAGATAATGCTGGGAATATTGTAAATGCTCCATAAATACTAATTTTAGCCAAAGGAGTTTTCATTATTTAAAAAATTGGAAATTCTACAGATAGTCTCAGAAAATTTTAGTACTCATGGAGACATAGAAACTATTTTCTTCAAACCCATTTTAAAAACGAGCAAACTAAGGTCTACAGAAATGTAATTACTTCTCCAAAGCCCCATATTCTTATAGAGATACAGCTAAGATAGAACTCAAATGTCACTTCCAGGTAGCTATTCTTTCCATTTACTCTCTGTTCTCTAGTTTCCCATGATATTGAACCAATGCAGCCCAGGTAGACAGATCACAACATTGAAACTACAGAGAACAAAAAGGAAGGGTGTCAAGTTATGGTGTACCATAATTATCCTATACCAAAAAACCACTTTCCCCAAATAGAAGTTCAGTTCTGTATTCTTATTGAATGTTAGAGTGAAAAGAAGTCATATATTTGTTGTTGTATCCTGTTAAGTGGGTTCCAACACATGGTGA
>NW_006921594.1:8449449-8450573 GCF_000298275.1 Orycteropus afer afer
CATCACACAATTTTCTTGTAGGAAAATTATAACCCCTGTGCAATAATTTCCTTTTAAAGCACTTTTGATATATAATGACAATAACTAACTTAAAATTTGCTAGCAAAAATAACATATCCAGCAATACATATTTAAATGAGAAGTGCAGTACCTCATTGGAAATGGAATAGAAAATTAAAAGAAGTTTTAATAAAAGAAAGATCAAGCAGTCCCCAAGAATTATGTAGAAAGTGGCCAAAACTCATAATAATAATCAAATAGGACATTGTCAATAAATAAAATGTTATTAATTTCCATTATAATAAGTATAGCTGTGTTGTTAGTTTCAAAGTTATCTCTAGCTACTGAGAGATTCCTTACTTATCACCTCAACACTTAAAAAAAAAAATGATAAAATGTCACAACTGGTTAAAAAATGTCCCCATCTTGCATCATAGTTAGAGCCTCTTTTAGTGTCAACCCATGGACATGATAAAAAAGAATTTGCTGAATTGCCTGAAAATGATTAAGTGGTAGTTAGAAGAAAAGGAAATAATCACCAGGAAGAGAAAATTTAAAAATGCTCAGAGTGCTGTTTGGAGTGAAAATTTGTACAACTACTTTGGGAAAATAAAAGAGTATCTGCTAAAATTAATCATATGTTTACTTTATGACTCAGCAGTTCTACTCTTAGGTTTATGCTCAACAGAAATGCATGCACATGTGCTCCAAGAGACCTGTGCCAGAATATTCTTAGAGTCATTACTCATAATAACTAAAACCAAATAAATAACCCCAATAACCAACAGTAGTAGAATAGATAAGTAAATTGCATAGCAATAAAAGTATGTGGACTGAAACAATATTAATGATTCTTATAAACACAATATTGAGTAAAAGAATGGATATTATGTGATTCCATTTATACAAACTTTCCAAATCTCAAAATTGATCTATGGTTAGAAAATCAACATGTCAGTTAGTTATAGGGAGGAAGCATAAAATGATTAGGGAAACTTTAGAGTATAAGACATATGTTTATTTCATGAGCTGATGTGTGGTGCCATTGGTAGACTTAGCTTTTGATTCTTTGAGATATGTATTTCTGGTTTGTGTTTCTTTTTGGTATATGTGTTACATTTCAA
>NW_006921594.1:8451268-8453948 GCF_000298275.1 Orycteropus afer afer
AGTAAAACTTTAACTTTGTAGAGAATAAACTGATTGCATGGATTCCAAAACTAATGATGTAATTGTGTATAAACATATAAATAAAGTAGAACAAAGCCATCAGGAGTCACTCTTGCAGAATATGCAGGGCATCTGCCTGCCCCTGTTTCTTCTAAAAAAACATTAATCCTTTCGTGTCAATTAATTTCATGACCTGTGCAGTTTTGCCCCACGCAACAAGTATCACTATGGAAGTAGATTGCCCAACCTTCCTTCTGAGGAGTGGCTGATGGGTGTGAACCACCAGGCTTCTGGTTAGTAGTCAAATGCCTTAGGCACTATGCCACCAGAGCTCCCCAAGAGATAGTAGTGATCCATATTTTATAAAAGGGAGACCAGAGATGTAGAAACAGTAAATATCATGGAGAAGTTTCTAAGTCTGTAAGGCAGAGCTGGCATATAATCCAGGTGGTCTGCCACCTGAGTCCATGCTGCTAACACTAGATTACAAGGCTTTTAACAGATCTCTAGTACATATCTTCCTGGTGGTTCAAACCCACCAGCCACTCGTCGGAAGGAAGGTTGAGCAATCCTACTTCCATAGTGATACTGCCTCGGAAACCCAATGAGGGGTTGCTATGAGTCGGGGCTGACTCGACGGCATGTAACAACAACAACAACAGTACATATCTTCCAGGAGAAGTTTTAAGCCCTTTCTGATATATCATGCCTGTCTATCCATAGTAAGTTATATTGCTCTATGTTAAGTTACATCACATCTTAGGTCAGAGTCAGGATCAGAAACCAGACTATCAGACAAATACTGTAGAGTCAATACTACTCTTGAAAGTCCCTTGGGGAGACCCTGCATTAGACCAACACCCCAACTTTGAGTAAGTCCAACATATTTAATTCTTTCTTTAGTTTGGAAGAGGATGGCTGTTTGTTAAGTTGAACATGAGAAAAACACTAGGCTTGCATTCACAGGCTTTGTCGTATAAAAAGTTTCATGTCATGAAGACTTAAAGTTCATTTGGAATGGTGAGATATCTCACACTAGGAAAATCACAGAAGAACAGAGACTAGGTAAAGGAATGAGATTCAGTGCTGTCTTACATTCAATCTGTAGTATATGCACAATCACTCATATAATTTAAATTTTATTTACCACTCTGTTTTTCCTTCCCTTGGCCCATATGGTTGAATTAACATAAGTTAAATGTCATGGAAACCCCTCTGTGAATTTCATGGAGAAATGTTTTTCATACATGGATGCTAGGGCTCCACAACCATTGGAAGGACTTGGAAGCAAAGGTCAGGGAAACCACTGACAGTAGTGACTGAATGACTAGGGCTTACCTACTTGGAAGCTGTTATGAATCTCAGGCATCTGTGAGCACGGGAGGGAGGACCAAGGATTATGAGTTTAGCCATGGAAAATATCTAAGAGAAGGTAGTTCTCAGGAGTACTGCTAAACACTGCTATAAATCTCAAAGACCTTATTTGCTTGGGACACCAAAGTCAGTGATTTTGCAACTGCTGGACACAATTTCCATGAAGTTTCCAAGCCAGTAGGCTGAGCTTTCCTTCTGTCTTCCAAAATGAATGCCTATCATTGGCCTACTTTAATTCAGGATGAAATGGGGGAGAGGACTCTGAGCAATGGACTTCTCAGACAATTGGTAGTAATGCTGAGTGGAAATCAGAAAATCTAAAAGTCTAGACTATCTAGAAATCTAGGCACAATCTAAGTATCTGAATATATTCTTTCTTTTTTTTTCTCCATGATAAAAATGTGCACTGATAAAAGTTGCCACTTCTAAAGGTAAATTTTAAACATGTAGATAAGAAAAGTGGGTATGCAGGAGTGATTGTGACATAAGCTATAGCCAGAGGGGTAGCATTGTTAACCCTTTCATGACTCATGAGACTTGTATCAGCCACCAATATTTATAATCTCTCAGGTTTCTTAGGGAGCTGCTATCCACGCTGTACTATATGCTACTTCCTGGTGGGAACCTGCATAAATGCAAGAATCTAAAAAAAAAAAGAGTATCATCCCACCAGTTCTACCACTAGAGTCTACTTTACTCCCTTACTCTTAAAAACACTGGGGTTTTTGATCTAATGTGGAGAACACAATCATGGTTTTAATAGGAGACATGAACGCATTTCCTTTTTTGGGATGAATTTACTAGGTTGGCAAATCAGGAACATAAACAACTATACTTCTCATTATATCTGTATAAACAAGGGGAGAGATGACAGATAAATGTGAGCCTAAGAAATGGAAGTTCTTTGAAGAACCATGACCAAAGAGTATTGATGAATGAACTGATGTTGTTTCGAAAAACATGTAAGAATGGCGTGGCATCATGCTGCTTGACCTTTACCAGCTCTGTCATTGCTCTGCCTATGAAAAGAGGGAAGTTATTTAGATTATTGTACCCTATTTGGACACCTGTGATTTACTGGAGAGACTGCACACAAAAATACTAATTAAACATATGGTAGATGTGATGGTAAAAACATATGTATGTGTGGGGAACACAGGCTGGGGTGGGTAGTAAGGAGTGACCTTACTGAAGAAGGTAAACTCTAAGCTGACTCTTAAATTCTGGGTTTCAACTACTTCTTGTAGGTACTTTCAACCAGTTATTTCTTTTTGAGAGTCTACATGAAAGTATCACAGTATGTATA
>NW_006921594.1:8455828-8456861 GCF_000298275.1 Orycteropus afer afer
GCGTAATAATAGATGACAATCAAAATGCAATTGAATTTTATTATTTTGGAATTTGGAGATAAAAAGTTATTTCTAGCTGCTGTTGCTTTGAAACAACTTTTTCACTTGAATTTAAAGGGATTCAGTAAAGTAGGCTCCTTTACTGCTCACTCCCCTTTATTTCATTCCATACATTTATACGCCACTTATAACATATTTGTAGTGCTGAACAGGTTTTCTGAAGAAAGCTCCGTAAAGTCCTCTTGTGTAGAGTACCTTCCCTCACTTCTGATTTAAGTCTGGTGCTCCAGAGCTCCCAGATTAGGATGTCCTACACCAAAGCATGATATTTCTGGAATAATGGGACAATGAGAAATCCCAAGGTGGACAAACCAAATCAAAACCAAATCCTTTGCTGTTGAGTCAGTTCAAACTCATAGCGATACCACGTGTCATAGAGTAGAACTGAGTTCCATAGGACTTTCCTTGTTGTAATCTTTACAGAAGCAGATCACTGGGTTTTTCTTCCACGGTGCTGCTGTGTGAGTTTGAGCTACCAATCTTTCAGTTAGTGCATGAGTATAAACTGTTTGTACCACCTTGGTACCCTAGTGGTGTACAAAGAAGGAAGGAGTCATGAGTTTTCAGCTATCACTGACTCTCTGGCCTGGTTCTGCCAATGCAAATCAAAGATTCTATCTCACTGCACTTGAGTTATGAGTGTGGACTAACACTGCCTTGGATATTACAATTGAATAAAATCCACTGTCTTCATCTTCATCCTGTTAACTGTTTCTGCAAATAACTTGCAAGACACATAATAATAATAATAATAATAATAAGCCCCAATGGCACCTGAATCTTATCATCCTGGTGACAATTAATTAGAACTTATTTTTTTTTAAGTGTAGGAGGTCGGTCTAGTGGTGTAGTGCCGAAGGCATTTGACTGCTAACTAGAAGGCTGATGGTTCAAACCCACCAGCCACTCCTCCAAAGAAAGATTGGGCAATTTCCTTCCATAGAAATACCTCTTTGGAAACCCAAGGAGGGGT
>NW_006921594.1:8457526-8458156 GCF_000298275.1 Orycteropus afer afer
AAAAAAAAAAATAACTTAAAAAAATTATGGGGTCATGAGAATGAATAAAAGGCTACAGTTCCCTACACACACCCACCAGAAACACAAGCAAGCAAACAAACTCATTGCCACTGAGTCAATTCCAACTCATAGCAACTCACTTTGGGTTTCCAAGGCAGTAAATGTTTACAGAAGTGGATTGGCCACTCTTCCTTCTGTGGAGTGGCTTGTGGGTTTGACCCACCAACCTTCTGGTTAGCAGTCAAATGTCTTAGGCACTATGCCACCAGAGCTCCAGAGCACATACTCACTTGGGCTCCAAATGGCAAACTTTCTTTGCAAACAAAAGACAACAAATCAGTTGTCTCCAGAAAAGCAAATGACATATTGCTCACTTGTTTCTAGGCTCAAAACCTCACCAGAGAACTTAAGCAAATGAAATGACTAAGGTTAAAGGTGGCTAGGCTAGATAAACTACAAGGTAATATCAGCCCAACATCAGGAGAAGGAATGCTGATTCAATCAGTCATAACTGTGTAATAAGCCGCTAACAAAAGCTCTGGACAAGGAAGAACCTTGAGCTTCCTGGTTGATGAGAGACCTGATGATGTGAGAGGGTAACACGTCCCTTTTTGGGATATGGAAGCTTTG
>NW_006921594.1:8459281-8460990 GCF_000298275.1 Orycteropus afer afer
TATCATCTGCATATCTCAGGTTGTTAATGATTCTTCCTCCAATCCTGATACCACGTTTTTCTTCATATAGTCCAGCTTCTCAGATTATTTGCTCAGCATAATGGAGACTCCCAAATTGATGGCTGAATCCTGAAGTGACAGTGAGAAAACTGAGAATTTATAGACAGAAAGTCAAAACAAAGGGTATCTTGGGGACTAAGTTTGTAGCTGATTGCTGAAGTCTTGGGAAGACATGGCAGTCTGGAGAACATTGTCCTTTAGCTTGTGAGATCTGACCTAATTCAGGGTGATTTGGATAAGAGGAAGTGCTGCATGTGCAACTGGTGTCAGAACAGAGGGAGATGGAATTGATAATGAACTTATTTGAATGTTCCACATAGATTGTGATTTTTTTTTTTATGATGTAAGAGTATTAAATAAGTTTAATTTTTGTTTCTTATGTCATCTAGGACTTATGGGTGCTATGAGGTTGACCTAAAAGGGCAATTCATTATTGTAGGAAGTCCAAGGAAACTTCTAGGAAATACTTTTAAAATATTCATACACTAAATTCCCCTAAAACTCTAAGAAAGAAAAATGATTCATGACTCAATGCAATGACAGACTAATGTGTTTTATGCTGGTAATTTGGCAGGTCTACACAGGTAGCCATTAAGGTTTTTTTTTTTTTTTTTCTTTGAATAGAATGAATATGGTCTCATTTTGGGGAACATTAAAAAAAAATCTTTTAAAATTAATGTTTCAAGTTTTACAAAGAACTATTATGGAACTGATGGTTCAGCTGAATTGAAACCTGGAAAATAATCTTCATCTAAAAGAAATTTGCTTCAAATATGGAATGCTTACCAGAAAATTGTTAAAAATAAAATAAATTAAACATACAGAGTCATATCTATTTTGTCTTTGCTGCTATTGATGATATTACAATAATATATTTCCAGAATAACAGCTATTCAGGATATTTACAACATCGGGAAGCCTAAAATAATTGTCTTTGGGAACTGTATACTCATGAGCCTGGAAGAAATGGTTAGTCATGTGATATATTTTTATATGCACATGTATACAAAAGAAAAACACATACAGCATTTGGATATTAATATATAAATTTTGGAGTTGAGAAAGAAGCGTTAATGTTGTATTGACCTTGACATACTCAGATGTTGTATAAGGAGTTTTCTGAGATGACTATCACTAAACATGGACATGGTGAGTGGGAAGTGGGAGCTTACACTGACAATCTCATAGGGAGCACAAACTGTGCATGTTGTTGGTCCTGGAGGTGTTGGGGGTACTCTAGGAAGAACTAGTGATAACAAGGATATGGAAGGATCATCTTCCATTTCCTGAGTTCTCTACTGGACTGTCTATCCCATCTATGTGAAATGCTATTTTAGTATTTTATAGTTAAATCTGTTCTGTAAAATAAGTAAAGTTTAACTGAAGTTAGTTTATCCAATTAAGGCTTTGATGGGAGGAAAGGAGAAATAAGTTATTTGCATTTATGCTTTAAGTTGTTTTTTAAAGACCACATTTGGCCACTCAGCTTTTGCTTGGTAGTCAATAAGTAGTTGACTAAATTCAAACATTTTAGAGGCCTAGTCCATAATTATTTTGTACCCCCTCCCTTCCTGCTTATGTTCAAAAAAAAAAAAAAAAAAAAAAACCAACTTACAGCCATTGAGTCAATTTCAAATCACAGCAACCCC
>NW_006921594.1:8462246-8474451 GCF_000298275.1 Orycteropus afer afer
TTTTTTTTTTTTTTTTTTGGTATTTCAGTATGCCACCAGGAAGGAAAAAACCCCGTTCAAAGTCTCTAAACCAGAAAATACATAATAAGGTTTAAAATTCCTATCCCTAACTTGTCTCTTGTGCCCACAACTAGCAACTGAGGCATGCAGTTATGGTGTCAATGTCTTTTCATCATTTATTTTTCTTACTCCTGACTTCTGTTATTGCCCAGTTCTATTTAAAGATAAACTTAAATGGACTAAATACATTTTATGCCCTAGAATATTGCTTAAGGTCTGTTATTTTCTTCTTATTTAAAGACCCAATTACTTCTCTCCAGGGCATAGCCTTCCTATTTTCCTTTGTCCAAAGTTGATGAGCTGATTCCATACATATATCTCCTGAGGCAATTTTGTATAGAATCTAAAGCTGAGGCACTGACGGAAATGTTCTTGGTAGAAAAAATAATAGCTGCTCACTACAGACCTGTGTTTCAAGATGTGGGGTTATCTGTTACAAAGTGCTAAAATTTGAGGGGAAAGGGCTACCAGAAGATGCACACCAAGGCCCATGTTCTCCTAGGAAGACTGACCCACTGCCAGCCCATCATTGTAAGAAAGATAACAGGGAACATTCAGAAGAGCCTTCAGACTTGAAGTAGGGAGACAGGTTGGAGAACAGCAGTAGTGAGTAAGTTCTAATTTCGCTTAAAGGTCAACAGACCTTCAGAGCATGGATGCAAAGTCTTCATTTATTTATTCATACCATCCTGACAGGCTTCTGCTTCCTTCTGCCTTGTTTTCTGGTCTATAATTCTACAATTCCAACCATATTGTAGAACTATCTGCTTGGTAGTTCTACTTAAAATGCAAACAGTCATCATCATTATCACAAACTGTCTTTTTCTTTTGATATCCTTATTTCTCTCAACATCACCACCCTTCTCAGCTGTGTCTTTGGCTCCTCTCTATCCTTTACAATGTCCAGTCAATCAGTTATGCCTCCTCATCTATTTTTTACCACTACTTCTACTGTTGTTTAGATCAGTTCCTTATTACCATTTCACTGATGGTAATTTAAATATAATTCCATTATGTTTCCCTGGCTTGGTTACAAGATGAATATACACAGATTTCAGGAACGAAATCTTTTTTGTATTCTATCTTCATAGTACTGTTGGCTTAGTACCCTAAAAAACATCTATTAGATAATATTTTTAAAAATTTATGAGTGCTTACTATCTGTTGAAAAAAATCAAGACTTCTTACCCCAGATCAAAGTCCTCATGAAGTTTTCTCTTTTATACATTATGATAGCCTTGCTGAATTATTGGCCATTCCCTGGTGTGTATCGTGGGCTTTCCCCATTACTTTTTTCCTTTTTTTAATGTAACTATGGAAATCCTAAACAAACAAAACTTTGAAGACTAGTCATGGTATTTTCAGTAGCCTCATATGCATGTGAGAGCTTGACTATGAATAAAGAACTGAAGAAAAATTGATGCACTTGAACTGTGGTGTTGGCAAAGAATATTGAATGTACCATGAGTTGCTAAAAAAACTGACAAACCTGTCTTAGAGAAAGTACATCTGAAATAATCCTTAGAAGCGAGAATAGCCAGACTTAGATTCTTATACTTTGATCATGTTGTCAGAAGGACCAATCAACGGAGAATGGATATTATGCTTGGTAAAGCAGAAAATCAGCGAAAAAGAAGACCCTCAGTGGAATGGATTGACATAGTCAATACAACAATGGGCTCAAACAGCAATGGTTGTGAGGATGGCACAGGACTGGGCGGTGTTTTGTTTTGTTGTACATGGGGTCGCTATGAGTTGGAGCTAACTCAATGATACCTAACAACAACAACGTGGAAATCTTATCCAATTTTTTTAAAATAAACAATTGAAATAAATCATATATAATATTGTGATAAATATTCATATTCTTACTACCCAGAATGGACAAGAGTTAATAATTTATCATGTTTTGTTGTTAAAAGAAAATAATCATTGTAGAAAGAGTAAATGGTGGCTTAACCACCACCTCTAGTCCCATTCTTCCATCTCATCCACCACCAGAAGTCATAACGCACTGCTGACAAGTCAGATCCAACTCATAACGACCCCTCCTTGGGTTTCTGATGTGGTGTCACTACAGAAGTAGATTGCCCAAGCTTCCTTCCGAGGAGTGGCTGGTGGGTTTGAACTGCCAACCTTCTGGTTAGTAGTCAAATGCCTTAGGTACTACACCACCAGAAGTCATACCATCACCTATATTTGTGTACATTTTCCAAGCTACTCTTTTTGTATCTATAAACAATATATTGAGCACTGTGTTAGTTAAGTTTGTATGTCAACTTGGCTGGGCCTGGTTTTGAGCAGCTGGGCAGCTGGATGTAGTTATTCCCGTGACAAGATTGGTATCAACTCCATGATAGAATCTGCTGTGAGCACCTGAGTAGCAGCTGCTTTAGAGATGTGGTCTGCTTCCAGTATATAAGGAGATGTTTTGGAAATGGCCTTGAGCTTTTTGGCATGCTTGGACCCTGGATGTAGCCAAGTCATTGTTCAGCAACCTGCTGTGTGGTCTTCCAATCTTGGGATTGTTTCTGGACTTAACCCAGTGGCATGCCATGCTGTCTGCTGATCTTGGGACTGTGCCATTTTGCTTGTTGACCTTGGGTTTGTCAGCCTCAGCAGCCAGCAGCTGCCTGAATGAAGAAAAGCCCCCAGCTTCAGTGGGCCAGGAGCAAGAGGTAGAGCTGAAGCCCAAGGTCGAGGGGCTTTCACCCAGTCACTAGAGCTGGCACTTTGAATTTGGACTTCTAGCCTTCTAAACTGTAAGAGAATAAATCCCTGTTAGTTCAAGCCACCTACTTGTGCTATTTTCTGTTAGAACAGCACGAGAGGTAACCAAAACAAGCACTTTCCCAGCTATTTTCTAATCCAGAACCGAATTAAGGGTTGTGAATGAATACAAGAGTATCCTGCACGAATTTATCTGTCATGTAGACAAAAAAGAAAAATTTAAAAAAATCCCTGTCCATCATCTAAGGTCCATAATTAGTGTCATGTGCCTATGATCCATCTATGCATGCAGAACTCCTATGTCAAAGTATTTGGATATCTTTCTTCTGCTGTTCACCTTGTTCTTCCTTATATTGTACTTATTTAAGCGTAAATTATTTTTACTGAGGGTTGACACTATCTTTTGTCATCTTGGCATTCTGTGAATTGCCTAGCAGAGTAAACACACACACACACACACACACACACACACACACACACACGGGCTCTTTCTTTGTCCTCTTCTAACCTAATTATGTATATGCACACACACATACATATGTAAACAACAGAATGGTCGACTAAGAAGCATGTGATGCTTCAAATTCAGTTGGTGCTCATTATCTAAGTGATGTGCTATACTACTAATTCTTCATTCTTTTATTACACATGGCACTAGCAAAAAGTAATAAAGGCTTCTTAGCTACTTGAAGTGTTCCCATAACCTATAGGAGCATCATTAGTCTTGAAGGCAGCTAGGAAACGAGCAAAGAACAGTTTGTCTTTTTTTTGACTTATATTTTCACTTAAATGTGAAGAGATAAAAAGCAAGAGACAGCTTATACTAATTAGGAAGAGAAAATTTAAGAGAATATTGCTCTTGGCAATGTTCAAAATACCAAGGTCAAACATGTACCTTCTCTAGGTCTGCTTCTCAACAAAATAGTGTATTTGGTAAGAATATTTCATGGAGGCATCTTTCTGGATTCTACAACAAATAGATACTAAAACAACAAAAGTCCAGCAGCATAGAACTGAGAGGTTGCATGTCAATTTTTTAAATGGTCACTGGGAAGCCATGAGATTCTATTTATTCATTAAACATAGTTCTTAAGAACATTAATCTGAGCCTGAAAGATTAATAATAGGTCTACTGCTCCCTTGGGTTCCTATTCAGTTGTTCTGTCATTTAAAAATGGCTTAGAGGATCATTTTTGAAGGAGGTTCAAGGACTCCTCTTCCTTCCATTCCCATTCCCTTACACATCATACAATTTACCAATGTCATGACTTTTTGATTGACTTGTGGCTCATTTGTATGGAATAGCCAGTTACTGATTATCCAGTTCCTTGCTGCCACAGAAAAATCTGTTCAATGTCTCTTGGCCATTTATTGACAGATTAAGAAATAAAATAGATGCTTGGTAAAGGTTCAATAGTTCTTGCTTTATTAATATGAAACTCACTTAATTACTCAGCAATGCTATCCTTAGCAAATAAATAATTCACCAGTTTTTTTAACATAACACAAAATTAGTTAGATAATTGTATCAACATCATCTGAGCTAATTGATGCTAAAATGTACCTATCAAAATAAACCAATAAAATACATTCTTGAATACAGCTCCCAAGATTGCTATGGTACATATTCATTGAAATTCTAATTTATAAATTTTGATAACCCACAGTGGATCCCCTAATGCTTTACTTCTGATTGTCAAGGTTCATATGGAGATCATGGACCCTAAGTAGAAATAAACACAAATTTGTTTTCTATTAAAATATAATATTTTCATTCTCTTTGTTTAAAGGAGGATTTTATCAAATCTTTTTTTAGTTCCTCTTATTTTTGCTATTCGATATTGAAATATAATTGGAATATGCTTAGGTGTTATTGTATCTCACTTACAGCAAGGTCTTTTATGATTGAAGTAGGTAGCATCTTAACAGAATGGAACTGGCATATTACAACTCTCACAAAGAGAGGGAAATAACATAACAGCTATGTATTGTTTTTCTTTAAGTTTTACATTTTATTTTATTGCAGTATAAGCTCCACTCGGGTAGTAGCCATTCCTGTCTTGTTCACTAGCACAGTGCATGACCTAAGTGCTCAACAAGGATTATCAAATAAATGATCTTGCTGACCTTATTTTACTCACACTAAAGTAAAACAAGTTCTAAAATAAAAGTAAAAAATATATGGCCTATAGTGGTACTTAAACAAATAGGTATATTCTTATTGTTTAATGCACAAACATTGAACATTGACATTAACCTTTCAAAGTGAAACATCCCTTGAATTTATATTTTATATCCTATTGTAATTCTTTCATATAAATCCAACACTTAAGACATTGCATTTTGTTGTAAATCAGGAGTAAAAGAACACTACTAGGTAGATATCATTCCTTCTGTCTCTTCAAATGGAAGACTAAGATAAATCCCATTTCAGTGGACAAACAAGAAAACGAAGTTAGCTCATAACTGAGAGCTATAGTTTTTCTTCACCTTTATATTGTACTTGGATTCTTCCTCTTCAGATACATTTTCTATTTTTTAAGGCTTTTATTCAGGTCCTTAAATCTCTGTATCTGGTGCGATGTCTAACAGATTGTCATTTGGCTTTTCTTTAGGGAAGCAACTTTTGAGAATGCCACAGACTCTAGCTTTTCATGCTATATTTGGAAGATAATTTCCTGCACCTTCTTGGATCGATTTTGCCATCTCAGTTACTTTGTGAGAGATAATTGACATTCTTTGTGCTATGACAACTGAATGTGATGGATTAGTTCTAGTGGTTGACACTGGTTAGCGTCCTATCAGTTACAGACTTTCATGAGCAACCAGATTTAAATCCTATGCAAGACACAAGAGATTTCTAAGAATACAGCCACATTCAACTTTAGTAAAAGAGCAAACATGTATGCTCATTTGAAGAAATCTGAGTTTTCCAAAGTCATGAAGAAGATGAAAATTCAGTAAACTATTAGTCAAATCACTATCTAATGGTCAACATATATTATTTTTAAAAATATCAGGTTACGCATATAGTTAAATTTTTGATACCCTTTTCTAAATCAAAGCATTAAAGTCTTAAAAATAATATAGCTAAAAGATCTTTTATACATTAATCAATAGTATTATTTAGCTAACAAAAAATTAGATATTTGTGCAAAACAGTACATTAAGAAATGCTGTGAACTTTAAAATAATGCATGTTGGAGATGCTACTCTGAAGACAGTTTTCTTTTGTAGTTCTGCAGATTAATGACATATTGATAAAAATAGTAGTTATTGAAACATTGAATGGCAGAAGGCATATCTATAAGAGTTAATATCTTTTTAGGGACCTTAAAACTTTTAGGGGTTGTATTTTCATTTGTGATGCTTTATCTAGCTATTTATCTCCTCCCATTTTATATTCCCAAAGGTTATTTTTCTTCCTTTGGTATTCCAAACTTAAATATAATTTAAACGAATAGTCTCCAAAACCCTCAAAACTAATATTATTAATTATCTTTCATTTAAGTGTTTTCCTAATATCTTGGAATTCCTTTACACTGAGCTGATATTCCTACATTTGAGTTCACATTTTTCTTTTAACTGAAAAGGGACAAGGATTGTATTACTATGTTCTTCATATTAGTGATACAGAGGAATGGATTGAGCCATAATTGATGTCAATGCAAGGCAAAAATATCCACTTGTAAAGCACAATTCACATCACTCTGAAATGTCCAAATAATAATGAAAATACTTTACTAATACAGACTCATTTAAAACAGATCAACCCAACTTAACTCACTGTTCAAATGCTTACTGTCTTCATTTCTACATTTTACTTCAGTGCAGCCAGATGGTTAATCTTGTTCTTAATCTTGCATTATTCAGGGACTCTTTTCAGGCTTCCAAAACTCTCTCTCTACTCTTTCTTACTGAAAAATATTTACAGTCAGACTTTGTGGTTCTTGCTTCTTCTGAATGTATCTCTGTGTCACTAACAATACTGCATTTCACTGAATCTTTTCTTTCTAACTTAATTAAATGGCTTTAAATATCTTCCATGCTTTCAAATATTTTCCTATACTGTATTTTATTTTACCCTCTTGCTTCTGTTTTAAAGTTAAATATCTCCCTTCATTCTTTTCTCCCTCCCTCCCTCCTTCCCTCCCTTGCTCTCACCCTCTCTTCCTTCTTTCCTTCCTTCCTTCCCCTCCTTCTTTCTGTCATTAAGTCTTCTTCATTCAGTTTACCTATCTTAGATTGGGCCTTCTTTGTAGCAGGCTGTAAACCTCAAAAATGAATTCTCATTTGCAATATTCTCAAAATCATGTGCATGTGATATCTTTTCTGTGTTTCAGTGAACTAGTTAGAGAGCAACTCAATTCATCTGAAACCACAGGCTTTGTTTCACCATGGTAGATAAATAGTGCTAAACACTAGTAAGGCTCATTTGTTGTCAGTTCTTTCTTCAGAAAATGGCTAATTTGCATAATTGTATAGAATTGTCACTGTGGTGAACTGCTCTATTCTCACAGGCATGTCTATTTTAGTCACCTTAATTTTTATTATATAGAAGAATTATTTCTCTATTGGTACATGGAAATATGGGCTCTATAAAGTTCATTTTACAATTTAAAAATTATACTGAACATTAAAGAAGTAGACATGGTTGGGCACGTAGGAGTATGCTTAAAGTGATAATCTAGGATATAGAAGAATTAAGAAGCTACTGCTGAAGGTGAATCCTCTTAATTCAACATTAAGAACTGGAGAGAGCATTTGACTAAGTTGACTGGGTTGGGAACATACAGAGAGAGAAAATGGAAGATAGAATATGGATAACTCCTGACACATATTCACAACTACATATGTGGACACACAGACGTCAGGAAAGAAGAGGGGAGAAAGAGCTGTTTTAGCCTCAGTTTCATCCCTTAACAAACTTCAGTTTCCTGAAGAATTGGGGGTTCATATAGTTTAGGTGACCTAGCTATGGTCATTAGAATGAGAATTTAGACATCTTTCTTTTCTTGTCCACCCTGAGATTCCTCACTTGAAAAAATAAGGTAGACTCCTATATGCTAAATACAAGTTGAATATGAGATGAAAATACTAATGGAGAAGAGCTGTCTCCTCAGAGTAGAGACAACTTTAATGATGTGGATAGAGTAAAACTTTCAGCACCTCCATTTGCTAATGTGGCACAACTTAGAATGAAAGAAACAGCTGCAAACATCCATTAATAATCAGAGTTTGGAATGTACAAAGTCTGAATCTAGGAAAATTAGAAATTGTCAAAAATGAAATGGAAAGCATAAAGATTGATATCCTAGTCATTAGGGAGTTGAAATGGACTGTTTTTGGACATTTTGATTCACACAATCATATGATCTACTATGCTGGGAAAGACAAATTGAAGAGGAATAGCATGGCATTCATCATCACAAAGCATCTATCAAGATCTGTCCTGAAGTACAGTGCTATCAGTGGTAGAATAATATCTATATGCCAAGGAAGACCAGTTAATACTACTATTATTCAAATTTATGCACCAACCACCAAAGCCAAAGATAAGGAAATAGAAGATTTTTACCAACTTCTGCAGTCTGAAATAGACTGAATATGCAATCAAGATGTGTTCATTATCATTGGTAATTGGAATGCAAAAGTTGGAAACAAAGAATCACCAGTAATTAGAAAACATGGCCTTGGTGATAGCAATAATGCTGGAGATTGCATGACAGAATTTTGCAAGACCAACAACTTATTCATTGCAAATACCTTTTTGTCAACAACACAAATGGAGGCTATACACATGGACTTCACCAGATGGAGTACACAGGAATCAAATTGACTACATCTGTGGAAAGAAGGGATGGATAAGCTTACTATTTTCAGCCAAAACAAGCCCAGGAGCTGATTGTGGAATAGATCATCAACATCTCCTATGCAAGTTCATGTCAGAGCTGAAGACAATCAACACAAGTCCATAACAGCCAAAATATTACCTTTATAATATCCCTCCTGAATTTAGAGACCATCTAAAGAATAGATTTGATATATTGAACACCAGTGACCGAAAACCAGGGTAATTGTGGGGTGACCTCAAGAAATTATCCATGAAGAAAGCAAGAGGTCATTAAAAACACAAGAAAGGAAGAAAAGACCAAAATGGATGTCAGAAGAGACTCTGAAACTTGCCCTTGAATGGAGAGTAGCTAAAGCAAATGGAAGAACTGACAAAATAAAAGAGCTGAACAGAAGATTTCAAAAAGCAGTTTGAGCAGACAAAATCAATTATTATAATGAAATGTGAAAAGACCTGGAGTTAGAAAACTAGAAGGGAAAAACATGCTTGGCACTTCTCAAGCTGAAAGAACTGAAGAAAAAATTCAAGACTTGAATTGCACTATTGAAAGTTTCTATGGGAAAAATATTGAATGATGCAAGAAACATTAAAGGGAGATGGAAGGAATACACAGAGTCACTGTACCAAAAAGAATTGGTCAATATTCATCCATTTCAGGGTGGCATATGATCAAGAACCAATGGTACTGAAGGAAGACATTGAAGCTGCATTGAAGGAATTGGCAAAAAAAAACAAGGCTCCAAGAACTGATGGAATACCCACTGAAATATTTCAACAAATGGATGCTGCATTAGAGGCACTTACTTGTCTATGCCAAGAAATTTGGAAGACAGCTACCTGGCCAATTGACTGGAAGAGACTCATATTTGTACCCCTTGTACTCATTCCAAAGAAAGGTAATCCCACAGAATGTGGAAATTATCAAACAATATCATTAGTATCAAACACAAGTAAAATCTTACTGAAGATAATTCAAAAACAGTTGCAGCAGTATATTGACAGAGCACTTCCAGAAATACAAGCTGGATTCAGAAGAGGACGTGGAACAAAGAATATCATTGCTGATGTCAGATGGATCTTGGCTGAAAGCAAAGAATACCAGAAAGATGTCTACTTGTGTTTTATTGACTATCCAAAAGCAATTGATTATGTAGATCATAACAATGTATGAATAACATTGAGAAGAATGGGAATTCCAGAACACTTGATTGTGTACACCAGGAACCTATGCATAGACCAGGAGGCTATTGTTTGAACAGAACAAGGGGATAGTGCATGGTTTAAAATCAGAAAGGGAGAGCATCAGGGTTGTATCCTTCCACCATGCCTATTCACAATGTATGCTGAAAAAATAATCCAAGAAGCTGGACTATATGAAGAGGAACATGGCATCAAGATTAGAGGAAGACTCATTAACAACTTGCGAAATTCAGATGACACAACTTTGCTTGCTGAAAGTGAGGATGAGTTGAAGTATTTACTGATGAAGATTAAAGACTACAGTCTGCAGTTTGGATTACATATCAATATGAAGAAAACAAAAATCCTCACAACTGGACCAATAAGCAGTATCACAATAAATGGAGAAAAGTTTGCAGTTGTTCAAAATTTCATATAACTTGGTTCCACAATCAACACCAATGGAAGTGGCAGTCAAGACATCAGATGATGTATTGCACTGGGCAAATTTGCTGCCAAAGACCTCTTTCAAGTGCTGAAGAGCAAAGATGTCTCCTATAAAAGTAAGGTGTGCCTAACCCAAGCTATGGTATTTTCAATCGCTTCATGTGCATGTGAGAGTTGGACAATGAACAAGGAAGACCAAGAAGAGTTGATGCTTTGAGTTGTGGTGCTGGCGAAGAATGCGGAAAGTACCATGGACACTGAAAGAACTAACAAATCTGTCCTGGAGGAAGTGCAGCCAGAATGCTCCTTGGAAGCAACAATGGCCAAACTTTGTCTCACCTACTTTCATAATGTTGTCAAAAGGGACCATTCCTTGGAGAAGGATATCATGCTTGGTAAAGTGGAGGGTCAATGAAAAAAGGAAAGTCCTCAAGAAGATTGATTGACATGATAGCTGAAACAATGGGTTCAAGTGTGGCAAGGATTGTGAGGCTGGCACAGGATTGGGCAGTGTTTCATTCTGTTGTACATGGGGATGCTATGCGTTAGAACCAATGTGACAGCACTTAACAACAACATAATTGAGGTTTACATTCTAGAATGAATAGAAAACAAAAAATTTGAAAATTTAGAAAACTCAGAAATATATACTTAACTCCAGGGAACATGTATACTAATATTTCTATTTCTTTTTACTTCCATTTATCCCTGAATTTAACTTCTAATGCTTTTGTGTATAAAGTGAAGAAGTAGGAGTTCCAGTAAGATGGCAGAATAGGTAAAAAGACTGCACAGACCCTCTTCAACAGGGAAAAGGGGAACCAATTAACACAGGTACAGAAGATAATCGTGGACCCCTGAGCTTTGAAGGGAAGGATGTAGAAGTGGACTCAACTCCAACTAACAGAAGAATTTGCATGAAAATGCCAAAAAGGAGGGATATGGAGCTGTGGTCCGACAGCGATCCTGACACAGATAGCGTGGATATTGCCGACTGGTGGTAGGACCTAAGAATTAACCCCAAAATCAGCCCTGCTAGCCAGGGAGTGCATGGAGGACTGCTCTGGTGGCTGCGGAATAAAAGGAGAAGCAGAAAAGAGGAAGGCAGGCTGAGCTGTGGACTTTTGCCTGTCCAGAGAGCACAGCCATTTTGAATGTTTACAAGAGGCTTGACCATTTTGGATATTTAAAGCAACAGCATTCTCCCAGGCTCCAGGGACTTAACAACAGGCTCTGCTTGCTGGGAAATGCAAAGACATCCCTGACACACAGACTACTAGAAAGGTGCAACATTCCCCTTGTTACTCTTATACCCCACACTGTCTTGGTGAACAGATGTGCAGCCATCATTCACTCCCACCCACCTTCTAGGCTGGCAGGAATTCCATCTCACTCTGTGTACTCCCACAGAGCTGGGTGCACTGCCCCGTCCTGTCCAGAATTTTTTTTTTCTTTTTTTCTTATTTTTGGTTTGTTTTTGTCTGTTTTAAAACTACTACTATTATTATTATTACTTTCATCCTTTTTATTATCATTCTTTATTCTTCCCTTCCCAGGTTCTAGTTTTCACCTTTTTTTCTTTTCCCTGTTCCTGATTATACTTTTTGTTTCTTCCTTGTGGGTAACCCCATTCCTTGTTTTTCTTTTCTTTTTTTTCTTCTTATGCTCCCTCTCTATCATTTTCTCTTACTGCCCTCTCCCCAGATATTGTGGGGTTTTTTTTTCCCTTCCCTTTTCTATTTTCAGGTTACTGTTCCTGTGTGATTACATGGTTTTTGTCAATTTGCTTTTACTTTTTTGATGGTTATTCAATTGTTATTCTTGTCTAACTGAGTGGGAGATAGCAACAGTCTCCATAAGACATAACTACACCCACAACT
The DNA here is from genome assembly GCF_000298275.1 of Orycteropus afer afer. Classification (NCBI taxonomy): domain Eukaryota; kingdom Metazoa; phylum Chordata; class Mammalia; order Tubulidentata; family Orycteropodidae; genus Orycteropus; species Orycteropus afer. The sequence goes on from NW_006921594.1 coordinate 8,474,397, forward strand.
CCTGCAGTTTCACTTACTGAGTGAGAGTCACCACCTCCTTCTCCACCAATGGGCC
>NW_006921594.1:8475251-8477599 GCF_000298275.1 Orycteropus afer afer
GGAAAAACAAAAAGTTACTTAAAAGGACAACCAGTAAGAATAAGCTCTGATTTCTCAGCAGAAACCATGCAAGTGAGAAGGCAATTGGATGGTATATATAAAACCCTGAAAGAGAAAAATTTTCAACCGAGAATTATATACCTGTCAAAATTGTCCCTCAAATATAAAGGTAAAATTAGGAGATTTCCAGATAAGCAGAAACTAAGGGAATTTGTTAAAACCAGACCAACCTTACAAGAGATGCTAAAGGGAGTCCTTTGAATAGAGAACCAAGAATAGCAAATAAAAACTGACCCTTAATACACAAGATGACATAACCCAGAAACCACAGCTATGGACATATCCAAAGTAAAACAAGCTTACAATATTGTAAATAGGGAACCAGAGACTTCAAATGGAAAATGAGCACAACTACAAACCAAAAAGTTACAGAACCTCTAAATGGTGAGGAAGTCAAGAGAGTTGTAAGATAGAACAGACTATTCCAAAATCTGGTAGCATAGTGCCTAAGGCACTTGACCTCTAACCAGAAGGCTGGTGGTTCAAACCCACCAGCTACTCCTCAGAAAGTTTGGACAATCTACTTCTGAAGTGATACCACCTCAAAAAACCAAGGAGGGGTCACTATGAGTCAGGTCTGACTTGACGGCACATAACAACAACAACAACATTCTAAATTTGGGGAGAAAATTATAAATCATAGGGTAGCCTGAAAGAAAAATGGTAAACTTTCACATTACAATAAAAAAGAACACAAGCACAAATACACAGCAAATACTAAAACAACAGCAACAAAGGAAATGATAGCATGATTCATAAACCTAATGAGCTCAGAACAGAAAATTAAATGGAACAAAGAAATCAGGGACACCATGACAAAACACATAACAAAATGACAACAACCAATTCCTACTTGTCAATAATTACACTGAATGTTAATGGATTAAATGCAGCACTCAAGAGACATAGAATTGCAGATTGGATAAGAAAACAAAATCCATCAATATGCTGTCTACAAGAGACATACCTAAGAGACAAAGACAAAAATAGAGTAAAAATCAAAGGTTGGAAAAAGATGTATCAAGCAAATGGCAACCAAAAAAGAGCAGGAGTAGAAACACTAATTTGTGATCAAATTGATTTTAAGACAAAAACCACCAAAAGAGACAAGGAAGGACATTATATAATGATTAAAGGAACAACTGAACAAGAAGATATAACCAAAATAAAAATCTATGGACCCAATGAAAAAGCCCCAAAATGCATACAGCAGATTTTAAAAGAGTTGAAAAGGCAAATATATGATTCCTCAGTCATAGAAGGAGACTTTATTACACCACTTTCAATGAAAGATAGAACAACTAGAAAGAAACTCAATAAAGATGCAGAAGAAATAAACAATACAATTCACCAATTTGACCTTATAGAGAACTAAGAGCACTTCACCCAACAACAGCACAATTTACATTCTTTTCCAGTGCACATGGAACATTCTCCATGATAGATGATATGTTAGGCCATAAAGAAAGCCTGCAAGTTAAAAAACATTGAAATACTGCACAGCATCTTCTCAGACCACAATGCTATCAAATTAGAAATCAACAATAGGAAGATCAAGGAAAAAGAGTAAACACATGGAAATTGAACAACACCCTCCTTAAGAAAGACTGGGTAAGAGAAGAAATAAAAAGTGAAATTGAAAAATTCCTTGAATCAAATGAGAATGAAAAAACAACATACCAAAATCTTTGAGACACAGCAAAAGCAGTGATCAGAGACCAATTTATAGCAATAAATGCATACATCAAAAAATAAGAAAGATCCAAAGTCAACAATTTAAATTAATATCACCAACAATTAGAAAAATAACAGGAAGAAAAGCCTACAGTCAACAGAAGAAAGGAAATAATCAAGATTCAAGCAGAATTCAATGAAACAGAAAATAGAAAGACAATAGAAAAAATTAACATGATGAGAAGTTGGTTTTTTGAAAAGATTAGTAAAATTGGCAAACCACTGGCAAATTCAACAAAGGAAAAGAGGGAGAGAATACAAATAACACCAATAACAAATGAAACAGTTGTCATCACAACAGAACCAACTGAAAGGAAAAGGATAATATCAGGATACAATGAAGAACTGTACTCCAACAAATTTGAAAATCTGGAAGAAATGGACAGATTTCTAGAAACACACCACTTACCTAAAAGAACACAGACTGATGTGGAAATGTTGAACAGATCCAAAGCAAAAGAAGAAATCGAACAGGTCATAAAAAAATTACCAACTAAAATAAGTCCCGGTCCAGACGATTTTACCGGAGAATTCTACCAAACATTCAGAGAAGA
>NW_006921594.1:8478604-8480025 GCF_000298275.1 Orycteropus afer afer
AAAAAAAAAAATCTGGGAAAAGTCTTACCAGGGACACAAAAGGCCTGTGCAAAGAAAAGTATAAAAAACTACTTCAAGAAACCATAAGAGATCTACCTAAATGGAAGAACATCCCATGCTTGTGGATAGGAAGATTGAACATTGTGAAAATGTCAATTCTACCCAAAGCAATCTATCCATTCAATGCAATCCCAGCAGATCCCATCAACATTTTTTAAGGATATGGAAAAACAAATCACTAAGTTTGTATGGAAAGGAAAGAGACCCCAGATAAGGAAAGCACTATTGAAGAAGAAGAACAAAGTAGGTGGTCTCACACTGCCAAATCTCGAAACCTACTATATAGCCAAAACTGCCTGGTATTGGTACAATGACAGACACATAGACCAATGGAATATAATTGAGAATCCAGAAATAGATCCATTGACCTATGGTCAGCTGATCTTTGACAAAGGGCCTAAATCCATTAAATGGGGGAGAGAATGTTTGTTTAATAAATGGTGCTGGCAACTGGATATTCATTTGAAGAAAAATGAAACAAGATCTGTACCTCACACCATGCACAAACTAACTCCAAATGGATCAAAGACTTAAAAGTGAAACCTAAAACTATAGAGTTCCTCAAGGAAAAACTAGGGGCAAATTTAGGGGCCTTATTATATAACATAAGTATACTATCAAGCATAATCCAAAATACACAAACAGCAGAAGAAAAACTAGAGGAATGGGACCTTCTCAAAATTAAGTTGTTATGTACTTCCAAAGACTTCTACAACAGAGTCAAAGAGAACCTACAGATTGGGAAAGAATATTCGGCAATGACATATCTGACAAGGGACTTATCTCTAGATTTACAGAAAACTCTAACATCTCAATAATAAGACAAATGCTCCAATTAAAAAATGGGCAGAAGACATGAACAGACACTTCACCAAGGAGGATATTCAGACAGCCAAGAAACATATGAAGAAATGCTCACAATCATTAGCCATTAGAGAGATGCAAATTAAAACAACAATGAGATACCCTCTTGCCCCAGCATTAGTAGCAAATTTCAACAAGACACAAAATAGCAAATGCTGGTGAAGATGTGGAGAGATTGGGACTCTCATACACTGCTGGTGGGACTGTAAAATGGTACAACTACTGTGGAAAGCAGTATGTCTATTCTTTAATAAGTTAGAAATAAAAATACCATTTGATCCAGCCATTCCATTACTGGGTATATATCCTAAAGAAGTGAGAACAATGACAAGAACAGACATATGCACACCCGTGTTCATTGCAGTACTATTCACAATAGCCAAAAGATAGAAACAACCTAGGTGTCCATCAACTGAGGAATGGATAACCATAGTGTGGTACCTACACACAATGGAATACTATGCAACGCTAAAGAATAATGTAGAATCTGCAAAACA
>NW_006921594.1:8480930-8491243 GCF_000298275.1 Orycteropus afer afer
AAAAGGGGGGGGGGCAGGTTTGCTGGTCTGATGGAGCTTGGTGGAACTACTGAGACTATGGTCCCTAGCTGCCCTTCAGGTCTGGAATTGAACTCACTCCTGTGGCTTCCAGCCAAACAAAAGACAGGTACATGAGTTGAACATGGACCTGAGGTAGATACACTCCTTGGAGAGAACAATCATGGGAGAAAGAAGGGCTGTTTATGCACAGGGCGACAGTTCAGGGGGCAAGAGTGCATGGTGGGATGGACACAGGGAAGAGGTAAATATCGGGAGGAAGTGGGAGGGGAGATGTTGCATTGAGGTAAATTGTAGTCAATGTCATGAGAGAACATGTGTGTGAAATGCTGTAAAGGAAGTGCATTTTCTCTGTAAACTTTCATGCAAATCGTAATTAAAAAAAAAAAAAATGAAGAAGTACAAAGTGAGTTTTGTTAAGTACTCCTTGCTTCTTCAGTGCTGGACTTGGAACTTCCTAGCCCAGCAATCCTGCCTACAATTCTCAAATCTCCCACAGGACTTGATGACTTTTGCTACCATTTATGCTTTTCTGTTTTACAGGCATATATCCTTGTCTCATTGTGATGTAAATAAGCATCTTTTAAAAGCTAAAGGTCCACTATTCTCATTTGATCAGAACTCCCTCAGTAGCAACTTCTTTAGGGTTGTAGAAGTTGACTCACCATGAAAGATTGTATCTACTTCTCACCCCTGTGACCTGTCAATGTTCTAAATGGAACATTCAATTATTATTAACCACCCTATTTTCTAAACTTTATTCCTTGTGAATCTTTCAATAGGAATAAAAATCCAGTGTTCCAAAGTTGAAATAATAAGTCTGAAATATATCCATCAAGTAGAATGTAGTAGCCTGGACAGCTGTAGACATAGAAAAAGAAAAACTCCCTGCCATGCACTCTTGTATGATAAAAGAATTACTGACACCCTTTAGTCTTTTCTCCATAGGACCTAAATTCCTTTTTTTACATCCACAGCATTTTAAGATCCACATCACTAGAGAAAGGAATGGAGAAGAAAAGATTCAAGTGTGAAATGCAATCTTGAAATCTATACATTCTTACCAAGAAGCTAATAAGACATAGGTCCCAGGACTTCCTATTAAAGTTCAATTTCAAAGAATGACCACATATGCCTGAGACTTTTGCTGCAACCACTAGGGTCCCACCCATCAATTTCAAACGTCAAACCTGCAGCTTTTTCTCTGGTCTGGATAACGCATGTCTGGGAGGTAGCTTATAAAATGTAATTGGCACGTTTGGCTGCAAATGGAACAGAGTAGCTTGCAAGCTTATGTGACCCTGAAGTTAAAACTGCTGACTCCCTTCTTAGCTGTTGCTAACAAGTACCTTTCTACCTGTGTTAGGGAACAAAAGCTGTGGGCCATGATTAAATGCCCTGAAAAAAAGGAACTGAGCTTCATACTTTTCTCCAAACATCATTCTGGAGGACAGTGTTGCTCAGTTCAGCGGGCAGAAACCTAATACCAAAACCAAACCAAACTCCCTGCAGTTGAGTCAATTCTGACTCATAGTGACCCCCTTTGGGTTTCTGAGGTGGTAAATCTTTATGGAAGTAGATTGCCCAGTATTCCTTTCAAGGAGTGGCTGGTGGGTTTGAACCACCAACCTTCTAGTTAGAAGCCAAGTGCCTTAGCCACTATGCTACCAGAGCTCCCTAGAAATCCAATAGTGACCTGAAAAGCAATTGTAACTTCTCCTTCTCCCGTTGCCCAACTCCAGATTTTACCTATTCGTTAATCAGCCTAACCATCCATTATTCTTCATCTCGTGCCATCTACATATCGTGCCTGAATTTCTAAAACTGCACTCAAAATCATGTTCCTGGCTCTACTTTTTGTCCCTTCTAATATATACTCTATTCTGCAACCAGAGTTATCTTTCTGAAACTCAAAAATATTTATAATCCCTTAATGTTGCAATTGCCCTCAAAAGCACAAATACTCTAACATGGTTTACACTGCCTTGCAATATCTGTTCCCTACTTACTTACCTTATCATTCTTACCCCTCACCAGTCCCCCTTGATCTGTATTGAACTAATTATCTCAGGCTTTCCCATCTGTATTCCTACACCAAGATGGAGGCTTTGTCACAGCTCTGAGAGGGCAGGGAACATATTTCAGCTACTTGTTCACCGTCCTGTGCCCATAACTTCATAAAGTTTATAGGAAATAAAGTATGAATTAACTTTCCTACAGGGCTATCAATGGTCAGCTAAGAAGCAGAGTTTCCTGTCCTAGTCCATCTGGAAAGTGAATGAGTGTTTGTCAAGAAGAAATGTCATGACAGAGCTTCTCTGTGTGTCCCACAGAGAAGATGAGCGAACTTGGCAGTCATTGCCTGCTTCTTGGCTTTTCTCTAACAGCTCGCAAATGGGAAGGTGTGAACAGAGTAGGAAACTTAATTTCAGCCTGGTATAAGCAAAAAAGAACTCTGGAGAAAATGGATATATAGGCAATTCAAAAAGCTGACAAAAGTCCCAAGCTTTCAGGAAGCCTAAAAGAGTGCAAGGTTAGCAGGACTGAAAATAAAGAATTTTCTTTTACAGTTTATCGCCCTTGCTCAGTCTATTTTTAAATCTTTAGGCCTCTTTGCTCCTTTCCTTCCTCTTTCTCTCCTTCCTTTTTGTTCTTCCTTCCTTCCTCCCTTCCCTCCTCCTACAGTTATTGTGAGACTAAAACATGCCAGGTAAAGTTCTATGTTGTGAAATAGTGGTGATAAAATAAGCACAAAATCATCAGACTGACGGAGCTAATATTTTAGTGGGTGAGGTGACTAATAAACAAATCAATGTGTAATGTAATGGCGGGGAGTGATGAGTGCTATGAAGAAAAATAAAACTGGGCAAAGGATAAAAAATGACTAGATCTGAGTATGCAGAGGGTTGCAGGGATAGGCTATTTTAGGTCAGGGGGTCAAAACAAAGTGTCCAAGAAGCTGACATTCAATTACAGAACTAAAGGAAGTGAGAGAGGGAGCAGTAAACATATCCTGAGGAGGGGCATTGTAGGCTGAGGCAAGAATGAGTGTAAAGGCCACCACTGAACAACAAGCTGGAAGGTGGAGGAGGCGCAAAGGCTGACGAGACTGGAAAAAGTGAGCAAAGAAGAGCAGAGGAGCCAGAGAACTAGGCAGAGGCCAGACCATGGAGGCCTCGAAGGAAAAAGTCTGGATTTATTCTGAGGACCCTGGGAAGCATTGAAAAGTTCAAAGTAGGTAATTTCATAATACAATTCACATGTTAAGGGGCCTCTCAGGCAGTTGTGCTGAGAAATGAATGCAAGGACCCGGGAGTGGAAGTGGAAAGACTGGTAAAGAGGCTGCTGCAATAATCCAGACATGGATCTTGGATTGTGGAGGTGGGAGGCTTAGTGAACATGAAGATGTATATTCCTTGTTAAAGGAATTAAAAAAAAAAAAAAAAAAAAAAACCTCACTGCCATTGAGTCAATTCTGACTCATAATGACCCCCATTGGGTTTCCAAGGTGATAAATCTTTATGGAAATAGATTGCCCAGTCTTCCTTCCATGGAGTTGCTGGTGGGTTTGAACTACCAACTTTCTGCTTAGCAGTCAAATACCTTAGGCACCACACCACCAGAACTTGGTTGAAGAAATAGGTATGAGGTAAAAATAGGAGGGAAATGAGGCCTGAAGTTTTGATGTGAGTATGAATGAATGGAGTCCCTTCATAGTGCAAAGTTTAACATCCTTGGGTGCTTACTGAAAGGTTAAATGTTTGATTTCACCCAGAGGTGCCTTGGAAGAAAGACTCACACACGTGGGGGTCACTAAGTATTCATGTACTGCAAATACACTTGAAAGTAACTATTTTTAACTAGGAGAATATTGGAGCTGCTTAAGGGACAGAAAAGCCTGGGTCAGGAACAGCCATGGTGGCTTGTGAGTAGAATGTTTGTTAGATCTCAGTTTTGAGCAAGCCAAATTTGAGAACGCAAGTGGTTATGTCACCTGGGAAAGGTGCAAATTTTACCTTGATGCTCAGGAGAGATGTCAGAACTGGAAAGAAACCTTCATGGGCCATTTGAGTAGAGCTGATACTTAGAGCCGGATGGTGTCATGTCCAGAGCATGAAGGTTAGGAAAAAAAGACATTTGTTTATCAAATATGCTATTAACTGAAAAGGCTCTTTCTACTGACTCAATATTAAAAAGACAAAATCCATTTGGATTTATTTCTATTCACTTTTTCCTTCGGTAAATCTTTTTTTCTCTGATGCATTCATGGTTGAATTACACCTAAAACAGACTAAGCACGTACTTTTAGGAAACAGAAAAGCAAGAACACTGTTTTTGGTTTAGCCAATGTACTTAATATTTCAAAATTTATGTTAAATATGAATAATTTAGAAAAAAACAGAATTTTGTTTGGCTTTTTTAACTTCCCTAGTATATATATATATATTTAATTGTGTATATATGGAGTTGGGTCCTTTAGCCTGAGCTGGGTACTGACCACTATAAGAAATACATGGCACATCACCCTGCTTATTTTTTTAAAATGAACTTTTGAATCTCTTCTAAGCGTTCAGTAAAGCAAAAGTGATTGTACATAAATGAATAATGATTCTCTGCCTTAACTGGTGATGCTTTTAGCTCTTTATTAGCTTTAACTAATGGTAAGTGAAACTCAAGGGATACGAGAACTCAAGTAAATTCATATGAGCTTCTCAAAGACAACATTTCTACTTTATGATGTCATCCTCAGATATTTTCTTTTTTCTTTACGTATTCCTGCACCGTTATTGAGGAGCTGTCAAATGTAAGATCAGACAAGGATATTGAGTGCCCACTACTGTGCTGGCATGGTTCTAAGTGTTGGGGCTGTAGCTGCTTATGAAATAGATTAAGTTTGTTCTTTTTGAAGCAAATAGACAATAAATAAGTAAAATGTGTATGCTAAATGGTAATAAATGCTATACTATTAATAAAAACAAAACAGGGTTGGGGCCTAGGGGGTGCTGAGTTGTGGGAGGGTAGTGATTATAAACAAAATGATCAGAGAAGCCCTCACGGAGGGGGCATTTGAGCAAAGATGTGAAGGAAGGAAGTGAAGGGGCCATGTGGACACATTTACAAAGAGCTCCGCACATGGAGGAAACAGTAAAAGCAGACATTTTGAGGCTGAAGCATGCCTGGAATATTGGAGGAGCAGCAGGGACACCAATGTGACTGGAATCAAGTAAAGAAGAAACAGAGCCACAGGAAATGAATCCGATAAAATGGGGCCAGATTATGCAGAGCTTTGTAAACCCTTGTGGTGACTTGCATACTGCATTTGGTGGAAAATCATTGGAAGCTTTTAAGCAGATGAGTAATATGAGCTGACACACATTTTAGAAGAATCATTCTGGCTGCTGTGTTAAGACCAGACATTGAGGGACAAAAGTGAAAACGGGAATTTTAGAATGCTATAATAATCCTGTTGTTGTTGTATTCTTCCATTGAGTCGGATCCAACTCATAGCAACCCCTCCTTGGACTTCAGTGGTAGTATCACTAAGGAAGTAGATTGCCAAACCTTCCTTCCAAGGAGTAGCTGGTGGGTTTGAACTGCCAGCCTTTGGGTTAGCAGTCAAATGCCTTAAGCACTACACTCCAGAGGTAGAATGCTGTAATAACGCTAGAATGTTTGCAATAATCCAAGTAAGATGATCATTAGAAGTGATGTGGGATCAAGGTGTTAGGGGTGGAGGTGATAAGACTTGAACAGAGAAATTTTAAAAGTACAGCTGGGAAGACTTGCTGAAGGATTATGCATGAGAGAAAGAAGTCAAGGATGATGTCAAGATCTGGAGCCTGTAGAACTGGAAGAATGGATTTACCATTTACTGAAATAGTGAAGACTGAAGGGAAGCACTGGTGTGAAGATGAAAATAGGGAAATTTGTTTTGTACATTTAAAGTCTCATATAGCTGTTAAAGGAGCTCTGGTAGCATAGTGCCTAAGGCACTTGACTGCTCACCAGAAGGCTAGCGGTTCAAACCCACCAGCCACTCCTCAGAAGGAAGGTTGGGCAATCCTACTTCCGTAGTGATACTGCCTCGGAAACCCAAGGAGGGGTCGCTATGAGTCGGGGCCGACTCGACGGCAAAACAACAACAACAACAACAACATAGCTGTTAAAGATCCAGGTCGAGTTAGTAAGGAGGCTTTTAGATACATGAGTTTGGAGTTCAGGGACAAGGTCTGGGAATATCAATTTGGGATTCATCTGCATATACCTGGTATTTAAGTGAGTGAGTATATCTTAAGTGAGTGAGAAGTTGTCCAAAGTCAGGGCTGCTCCATCCATGTTTAGGGATTGGAAAGATGATGAAGAACTAGCAACGGATACTAAGAAGCAGTGATATGAATCAGGTCAGCAGACCTTGGAATTCTGGAAACCAAGTAAAGAAAGCATTGGAAGGAGCTATCAACTGTGATCAATGATATGCTAACTGGTCCGGTGAAATGAGGATTACGAATGGAACATTGCACTTAGGAACATAGAGGCCATTGGTGATTTCGACCAAACAATTTCAGATGAATGGTGTGGCAAAGGCTTGGAAAGAGTGGGTGTAAGAGAGAATGGAAGGAGAGGGGACTGTATTGGTGAATACATCCAAACCACCAAACTGCACTCAGGTCAGATCTAACTCATAGCGATCCCTCCTTGGGTTTCCGAGGCAGCATCACTATGGAAATAGATTGTATAACCTTCCTTCTGAGGAGTGACTGGTGGGTTTGAACCTCCAGCCTTCTGCTTAGCAGTCAAATGCCTTAGGCACTAGGCCACCAGAGCTTCCAGTGAATATATAGGAAACTCTTTTTAAGACTTTGGTTTTAAAGAAGAGGAGAAGAAAGAGATTTTGAATGGAAAAAGAACTGAAGTCAATAGAGTTTAGTTTGTTACATTTCAAATTAAAAAAAATATATATATATATGCCGATGGCTATAAAAGGATGATCAAAGAGAGGGAAATTTTGTTGTTACCTCAGAGAGAGGGTAAAGGGGAAAATTTCTGGAGTTATGTCTTGATTAGCGGAGAAGGCCAGAAGTTTAGTGTTCAAGTGGAAAAGTTATCCTTAGCTAGGAGATGAGATGGACGCTTCCACCACCTTCTTCTTCTTTGTGTTCCTCTCCTCTACTCTCTCTCAGGCTCTATTTTCTTTACCTTTTGTCGGAAAAAAAAAACAAAAACAAAAAACAAGAATTTAAGATGGTTTACTGAAATTTCTAAAATATACAGGCATACTTCGTTTTATTGTGCTTCACTCTATTGCACTTCACAAATACTGTGCTTTTTACAAATTGAAGGTTTGTGTCATCCCTGTGTACTCACTTCATGTTTCTGCATCACATTTTGGTAATTCTCAAAATATTTCAAACTTTTTCATAATGCTATTGCACATTTATATAGTATAGTGTAAACATAAATTTTATACACACTGGGAAACCAAAAGTTATGTGACTTGTTTTATTATGGTGGTCTAGAACTGAACCCGTAATATCTCCAAGGTATGACTGTAAGCAAATTAGAATTAGTATATTACAAAAGAAAAAACAAAACAAAACAAAATTCGGATATATAGTTTATAAACTTAGAATGAAATTGGTCATTCATCTTAGTAAACGTTTAAAATATTTCAGGAGTACTAAGACAAATAGACATGTCTTTTTTTTCCAGCTCTGATACTAATTGACTGTGTAGTTTTGGTCAAATCACTAAACCTACCAGGAGCTCAGTTCCTTCAGCTGTATAATGAGGGAGATAAAGCAAGTATCTAAGATTCCAAAAAGTTTTAAAATTCTATCAATTTGTTATGTATTAATTTAACCACTGTTCTGAACTACCTACTAGTGGTTGAAAGGTGACTAATTTCTTGGCAAACTTAGGTGTATAATGCTTTGATCTATTTATTTTTTATGTACAACATGCTCTTCACTCTCAAAGTGTATCTGGTAAACATTCCTAATTTCTAATGTGCTTTGCTGTACAGATGATTTTAGAAATGTTTATTAGGGATAGTTTTACATGATACTTGGGAGCTCTGGTGGTGTAGTGCCTAACACATTTGACTGCTAACCAGAAGGCTGGCAGTTCACACCCACTAGCCACTCCTCCGAAGGAAGATTGGGAGATCTCCTTTCATAGAGATACTGGCCTCAGAAAACCAAGGAGGGGTAGCTATGAGTTGGATTCCACTCAATGACAATAAGTTTGCTTGAAATTTTTTTCCTATCAACCATTAATTTTTCTAAATAAAATAAACTGTACAAAATTGGAAGAGCTATAAAGAAGAACTGTACACATGCATGCACAATATGTACACATGGAACTTTTAAATAACATCTTAAATGTGTATATTCCATTCTCTTCCTTAACTTTCAAGGAAAAAATAAAACTTACAAGCATAACATTAAAATCCAAATTCCTTTGAAGATCAGAATGTATGTACAAATTGTACGTTATATGCTAAAAATATAAAATAGAATATTTTTTTAAAAAAATAATTCTTATCATCCTACAACTGTTCTAAATTATCCCTCAGGAGATGATTTTTTTTTTTTTTTTGCCCATAATCAGCTGTGAATTCTATCATTTCTATCATGTCTCTTAAAAACTATGTCACTACTATGAATTTTGTTATAAACTCCAGAATTCTTTAAACTGTAAACACTAGAGCTCCTGTATATATATATATATATATACAGGAGCTCTGGTAGCATAGTGGCTAAAACACTTGACTGCTAACCAGAAGGCTGGCGGTTCAAACCTACCTGCCACTCCTCAGAAGGAAGGTTGGGCAATCCTACTTCCGTAGTAATACTGCCTCGGAAACCCAAGGAGGGGTCGCTATGAGTCAGGGCCTACTCCACGGCACATAACAACAACAACAACATAGAGCATAAGAAGGTTGGGCAATCTACTTTCATAGTGATACTGCCTCGGCAACCCAAGGAGGGGTCGCTTTGAGTCGAGGTTGACTCAATGGCACACAACAACAACAATAGGACAGAAGGAAGCTCTGATAATGCCTAAGGCACTTGACTGCCAGAAGGCTGGCGGTTCAAACCCACCAGCCACTCCTTGGAAGGAAGATGGGGCAATCCACTTCCGTAGTGATACCACCTAGGGAACCCAAGGAGGGGTCGCTATGAGTCCGTCCAACGCGCCGGCACATAACAACAACAACAACAACACAGGACAGAGTAAGGGGTTCTGGTGGTGCAGTGCCTACAGCATTTGACTGCTAACCAGAAAGTTGGTGGTTTAAACCCACCAGCTGCTCCATGGAAGAAAGAAGAGGAAATCTACTCCTATAAAGATTTACCACCTTGGAAATCCAGTTGGGGTTGCTATGAATTGGAGTCAACTCAATGGCAGTGTCTTTTTTTTTTGGTATAAGACGGAGTAGAACTGCCCCCACAGGGTTCCTGTAACTGTGATCTTTATATCTTTCTTCACAGAGCAGCAGGTGGATTTGAACCAACAGCTTTTTGATTAGCCACCAGCTTTTAATCACTGCATCACCAGGACTCCTTGCTTGCCTCATAATAACCTCCTAATAGGCAAATCTTGTGAGGACTCTTTTATCTTCCCCCCTTATAAGATGGGCATTTAATTCTGTTAGTCCAAAATGTGTAGCCAAACTCTTTCCACCTTTGCTGTCATAATATTACATTCTCTACACGTTATCTCTTTGTCCACTCTTTTCTACTTTCAGAATCCCTTAAGTCTACTTTTCCTTAAGTGGTGATATTGTTCAGAATCTTGAATGACCTGACAGAGAGGCCTTAGCAATGTTGACTTCAGGTCAGGCAGAGACATGAGAGCTATTAACACTTCAGTTGGTTGGCATTTTAACATCTTCAGTAATTTTATTATAATATGATAAATATGAAAATAATTCAGAAAAGAATAAAGCAACACATAGATGAAGTAAATTATAGGGTATGATCACAAGGGGTTATAGGTACTTACATGACATGAAAGTAATAGTCAGTGTCTGTTTGACAACCATGACATGGGCAATGGGATCCCCACTTCCTTAAATTTTGGAATTCATGACATAATGGCTGACTATTAAATATTGATCAATCTGTGGCCTTAGTGAATTGAGATGGTGTCTCCCTAACATGTAAGTATCATTCAATCCTAGAAATATTTAGAATTAAGACTGGAAATGTTTAAGGAAATCAAAAGCAGCATGTTATTATTTTTATGCTAAAGAATTTGTACTGGTGGCACAGTAGTTAAAGCATTGGGTT
>NW_006921594.1:8491693-8493894 GCF_000298275.1 Orycteropus afer afer
TAAGATAGATATGCTTGAATGATATACTTGGAATCATAACTGAGTAACCTGAGGTTAAGGGGCATCCATGATGTGGGTGCAGATCATTATAGAAGCAACATGGTTGTGGAGCCCACATTTGGAGACAGTATCTTGATTAGCAAGTGGTGGCTTACTGACTTGGCAATTTCCTGATAGTGGCTTCCTTCCAAAGTGGGAAGCAGGCAGCAGGAAGCTGGCAGTAGCTCCCAATCATTTATGGTAGAGACAGCAGCTCCCTGTGTTTTCATTCTCCTCTGTCTTTGAGTGTGTGTCCTCTATGCTTGGATGACCTTCCTTTCCCTTTTTCTCTACCTAGATCACTCTAACTTGTTTTTCCAAACCCAGCCAAGGATCTCAATTTCTCATGGGAGGTTTTCCCAATGTCCTGTGCACCAAAACCTCAAGTGTCCTGGCTAAATTAAGTCCTCCTCCCAGGTGTTCTCTTTTATACTTTGTATATCTCAAATACATTGATGAGTACACCACTCATTACGTTATTTGTCTGGTTCTTACTATATGTGGACAGAGTATGTTTTTGTTTTTGTTGTGTTGTAATTCTGAAATACAGCAGCAAGTACGATGTTTGGCACATAGTAGGCTCTCCCTCCTATGAGTGAAGTAATGAGTAAATGGATGCTTGAGTGCCAGTGGGAGTCTCCAAATGGTGATTTGGCCTTTCCATTCAAATAGCTATTTCTAAACACATGAAATATGTGAAAATATTCCCCAAAGGAGAAACTTAATTATTCTGTAATTCAAATGAAATGGCAATCTAATCCACTCTTATACACAGCTTACATGGATATCAGGCCTATGAGCACCATCCAATTCCCTAATTCTTTCCTTTCTTATAAAAGCCCATTAAATCAACTAAAAAGAGAGCTTTCTGCCAACCCCTGTTTTGGGGTGAGGCAAACACTTGCATACCAGCTGTTTTATAAGGGCATAGCTAAATTAAAATGGTGAGGTAGAATGGTTTCTTTAGCAATTATTACCCATGTAATTGTCCTGTGTTGCTTGTTCAATTGTAACCGAGATGTGACTGAACGTGGACTCAGGTAGCTGGAAGAATTTCTGAAAATGTTATATTCATATTATAGGTAATTTAGATCCACCACAGAGAGATAAATGTATTTTTCTTTAGCCCTACTTCTATTTGTGGTTTTTGCAATAGTTACGGGTTTTTAATATTAATGATATCAACACATGGGAAGCAGAAAATTATAATACAAAGGAAAATTTGGTAGCTGCATTTGCTAATTGTGCTAACCACCACAATTCACTAGGGTAGTGTCACTTAGGTAGAGAAAGTAGCTCTGCTCCTTACCAGTGGATATGCCACTTACATTATAAGGACAAAAATAAAATTTTAGGAATGTGATTTAGATTGAGGATGCTTTACAAAACTTTATTAGCACCACTGTATAACCACTTAACTAGGACACAAAGCAGTGGGGCAATGTCAGGATTTATCTCAGGAAACATGAGTTCTAGTTCAGGTTCTGCTACCCACCATACTTCCTACATGACAGTGGCAAATTTTGTTTCTAACATTTGAGTTCATCTGCTGTGAGGCTGGAGACTATGCCACCAGTGTTTCAAATACAAGCAGGGTCACTGATGGTGGACAGTTTTCAGCAGAGCTTCTGGACTAAGACAGAAGGGGAAGAAAAATGGGGCCATTCACTTCTGAATAAACTGGCCATTGAAAACCTTCAGAATAACAGTGAAACACAATCTGATATATTACTGGAAAACTTCATGAATAGCCATGAAACATTGACATAGTGCCATAGCATGAGCCACTCAGTTGGAAGGGAATCGAAAACAACTGGGGAAGAGCTGTCTTCTCAAAGAAGAAAAGACCTTAATGATGTGGCTGGAGTAAAGCCTTCAGGACCTTTGTTTGCTGATGAGATGTGACTCAAAATGGGAACACACAGCTATAAACATCCATTAATAATTGGGATGTAGAATGAATGAAGTGTGAATCTAGGAAAATTGGAAGTTGTCAAAAATGAAATGGAATGCATAAAGATCAATATCTTAGGCATTAGTGTGCTGAAATGGACTGATATTGACCATCTTAAGTCAGACAATGCTATAGTCTATGTTGTAGTTATCTAGTGCCACTCTAACATAGAATATAATGGATGATGTTAACAAACACAGATTTATTT
>NW_006921594.1:8494379-8496027 GCF_000298275.1 Orycteropus afer afer
ATGAAGAATAACTATATCTAGCTGCCCAGACGCTCAAATCCAGGCCTAGCCTAGTTGACCAGGCCTAGTCTAGTTAACACATAACCTTAACTAACACAGTCTACTGTGTCAGGAATGACAAATTGAAGAGGAATGGCATCACATTCAACATCAAAAAGAATGTTTCAAGATCTATCCTGAAGTACAATTCTGTCAGTGATAGGATAATATCCAAACACCTACAAGGAAGACCAGTGAATACAAATATTATTCAAATTTACTCACCAATTACTAAAGCTAAAGATGAAGAAATTGAAGATTTTTACCAACGTCTATAGTTTCAAATGACCAAACATGCAATCAATGTATATTGATTATTATTGGTGATTGGAATGCAAAAGTTGGAAACAAAGAAGCATCCATAGTTGGAAAATATGGCCTTGATGATAGAAATGATGCCAGAGATCTCATGATAGAATTATGCAAGACCAATGACTTATTCATTGCAAATACCTTTTCCTACAACATAAATGGAGGCTATATATGTGGACCTCACCAGATAGAATACAAAGGAATCAGATCGACTGTATCTGTGGAAAGAAGAGATGGAGAAGTTCAATATCATCAGTCAAAATAAAGTTAGGAGCTGACTGTGGAATAGACCATCAATTGCTCATATGCAAGTTCAAGTTTAAGCCAAAGAAAAATAAAACAAGTCCATGAGAGCCAAAATATGACCTTTATTATATCCCATCTCAATTGAGAGACCATATGGAGAGTAGATTTGATGCATTAAGCACCAATGACTGAAAACTAGACAAGTTATGGGATGACATCAAGAAAATTATACATGAAGAAAGCAAAAGGTCATTTAAAAGACTGGAAAGGAAGAAAAGACTAAAATGAATGTCAGAAGAGACTCTGAGACTTGCTCTTGAACAGAGAGTAGCTAAGGAGAATGGAAGAAATGATGAAATGAAAGAGCTTCACAGAATACTTCAAAGGGCAGTTCAGGAACGCAAATTATTATAATGAAAGGTACCAAAACCTGGAGGTGGAAAGCCAAAAGGGAAGAACACACCCAGAATTTCTCAAGCTGAAAGAACTGAAGAAAAAAAATCAAGCTTTGAGTTGCAATGTTGAAGTATTCTATGGGCTCTGAAGGATTCTAAGGGGCTCTGGTGGTGTGGTGCCTAAGGCATTTGACTGCTAAGAAGGTTGGCAGTTCCAAGCCACAAGCTGCTCTGCAGAAGGAAAGTGGGGCAATCTACTTCCATAAAGATTTACTGCCTTGCAAATCTAACAGGGGTAGCTATGCATTAGAATCTACTAGATGGCAGTGAGTTTTTTTCTTTTTTCTTTTTCTTTTTTTTTAATAGACAAAATAGTGAATGATGCAGGAAGCAGCAAAAGAAGATGGAATGAATATAAAGAGTCACTGTACAAAACAGAATTGGTTGATGTTCAACTATTTCAGGAGGTAACATATGATCAAGAACCAATAGTATTGAAGGAGGAAGTCCAAGCTACACTGAAGGAATTGGTGAAAAATTAAGCTCCAGGAATTGATGGACAACCCATTGAGATATTTCAACAAATGGATGTAGATCTGGGGTGCTTACTCATTTATGCCAGGAAATTTGGAAGACGGGTATCTGGCCAACAGACT
>NW_006921594.1:8501677-8505048 GCF_000298275.1 Orycteropus afer afer
TTAAATTTCTTTTGCATCAAAGGTTCTTGGATTAACACAAATGACTGATTGAATGAATGAATGATTGCAAGCTCCTCATTTAGGCTCCCTGTTCTGGTTACCTAGTGTCGCTCTGACAAGAAATATACCACAAATGGAATGGCCTTAACAAACAGGGGTCTATTCTTACAACTTGGAGGCTTTAAGTCCAAGTTCAAAGTGCCCAGCTCTAGGGCCTGGGTGAAAGCCCCTCAACCTTGGGGTCCAGCTCTTCTCCCAGCCCACTGGAGCTAGAGGCTTTTCTTTACTCAGACAGCTGCAAGCTGCTGAGGCTAAGAAGCTCCAAGGTTTGCAAGTCAAAAGGCACAGTCCCGATGTTACCAAACCACACGGCAGGCCATTAATTCAAGTCCATTGTAAGTCCTCAGGTTGGCAGAGCATTGCAAGCTGCTGAATAATGACACAGCTACATGTAGGACCCAAGCGTGTCATAGGCTAGAGACCATTCCCAAGGCTTCTCCTCAAATACAGGAAGCAGACCACATCCCAAAGGCAGCTACTCAGTCTCATCATGGGAAATAACTACCACCAGCTGCCCAGCCACTCAACCAGGCCCAGCCAAGTTGACACACAAACATAACCACCACACTCTCATAAGTTGTCAAAACTATTTGAGAGTTGTCCAATGTTTGGCTCTCATCAGGAAGGCTGCACAGACTCCTTTGATAATTTTCTAAAGTATTTGAATAACACAAAACAAAGGCTTAAGAATGTTGGTTTACTCAGTATTGTCTCCAAGGAAACACTCTTTACTTTCTCTCTTTTTTGCCTTTAGCCTGAGAAATACTGTGTAGGAGGAATCTTGTGAAAGGACCTGTTAAACAATGTTAAATATTCATTTGCTCATTTTAGCAGCTGGATAAAAGACATTTTTTTACACTTTGGAAGATACAGATCCAAAAGAAAACTTTAATTGACTTCATGAACTATCTTTCTGCAAAAGAAGGATAATAAAGCAGGATCATATATTTTTCTCCTATTATAAAAACATGAAAAATACTATGAAGGCAAATCCAAGTAGTAATGGACGGGTAGAATTGCAAAGATAGTTATAACACTTTTCCAAACACTTCAGCAGAACAACATTGATTTTCTATACATATGTATGCATAATGGACAGCTGTTTATAATCTCGGTATAATTTGTCATGAACTTTAAAAGTGTTAAAAACAACAGCAGCAACCCATGAATGATGATTAACATTTCTAATCCAAGGTGGATAGAAGGTATGATGAAACAGCAAATTACAGTTTTTAGTCAGTGCATTGTTCTGCTGAAAGAGATTATTCTATTCACTGACAGCCAATTCTGTGGTGATGAATTATTGTTTAAAAGGCTTCCTCTATGATATTTTTGGTAAGCAATTAACAATTACGTGCTAATCTAATTTTTATGTATAAAATTATAAATCTTTGTTTTAATTACATGTCACACTAGGTTAATCAATATATGCTTTTGATAATAAAAACTCCTTCTCTACTTGTTCTTTCACCTCAGTTTGCCAAAACAGCATAATTTTTCCAATCATGAAAATAGAATATCCTATGAAAAAATGGCAAGGTTGGGCATAGTCTTGGGTTTTATACCCATTTTGTTCTTAAACAAGAAACACTAAACATCACCACCTAGAATTCCATTTTTCACCCTGTCCTCAAATAATGTAACATTGTACATGGTTTTTCAAACTGTGATTAACCCAAAGTCAAACTTCGACCTTATTTTGTAGTTGCCTCAATCTTCAGACCCCTTTGAAGCCTTAAAAACTCAAGGAAGGTCTTTAAACCTCTGTAGGGTTTTCTTGGCTGTCATCTTTACAAAAGCAGTTTGCCAGGCCTTTAAAACATTCTCCCTACAAGTATTTAGACACCAATGAAGAGATAGCATAAGGTAAATTTTGCTCTTTTATTTTCAAATTAAAAGTGTATATGAACTACAAAAGTTTTATGTTTAATCTTTTTACTCTCATTTTAATTGTTACAGTCATCTCAGAGGTCTGAAGTGTATTGCCAATAAACCATTTTTGTTTTCTGGTTGATCAAAAAGTTTTAGTCTGTCAAACTGTTTGCTTTTGTGTGTGTGTGTGTGTGTGTGTGTGTGTGTATGACTATTGACAAATAGTCAAAGTCAGCAATGATTTAATTAATGAACTTTAAAATGCACAGAAAGAGTGCCCTTCAAATAAAACAGTCTCCCTCACAGACACAGACTTGAAAGGTAAAATACTTCAGTTTTTGGCTTTCATGGCTTTTCAGTCAATAAAAAGCTCCAACTGAAATATAAACATCTAGTCAGTGGAACCAGGGCTATGTGCTTCCCCAGATGCCTCAGATGGAGAGAAGAGAATCAGTGGAAAGGGAGGAAAGTTACTTAGAAGCTAAACTGAAAAATGTAAATATACATCCATGCTCTGTGCTGAACCATACCATATTCTTATTCTCATCAATATGTTTAAACTGAATGTTTCAGAATCCTTGTTGTCTTCAGTTATTCACCTGTAGGAAATTTCTGTCTGGAGTTGATAAAAGGACAGTCATAATTATTCTGAAGATGTTTTCTGTGTGAGTATTATGTAGTTTTAAACAAAAATGGCTACGTTTTAAACAATAATGGCATGAACCTTGGAAAAGTTTAATAATTTCTGTCCTCATCTGTTTCACCAATGCCTTTATATTGGGCTAAATTCACAAGTGCCTTTGACCTGGAGAAGGAGTTCCTAGAACAAGGACCATAAATGAATAGTCTCCCAAGGAATAAGAAAGCATGAAAGGCAGAAAAGTCTTTTGTTACACAGCACACAAAGTCCAATTTTCTCTCAATATTCTTTTGCCCATTTTATCCATTAAATGTCAGTAAATTATCACCCACATAAAAAGGTTGAGTACCTATAAAAAGGTTTTTGCTTAGAAATACAGTTCTGTATAATAGTGGTTCCTCTAAGAGTCAGGACTTGTATGAGGATTATTTATTGGCTAATCAGAATTTTTTTTGTGTGTGCTGCAGGAAATGGTTTGAGGTCATCATTCTGTGGGGTCCCCCCACCAAAAAAAAAATTTTGAAGTGTAAAATTATAGTCTGCAATCCACTGACTTTCTTTTCTGGGTCTTTCATTCAGGAGGAGAACTGCTTCTCGTATTGAGACTCCACCTTGCTAGCTTTCATTCAAGTGAGAATATGAGATTGGTCTATTTAAATGAGCTTTCATTGATAGAGGAGTCCCTGTGTGATGCAAATTGTTGATGTGTTGGTTATTAAACAAAAGTTGGAGTTTGGAGTCCAGCCACGGATGCCTCTGAAGAAAGGCCGGGTGGATCTACTTCTGAAAAGTCAGCACA
>NW_006921594.1:8506023-8540841 GCF_000298275.1 Orycteropus afer afer
TTATTGTTAAAATCATCCACCTGGGGTATTTCTGTTGGGAGCAGCACCAAGTAATGTTCTGGAAAGTTCGCTCTCTCTCAGGTGCTTAGAATTCTGATGTTATGATTGGCTAGTTTGGCCACTCTACCCGACTCAAAAGGAGGACTCTTAGAGGCAGAATTCTCTCATACTACTGGGTGAGAAGGATGTACTGCTGAGAAAGAATGCACTTCTGAGAGACACACGCTGCTGGGGAAGAGACGCAAGAGATTGCATTGCTGAGAGAGACACCGAGGGACATGCACTGCTGGGAGAGAGACTGTGAGAGACTGTTGGGTGAGAGATGGCAGGCTGAAAGAGACTGAGCATTTATCCTGAATTTGAATTGCAATCTGGTGCTTCCCTAGTAAACCCCATAATCTGTGAGTTCTGTGTGGCCGCTGCAGTGAATAATCGAACCAAGGAGAGAGGTGGTGGGTGCTTTGGGAGGAATGGTTGGTGAAAGGGCTGGAGGGAGGCAGCATGTCTGGCCTTGCACGAATAGGCCTTGGGCTACTGATAGTGATTCTGTCTTCCTCTTGTGCCATTAGAGGAGGTCAGAAGATGTGGCCTCCTTGCCTTTTTAGCCCTATTTATGATAAATATTACTATTTTGGTGTTTCTCTTTGGTGAGACAAACTGTCAGAGCATTTACTTTTCCTATAAACTCACTTTTAGTTCTTGGAAGCAGCATTTTGTATACCTTATGATAAAATTTTCTTCTTCAGCAGAGTGAAAATTGGGCTCCTGTAGTACTTTAAGCTATTCTCAACTCATCAAATTACAATTTCAGTGTCTGGGGCATAATGCCTATGGCATTTGACTGCTAACCAGAAGGCTGGAGTTTCAAATCCACCAGCCACTCTTCAGAAGGAAGGTTGTGCAATCTACTTCCGTAGTACTACCATCTCGGAAACCCAAGGAGGGGCCGCTATGAGTAGGATCCGACTCCACGTCAGTGCATTGTGCTGCGTTATGGTTGTTGTTAATTGCAGTTGAATGGATTCCAACTCATGTCAATCCCATGTGTGTAGAGTTAAACTACACCAGAGGGTTTTCAAAGTTGAAATCTTTTGGAAGCAGATTGTAAGGCCTATCTTCTGAGGAACCTCTGAGTGGGTTCAAATTGCCAACTTTTTGGCTAGTGGTGGAACACTTAACACTTTGTGCCACCCAATGACTTCTTGAGTCTAGTATGTACTAAGCAGTATGCTGAACATTGTGTTTATGTTTGTAAATATACACAGACTCTTTGTTCTCTTAAGGGTCTTAGGGCTACAGGAATTTATAGCATGCATACTATGTGTCTGATCTGATTCTAAGTAATTATCCTTATAGTAATCCAATGAGTGTATTATCATTCCTATTACATTGATGAGGAAACCGAGGTAGAGGGTTGCCTAAAATAAAATAGTAAGTGGCAGAACTAGTATTCAAATCCAGAGAGTTGTGAAACAGAGCAATGTACTTAGCAACTCTGCCAGATAGGAAAACATAGAAATAAATCAATAATTTTAATAGCATAGTGCCTAAGGCACCTGACTGCTAACCAGAAGGCTGGAGGTTCAAACTCACCAGCCACTCCTTGGAAGGAAGGTTGGGAAATCTACTTCCATAGTGATACTGCCTCAGAAACCCAAGGAGAGGTTGCTATGAGCCAATGGCACATAACAACAACAACAACATAAACAAACAAACAAAAAAAGATATTATGAGAGATCTTTAGAATAGGTGCTCAAGGTGAGGATGTAACAATTGAGGCCTGAAGCTTAAGTTACAATTTTCAGCTAAATGCCTGGGGCCCCAGTAGCCCTAGTAGCTAAACAATGTAGGCACATCCTGCCCCTCTGCAAGGCTTATTCTACTCAATCCTGTTCACGCCTTTGCTTGCATTTCTTATCATTTCCTATATTGTTATCTTTTCCAGCTAAGAATCATTTGGGGCCCAACAATACACTCATCTTCTCTGTGACTGCACAGAACAGAGTTATGTCTTATCGTTCTGAACTCATGATATGTAATAATGAATTTGCATATTTTATGATAATTCCTTGCTTGCTTTATGGGTGTTTATATTTATATTCAATAAGCCATGTAAATTATATCAACTCTTACAACAAATCAGAACTCTCACCATGCACCCACCCCACTTCTTTTGTGAGATTGATTACCTTTATTGGTCACTTCATGGAAACCATATTAACATTACCATGCTGGCTACAAGTCCTTAGACTAGGGCTGGATCTTTGAACTGAGAGTGGTCAATCTTGGGGCCCCAGTGGTGTATCCAGTCTAACACAAGCAGTCTCTCTCAGCAGGGCATTATAATCTGATTGTTGACCATTTGAAGTAATCAAATTCTCTCTTTTGAAGAATTTTAACAGAATACTTGGAAAGAGAGAGAATTCATTCTTATTTGCCTGAAGACTCCAAGGCAAGGCATGAAGGAAGCTTCTGAGATCATTCCTCTACTCATCAAGCCAGGAAAAGTAGAGACTTGAGAGAAGAGAAAGATTTTCTGTTTGATGTTTCTGATCAGTCAATGAGGTTTGTGACTTATTTTGAGGAAGGAAGAAGTGATAAAAAGGTTTAAGAAAACAGGCAAATGACCTTGTGCTGATAATAATCACCACATCAGAGTCAGGGCCCTGAGAAAAGAGGAGAACTAAGAGGAAGGCAAATGTGGTCTCACTAAAATAACGTTCGAGGGCCTGAGGTTTCAGAATAAGAAAATGGAATGAAAAATATTCTGCATTTTGTACGTATCATTGCCTGAAAGAAAGTAGTTTAAAAATCTGAGGAAACCTATAAGAAGATTATAATTGGGTGTATATGAACAGTAAGACTACTGAAAAATGGAAGGACCGTTATGCTGACAATTTAGGTCCATAGACCTATTGTAAAACCAGATTATGATCTCTTCATCAGATAATTTTGTTGTCTTTCTAATTTAGGTGGTGGGAGAGTCCTTCTATTCAAGCCATACTGTTATTATTAGGGTTAGGTGCCACTGAGTCGATTCGTATCGACCCCATGCCACAAGAGTAGAACTGCCTCAGAGGGTTTTGTAGGCTGTAATCTTTACAGGAGCAGATAACCAGGTTTTTTCTCCACAGAATCTCTGGGTGGCTTTGAGTCACCAGATGACTTTGAAGCACCAGTCTTTAGGTTGACAGCTGAGTTCTTAACTGTTGCACCACCAAGGCTCCTTCAATTCAAACCTAAACTACGAATGTTCAACAATTTTGTCTCTCATCAACTGTAAACAAATAAGAGAAAGATCTGGGCTCTTGAAGTAGATTCCTCAGGCAAAATTTGAATGTTGCTGTCTAAAGAAATCCCATGAATATTAGCAACTCAAGAGAAAACCAAGGAAGTGGTGACTTTTCCTTCACTGAAGATTTTCAAGCAGAAGGGATGTTACAGAGTTAAATCAAGCACTAACTAGAAGTTGGATTAATTGACCTCTTAGATTCTTTCAACTCTGGGGCAATATTTCTGTGCAATAAAAAAAAATAAAAACAGACAAGGAGATAAAATATTTTACCTTTATTGTGTATTAAAACTATTGCATACTAATAATGGATAGATTAAGATACAGTCTTATCCCGATACTTTACTTATGATGATTATAGAAAATATAACAAAAAAATTAACAAATGTTCTAGTTTATGTCTCAAAACTAGTGAATTTTACTCATTCTGAAAAAAAAAATTCAATGTAAATAAATTTGTTCTTAAGTAGATGCTTATTGAAAAATCTTTGTCTTTTGGAAGCCAAATGCATTAATATTATTTGCTAGATTGTTGTTGTGTTGTTGTTATGTGCTGTCGAGTCAGCCCCAACTCATAGCAACCCCTCCTTGGGTTTCTGAGGCAGTATCACTACAGAAGTTGCTAGATTAATGTTTCTAAAAATTGTATAAAATAACATTTTAAATGTAGAAATCTCAATTTTATGTTTAAGTTATAGAAACCTTTGCATACAATACTTAACACGTTTTTTTTGAAGAAAATATGTCTCTCTATGTTGTTGTTAGGGTGCTCTGGTAGCATAGTGCCTAAGGCATCTGACTGCTAACCAAAAGACTGGTGGTTCAAACCCACCAGCCACTCCTCGGAAGGAAGATGGGGCAATCTACTTCCGTAGTGATACTGCTTCAGATACCCAAGGAGGGGTCGCTATGAGTCAGGTCTGACTCGATGGCACATAACAACAACAACAATGTTTTTGTTGTTATGTGTAATTGAGTTGGACCTAACTCATAGCAACCCTTCCTTGGGTTTCTGAGGCGGTATCACTACGGAAGTAGGATTGCCCAACCTTTCTTCTGAGGAGTGGCTGGTGGGTTTGAACCACCAAATTTCTGGTTAGAAGTGAAGTGCCTTAGGCACTATGCTACCAGAGTGCCTCATGTCTCTCTATAAAGCTGTCTCATTCCTATCTATTTCTCTCTGTACTAATTGCTGTCTGTCCTATGAAGCTACACTGTCTGTATATTCTATCTATACTATAAAGCTAATCATTTTTACACATTTTAGAAAGTTAAGGGAAAAAATTAGAAATACTTAAAATTTTCAAGTAACACACATACCAGAAAATAAATTCAAACTAAAAATATTTGGTTATGACTTAGAAAAACACCAGGGCTAATAACACATTGATATACTAGAACTTTCACTGAATAAAGATGATTAGTGGATTTCTAGTAACTTAGAGATAGTCACTTTTCGTTTCATATTGTTAAGAAAGAGATAGATAGTAAAATTAGATAGATGTTCATCTTGATAATTAAGGTATTAACATCATAAATAACTATATTGTTGTTGTTGTTGTTGTTAGGTACCATTGAGTCATCTTCGACTCATAGTGACCCTATGCACAGCAAAACAAAACACTGCCTAGTCCCGCACCAGCTCCATGATCCTTGCTATATTTGAGCCCATCGGTTTAGCCACTGTGGCAATCCATTTGGTTGAAGGCCTTCCCCTCTTTCATAGGCCCTCCATCTTACCAAACATGACATCGTTCTCCAGGGAATGGTTCCTTCTTACAACATCAAAGTAGATGAGACGAAGTCTGGCCATTCTAGCTTCCAAAGAGCATTGCTACTGCTTCCTCCAGGACAGATTTGTTAGTTCTTTTAGCAGTCCATGGTACTTTCAGCATTCTTAGCCAGCACCACAATTCAAAAACATCAACTTCCCTTCGGTCTTCCTGATTCATCATCCAGCTCTCACATGCATATGAGATGACTGAAAATATCATGGCTTGTATCAGGTGGATCTTACTCCTCAAGGAGATATCTTTGCTTTTCAGCACTTGAAAGAGGTCCTTTGCAATCGATTTGCCCAATGCTATATGTAGTCTAATGCCCTGACTTCTGCTTCCATTGGTGTTGATTGTAGAAGCAAGCAATGTAAAGTCTTTGACAACTTCTATCTTTTCTCCACTTATAGTGATGCCACTTATAGGTCCAGTTGTGAGGAATTTTGTTTTCTTTATAATGAGATATAATCCATACTGCAGACTGTATTCTTCAAATTTCATCAATAAATGCTTCAAGTCATTCTCACTTTCAGCAAGCAAAGTTGTGTTGTCAGCATATCACAGGTTGTTAATGATTCTTCCTCCAATTTTGATGCCATGTTCTTCTTCATACAGTACTACCTCTCGGCTTATTTACTCAGCATATAGATTGAATAAGTATGGTGGAAGGATACAATCCTGACACACTCCCTTCTTGATTTTAAACAATGAAGGGTCCCATTGTTCTGTTCAAATGACAGCCTCCTGGTCTATGTATAGGTTCTTCATGAGTACAATTAAGTGTTCTGGAATTCCCATTCTTCTCCACATTATCCACAGTTTGTTAAGAACCACACAATCAAATGCTTTTGCGTAGACAATAAAACATAGGTAAACATCTTTCTGGGAGCTCTGGTAGCATAGTGGCTAAGACACTTGCCTGCTAACCAGACGGCTGGCGGTTCAAACCCACCAGCCACTCCTCGGAAGGAAGGTTGGGCAATCCTACTTCCGTAGTGATACTGCCTTGGAAACCCAAGAGGGGTCGCTATGAGTCGGGGCCAACTCGACGGCACATAACAACAACAACAAACATCTTTCTGGTATTCTTTGCTTTGAGCCAAGATCCATCTGACAGCAGCTATGATATTCCTTATTCCACATCCTCTTCTGAATGCAGCATGCATTTCTGGAAGTTCTCTGTCAATATACTGCTACAACCGTTTTTGAATTATCTTCAGTAAGATTTTACTTGCATGCAATATTAATGATATTGTTTGATAATTTCCATATTCTGTGGGATCACTTTTCTTTAGAATGGGTACACATATGTATCTCTTCCAGTCAGTTGGCCAGGTAGCTGTCTTCCAAATCTCTTGGCATAACCGAGTGAGTCCCTCCAGCAGGGCATCTATTTATTGAAACATCTCAATGGGTATTCATCAATTTCTGCAGCCTTGTTCTTTGACAATTCCTGAATTACAGCTTCAACTTCTTCCTTCAATACCACTGGTTCTTGATCATATGCCACCTCCTGAACTGGATGAAGATCGATCAGGTATTTTTGGTACAATGACTCTGTGTATTCCTTCCATCTTCTTTTGTTTCCTGCATCATTCAATGTTTTGCCCATAGAATCTTTCAATATTGCAACTCAAGGCTTAAGTTTTTTCCTCAGTTCTTTCAGCTTGAGAACTGCCAAGCATGTTCCTCACTTTTGGTTTTCTAACTCCAGGTCTTTGTACATTATAGTAATTGGCTTTATCTGCTCAAGCTGCACTTTGAAATCTGCCTTTTGATCTTGTCATTTTTTCCATTTGCTTTAGCTACTCTCCTGTGAAGGGCAATTTTCAGAGTCTCTTTGGACAACCATTTTGTTTTTTTCTTCCTGTCTCATTTTTTAAGGACCTCTTGCTTTCTTCATGGATGATGTTTTTGATGTCATCCCACAATTCTTCAGGTTTTCGGTCATTGGTGTTCAATGAATCAAATCTGTTCTTTAGATGGTCCCTCAGTTCAAGAGGGAGATGATCAACATCATATTTTGGCTCTTGTGAACTTGTTTTAATTCTCTTCAACTTCAAGTTGAACTTGCATATGAGCAGTTGATGGTCTATTTCACAATCAGTTCCTGACCTTGTTTTGGCTGAAGATATTGAGCTTTTCTGTTGCCTCTTGCCACAGAGTAGTCAATCTGATTCTTGTATATTCCATTTGGAGAAGTCCATGTATATAGCTGCTATGTGTGTTGTTGAAAAAAGATATTTGCAATGATTAAATTGTTGGTCTTGCAAAACTCTATCACGAGATCTCTAGCACTACTTCTATTATGTAGGCCAAATTTTCCAACTACTGGTGATTCTTCTTTGTTTCCAACTTTTGCATTCCAGTCTTCATTGATAATTAACACATCTTGATTGAATGTTTGGTCAGTTTCAGACTGCAGAAGTTGATAAAAATCTTGAATTTCCTCATCTTTTGCTTTGGTGGTTGGTGAGTAAATTTGAATAATTATAATATTAACTTGTCTTCTTGTAGGGGTGTGGATATTATCACTGACAGCATTGTACTTCAGGACGAATCTTGAAACATCCTTTGTGATGATGACTGCCATGCCATTCCATTTCAAATTGTCATTCCCGGCATGGTAGATCATATGGGTGTCTGATTCAAAATGGCCCAAACTGATCTATTTCAGCTCCCTAATGCCTAGGATATCAATCTTTATGTGTTCCATTTCATTTTTGACAACTTCCAATTTTCCTAGATTCACACTCTGTACATACCATGTTCTGATGATTAATGGATTTTTGCAGCTTTTTCTCCTTAATTTGAGTTGTGTCATGTCAGCAAATGAGATCCCAAAAGCTTTACTTTATATCATTAAGGTTGGTTCTACTCTGATTATGCAGCTCTTTCCTAGTTGTATTTTGAGTGCCTTCCAACCTAAGGGGCTGGTCTTCCTGCACTTTATTGGACAGTGTTTCTGGGGTATTCGTAAAGTTGTGCAGTAATGTATGAGACAGTATTTCTGTGCTATTCATAAGGTTTTTCCTGACCAATTATTTGAGAAGTGGATAATCTCTTCCTTCTTCCTGGTCTGTCTCAGCCTGTAAGCTGCGTTGAAACCTGTGCACCTTGTTCAACCCTGCTGGTATTTGAGACACCATTGGCACAGCCTCAAGCCTCACAGCAACTTGTAATCTACCACAGTATGTCAAACTGACACACAAGTTTGTCCCCCTTAGCTGTTTGACATCTCTTCTCCCTCCCCTTACTTGGATCCCATGGCTCTGTCTCATCCCTGGCTCTGCCCCCACTTCCTGCCTCTAGATGTGTGGCCTGTCTGCCTCCCCTTACCTGGAACTATAGTATGTAACCATAATACAAAGCTATTGTACATTATTTGAGTTACCATTAAATCTTATATTTGGTACTAATCTTAGGAATTGCTTTCTCTTAGTCTCATTCTCTCATTATATTATATACACACACATATAAAATACACATGTTTTGCACACACACAAATGAGGAATGCAAATGTGTGTGTGTGTATGATGGTTAGCTAGCTATTCTTCCTACATTCCCTCCAACTTTAGGAAAAGAGACCAGAATGGCATTCTAGAAAATGTAATGATCAATAGAAAGTATATAAAGGCATTAGCAGCCCAAGCAACAAAAGTGCTAAATTGGCTAAGAGCACATATGTGAATTAATTGTCAAAGAAGAGAAAATGATAATGTGAAATGCACAAGATTAATGGAGAATGAGCATTATGCTGAATTTGGCAGGTATATGCCCAGCCTGTATTCAGACACTCTAAAACCAAACCAAACCAAAGTCACTGCCTGTTGAGTCAATTTGACTCATAGAACAACCAAAATAATGCCTTACCTGTTATTTCATCAGGGTAATCAAATTTGCTCCCTTGAAGGAAAGCCTCTTGTCCACCCATAGGGATGCAAAACTACTTTATTAGCAAAAATGTGAGATAGACAGAGACAGACATACACAGACT
Source organism: Orycteropus afer afer (assembly GCF_000298275.1). Taxonomy (NCBI): domain Eukaryota; kingdom Metazoa; phylum Chordata; class Mammalia; order Tubulidentata; family Orycteropodidae; genus Orycteropus; species Orycteropus afer. The sequence continues at coordinate 8,515,088 of NW_006921594.1, forward strand.
TAGTGGCACTACAGTTAAGTGACTGGCTGTTAACTGAAAATGAAACATTCAGGTTCAAACTCACCTAGATGCTCCACAGAAGAAAAAACCTGGTGATCTGCTCCTGAAAACATTATAGCCTAGAAAACCCTATTCAGTGATTCTCGACTGTCACTTGAGGTCACGTGAGTTGGAATTGACTCAATGGCACCCAGCAACAGCATAATCCAAATAAAGACAGACATATAGCTTTATGTGAATTGATTTTAAAATACTTAAAATGAACAAAAGCAAAACAGAAGTGGCTGGGAGATTTGAACAGCCAACCTCCTGGTTAGCAGTCAAATGCCTTAGGCACTACGCCACTGGAGCTCCACGATAATGGTGATAGTGTCACACACAAGGGGAGGATCCACCAGCTAAGAGAAAAAGTTGCTGATAAATTGCAATGCTGCTCTTCTGCTTAAGCCAGGGCAGAATTCCCATGTGGACCAAATCATTGATATAACATATATCTGGTCTAAATTATTATTGGCCCCCTTCATATAAGTGAATTATCAGAGAATGCTCTAGAAATGCAAGACAAATGCATTTATGAGAAATGAGGTCAGATATTCTGTTGGGTAATAATCTTTCTGTTAGTTTGCCAACTTTAACCTTTCCACATTTCAGGCATTATAACCCATTACAACATTTAATACCTGTTATTTTAGGGTATTTCCTTAAATACCTAATAAAAACCCTCTAAGTGCTAAGTAACTTTATTCTTTCTGGAATAGACCTGAGAACTGCTGGACAACATCCTTGATCAAATAACGTTTCCAATACTTGCAGCGGATCCTGAGGTGACTCCTTCACAATCTATTCAGGGTAAGTAACTTGTTTCCCTCTAAAGTTTCTATATAGATTTTATTACACACACACACGTGCACACACACTTTGATCAATGTTGGTAGCTCTTCCCTTGATCTCTAAACAGTCTTTTAAAAACGGTCTTCCCATTATAAGATACCTTTTATCTACAGCACTCAGCACAATGCCATGCATGTAGTGGATGCTCCATAAATAATAGCTGAAGGAAAGTAGGCAGAAAAGAATAAAGGAGGAAAGGAAGAAAGGTGACAACAGGGTATAAATGCTTGCTTGTCTTGTGTGGTTTGAAGAGTTTTGAGAAGGACATCTGCTAAAATGCATCTTTTCAGTGATATTTCAAATTCCATTACTAAAACTCATTTCTGCATATTATATATTGCCCCCTTCAGATATCCACAGAATGAATTCTTAACACCTAGGGAGAATTACTTCATGAGAGTTTCCCCCCTTACAGAAAAACCTGTGATAGTGTCAGAATACCTGTCTCTACAGCAACTATTAACTCAGTATCATGTATAAATATAGAAATTGTATCAATATAAAGGTAAAGTTCTGCTGGTTCACCTGTGACTTATCCTAGGCAATAAGAGTTAGAGTAGCAAGAGTAGACTTAGAAATTCCTGCAGGAAAAGAACAATCCAGTAGATTAGCTGTTCTACCGACAGAAGTCCTTTTGGCTACCTAACTACCTACCTATCTACTCATCTACCTATCTACCTACCTAGCTACCTAGTACCTACCTACCTATCCATCCACCTCCATCTATATCTGTATGTCATTTCCTTTGTTTCTTTTTGAGCTCACCTCAGAATTTATTCTGTCTTCTCTCTTCCTGTTTTATTATTAGTACACTTTAATTCTTAGAGCAGTTTGAAGTGTATGTAAAGGTTGTGTAGAAAATACAGAGAATTTCCATACACTTTCTTTCCTCCGGCACACAGTTTCTGCTGTTATTAACATTTTCCGTTATTGTAGCACACGTGTAACAATTCCTAAACCATTACTGATTCTCTTTTATTAGCTAACATCCATAGTTTATATTAAACTTCACTCTTTGTGGTATATAGTTCAATATGTTTTAGCAAATTAATAATGTTACTTAGGGAGCCCTGGTGGTTCTGTGGTTGAGCACTCTGTTGCTAACAGAAAGGTCTGCATTTGGAACCCACCAACTTCCATGGGAAAAAGGTGTGACAGTCTGCTTCCATAAAGATTTACAGGCTTGGAAACCCTGTGGGGCAGTTCTATTCTGTCACATAGAGTTGCTGTGTGTTGAAATAGACTCAACAGGAATGGGAAAGGACAGGATAATGTCATGTATCTGGCATTATAGTATCGTGCATAATAGTTTCACTATTGGCTCTGTCTTAAGACAATTCAAAATGAGTTCCTACACCTTGGTCCTCTCCATAAAGCTGAACTCTTGCTTTACTCAGATCTCTATTTGTGGCAAATTGTTTCCCTGAGTTCAGAATACCACTTTCATCTGCATTATTTCTGTACCTGTAACCAAATATTTCTACTTTACTGTTATTTTGTGGACTTTTGGAGTCCTTAAAGTAGCCTTCAGAATGGAGTTAACATGCATAGTTTCAGGTTGTCCCTCTGGTTACAAAGTGGCATAGAATTTGAATGGCCTTCCCAACCCTATTGCTCCCCTGAAACATTTTCTTTAGTGTGATTTTGAAGCCCATGGAATTTTGGGAAAAAAATATATTTGCTAATAGTAGAAACTGCATTAAACATTACCAAGTGGTTAATGGGAGAAGTTGGGACCTTGATTGAAGAAGAGGAAAGGGAAGGCCAGAGTGTGCTGAAGTTAGAGACACACATGAGGCAGAGCTTCTCAAACTTTAAGTGCACTGGAATCACCCTGGGATCTTCTTAAAATGTAGATTCTCATTCTATGGGCCTGATAGGGCCAGAGATTTTTGCCTTTCTCGTAAGCTCCCAGGTGCTGCAGATGCTGCTGGTCTAGAGGTGACTGAGTAGCTAGTGCCCGCAGGGTAAGTTGCAATTGGAAGAGGTTCCACCGAAGACAGGCCAGTATAAAGCATGGTAGAAGGATTGTTTTCAGAATGAGATGGGGTTTTTTTGTTTGTTTGTTTCACTCACAAACCAGCCATGATCATTTTCCAAAGCTTCAGTTTGCAACTAGGAGAAAGGAGAGAAAGTTGAGCAAATATTTATGTTCTTGGTGTTTTTCTCGCACATGCAGGTAGGAAGCTAGGTGAATGAACTGTTTACTAAAATATTAATAATTAGAAAGAGGTTCTTTGTTTTATCTTATGTTGGAAACCGCTTAAGTTCTAACTTCCAAATGTCTCCAGGGCTAATGAAAGAGCCAACAAAGATAACCAGGCCCAATCATTTTATTGACTAAACAAAGTGAGTTGTCTGCTTTATTTTCAGTACCTGACATTTCACTTTTGCTTGTCTGCTTTCACAGTAAGTGTGATGTGATTTTGAAGACCTTTGACACCACAAAAGGTCAGCAGGATATATTGAAAGTTTAGGCGAACATTTTAACAACAAAGTAGAAGTTTATAGTCTTAAAAATATATTTGCTTTCTAACTTAAAACTCATAAAATCATTTCCCATATAAATAGATGGTACATGAGCTTATTACTATACTAAATAAGATCCACTGTTGAAGGCAAAATAATAATAATAATGAAAAAGAATGATAAAAATAATATACTTTAGAGTTGTCATTTATTGTGTTGCTTTATATACGTTATCTCATCCAGCTGTTGTGAAAACTTAGTGCCAAAATCCAAACCCACTGCTCTGGAGTCAATTCCTACTCATAATAGTAACACTATATGACAGAGTAGAACCACCCCATAAGATTTCCAAGGCTGTAAATCTTTATGGTAGCAGACTGATTAATTTTTTTCCTGTGGAGAAACTGATGGGTTTGGATCCATCATTTTGGTTAGCAGCTGAATGCTTTAGCCACTGTGCCACTAGAGCTCCTTAAAAAATTATTGAAGGGAATATTATTAGCCTCATTTTATAGAGGAAGGAACCAACATTTGGGGAAGCAAAGAAAACTTAATGTCATGTAGCTAGGGAGTGACAAGCCAAAATTCAAACCTAGATTTGTTTGAATCCAAAATCCATGTCCTTAATCACTAAGCTCTCAATTCATTTGGAGCCACTAAAATTTAGGGGGAAATTGTACCTGATTTATATGTTATGACAAACAAGAAGAGCATGAAATTCTCTTTGGCATGTGGCCCTTCTCTCTGGCAGTCACCTAAAGTCATTTTTGGAAGTAAGTGGTGTGTAAATTTTAAATAAATAAAATATTAAAATGTCTTCTGCTCACCTCAGAGCCTTTTTAAGTGCATTCTGTTTTATCAAGGGAGTAAGTGAATGCCATTAGCCCATGAGACCCAGGCTCAAGGGCTGATGTGCTACATGTCCTTGAGAGTCTGGTGGCTGGAAAAACACCTGAAGAAAAGATTCCCAAGCTGTGTTGGGACATATCTGGTTACTATAGTCCAGGCTAGGAACTCTGGTAGCATAGTGCCTAAGGCACTTGACTGCTAACCAGAAGCCTGGTGGTTCAAACCTACCAGCCCCTCCTCAGAAGGAAGGTTGGGCAATCTACTTCCGTAGTGATACTGCCTCGGAAACCCAAGGAGGGGTCGCTATGAGTCGGGGCTGACTGGACGGCACACAACAATGACAACATAGTCCATGCTGTGCTGTGTTTTATGATCAGAACCACTACTTCATATGCTATTGGTAAATTAAGGAAGGATCCAAGTACAATATGGAGACTGTTCATGTCCAGATTTTCCCAAAATGTGAATGTTTTAAAGCAAGCATGAGTGTGCTTCTCAAAATTAACAAGAAAACCTTTGCAGTATATGAAGGTCTGAATAAAGGCAGACAATCTCAGAAGTGCTTTCCCTGAGAGCAAGGACTGTTGTACTTGCTTGAAGAGCTGCTCTATTTCCTCTGTTTTCAGCTGTCTGGGGAAGTGCAGATGAGGGAGTTGTGGAGACAATGTATCGTGAATTTAAACAATGGATTAAATAAAAATTCTGATGAACAAGTTTCTATCTAAAGTGAGTGATTTCCAGAATCCAAATCTAGACGAAGGAAGCACAGGGTTTAATACCTGATGGAGATATTTATAAATATTTAACTTTACTAGGATCCTTTATTAAGGAGCTCTGGCGGTGTGGCAGTTAAGGCATTTGGCTTCTAACCAAAAGCTCTGTGGTTAGAACCACAGATCTTTAGCCGCTCAGCAGAAGAAAGATGAAACGGTCTGCCTTCCATAAAGATTCACCAGCCTTGGAAACCCAGTGGGTATCACTGTGAGTCATAATCAACTCAATGGCAGTGAGTTTGCTTTTTTTTTTGAGGATCCTTTATTAGATTTTTATTGTTTTTGTTATCACTTGGGTCACAAAGTTTCAATATAGCCTATTATGGGTTGAATTGTCTCTCCTAAAATGTATTGTAAATCCTAACCCCTAAACCTGTGGTTATATTCCCATTTGGGAATGGATTTCTTTGTTATGTTAGTGAAGTGTGGGTTGTGTCTTAAATCAATATTTTTTGAGATATAAAAGAGCAAGCAAGCAAGGAAGCAGGCACAGATAGGTGCCACACCACATGCCATCTCCAAGGAACCTAGAAACACAAGCTGGCCTCAGTGCCAACACAAAAAGAATCTTCCTGCAGAGCCATATTCCTGAATCCAGATGGTTAGCCTCCTAAAGTGTGAGAAAATAAATTTCTGTTTCTTAAGGCCACCCACATATGGTATTTTTGTCATAGCAGCACTAGATAACTAAGATATAGCCCTGATTGTATTTTTCCATGAGCCCTGTTGTTTTTAGTGCTCAGTTTTACAGAATGTAAGATTGGTCAGGACAAGCCTATTTTATATTAAGCTAGGTTTAAGCAAAGAATGAACAGCCGTGTAAAGGCAACTCAGAAAAGCATTATTTTTCTTTCTTTACTCGATACCTTAAATGTGTCATGCACATGAGTTAGAACTACTTTTATATGCAGCAAGCAATGGCTTACACATTGGCCTGCATATCCTGTGAGCTGTGTTGAGGAAACATTTATAAAGAGAACTTTGTCATGTGAGATATTTGGTTAATGAAGTGCTATTCTTTTCACAAAAAAGAATTATTTTAATTAATTTAATTTTTTTGTTGTTGTTGCTGAGAATATACACAGCAAAACATACACCATTTCAGTAGCTTCTACACATACCATTAGTGATATTTATTATATTTTCCAAGTTTGCACCAACTGTCACCCTTCTTTTCTGAGTTGTTTCTCCCCCATTAACATACTTCAGGGGATATTTTTGGTTTAAGGTTTAAAGATTATCTCAGAGTGACAGTTTCAGGGGTTCATCCAACCTTCATGGCTACAGGAAGTCTGCAGTCCTGGAGAATCTGATATTCTTTTCTATACTTCCACCTTTGTAATCAGTATTCTTCTATGAAATCTTTGATCAAAATGTTCACTACTATAGCTGGACACCATTCAATTCTTCTGTCTCATGGCAAAAAGAAAAATAAAGCAAACTCATTGCTGTAGAGTTGGATCCGACTCGTAACAACCCTTTCGTGAGTTTCTGAGGTGGTATCACTATGGAAGTAGATTGCCTAACCTTCCTTCTGAGGAGTGGCTAGTGGGCTTGAACTGGCAGCCTTCTGGTTAGCAGTCAAATGCCTTAGGCACTATGTCACCAGAGCTCCTATCTCATGGCAAAGGGAGCAGTTATTCAGGGAGGCAATTGACTACATATTCCACATCCTTTTTCCTCCTGACTCTCCTTCTTCCTCTGTTGCTCCAGGAGAACAGAGACCAATTGCTGTGTCTTGGATGGCCACTTGCAAGCTTTTAAGACTCCAGGCACTAAGCAGTGAAGTAGGAGGTAGAAGAGAAGTGTTAAACACATTACTAGGCCAATTAACTGGGATGTCCCATGAAACTATGATCCTAAACCAACAAATTAAGGAACCAAATTCCATAAGGTTTTTGAGTATACATAAGTAACCTCAGCAATTGCTCTTTCTCCCTCTTTTTTTTTTTTTTGGTCATTTTTGTACATATACCTTTCAATTCAACTTCTTATAGATGTACAACTTATTGACAGTAATTATAATAATTGGCTGTGCAGTCCTTAATCAATGAAATTTTTCCATCACCATTAAACCCCTTCTACCCCTCCCTCCATCCCTAGTAACCACTAAGAAACTCTGTTCTCTTATCTTTTTATATGTCTTTCTAGATAAATGAGGTCATACCACATTTGTCCTTTTGTGATTGACTTCTTTCACTTGGTGTAATGTTTTCCTGCTCCATCCATACTGTAGCATTTATCAAGATTTCATTTATCCTACTGTGGTATTCCAAGGAACTCTGATAGCATAGTGCCTAAGGCACTTGACTGCTAACCAGAGGGCTGGTGGTTCAAGCCCACCAGCCACTTTCCTTGGAAGGCAGATGGGGCAATCTATTTCCTTAATGACACTACCTTGGAAACCCAAGGTGGGATCGCTGTGAGTCGGGTCCGATTCAACGGCACATAACAACAACAATACTGTGGTATTCCATTGTAAGTAGGTACTACACTTTGTTCATCCATTCATCTGTTGATGTACATTTAAGTTGTTTCTACCTTTTTGCTACCGTGAATAGTGCTACAGTGAACATAGGTGTACAAGTGTCTGTTTGAATCTCTGCTTTCAAATCTTTCATTTATATACCTATAAGTGGATTGCTGAGTCATACAGTAGTTCTATTTTGAGTTTTTTGAAGAACTGCCACATTGTTTTCCACAAAGCTATACTGTTTTGCATTCCCGCCAGTTTCAATATCCCCACATCCTCACTGACAACATTTGTTATTTTCTATTTATTTATTTTAATCTTAGCCTTCTCAATGGGAGTGAAATGGTATCTTCTTGTGATTTTGATTTGTAACTCTCTCATGTTTAATTGTGTTAAGCATCTTTTCATGTGTTTAGTGGCCATTGAATGTCTTATTTGGTCCTATTCAAGTTTTTTGCTCATTTTATGATGGAATTATCTTTTTGTTAAGTTTTTGAATTTATATATATATTTTGGTTATTAGATATTTTTTAGATAGATGGTTTCTGAAGAATTTTCTATCTATATATTGGCCAAATTTGTATGCTAGTGAGCTCCTTGCTAATAGAAATGTAATGGAAATTGATAAATCTTAGCTAGCAACATGATAGCACTGATGTTTGTTATGTTGGATGAGCCAAACAAAAAGTTATTTTCCAAAATAGCAATAGCTACCATTTGTTGAATTAGATATTTATGCTGATTCTTAGAATGCTGTTGTTCTTGATAAACTACGACTCCTAGTTCTGAGGTGAGGTATGAATGTTCAATATCTGTTCATCTATTATTATAAATTTAAATATTTGTCAAATGCAATATCACTTATATTAACTTGCCTTCTTTTAAACTATGTAAACTATAAGAAAAGATAATTATTAGTGGTAATGATATGAGAGAAACTAGGCAGTGATTTTAAAATTTCTCATAGCAAAAATGAGAATACATATTGAATAAGTGAATGAATTTGGTACTTTATGCCAGCTTCTTAAAAATATCCCCAATCTATTCTTAAGGTTATATATTCCAAATCTAATTGTCCTGTTGTACAAGTTTTGGTCAAATCTCCATTTCTTGTTAGGTCTTTAGCTTGTCCTTAACTTTGGTTTCTAACCATGACTCAGGTCATGAAGGTTCTTAGAATCATGCTATCTAATAACTAGTAATTGAATTTCACTTCATTCTTAGACTCTGCCCTTGTGCCTATATATTATTTAAAGTTTACTGACTCATTTCTGGTTCTGTGTTGTGACCAATGTGATACATAAGGACTCTGTTAACCTCGAGAGAAAATATGTGATGTTAAATTTACTTTAAATAAAAAAGATAATTGATGTTGAGTTTATTTTCTGAAGACCATAATTGAATTGACTATAATTTGTTCAAAAATGAGAAGTTCATAAATGATCCAAGAACTTCTTTGGGTACGTAAATATTGTGTCACAAATATGTCACTTGTGATCATAAACATCAATATTTATTACTAAAAAGGAGCTAAGTAGGATTGGAATTTTTCCTAGAACATCTGAATCAAGTACACAGATTAATCAAATCTACTGCATCTCTTAGTATGAAGCAGTTACGCTACTTATTCATATTAACAAAAGTGGAAAGATAAATGCACAATTGATATGTGAAAGTAAGTTTCTTTTACTTTCAGTATTCTGAAAATTTTCACCACCATCATCTATAAAGTCTAATATCAACATAGGATAATGAAATTGTACATTAGCATTGAAGATCATTGAATAGCCCATGTGTCCCCATACATAGCCAGCCTCTCTGGAGTTATATAGGACTGAATATCTGTTCTGGTCCATGGGCATGGAAGAGTAAGTGATTTTGCAAATTCTGGACTGAGGCAATAAAATGTCCATGTGAGGTTTTGTAATCTTCTTTCCTCTGGTAAAGGGATCTAAGAGACCATGTCTTCAGGTTCAATGCTTCTCAAACTTAAATGTGCACATGGATCATGTGGGGAGCTTGTCAAAATGTAGATTCTGACTCTGGTCTGAAGTTGGGCCTATGCCTTTGTATTTGTAAAGAAATCCTCATGCCGATGATGCAGACTTGAAGCCCATGCTTTGAACAACAAGACTAAATAAAACAGCTTCAGGGAAATGGAGCCCCTCTCAGCTAGGTCCCTGAATGACTGTATGGAATAGAGCATGTATTCATGTACATGGACTCACAATACATGTAGTGTGAGTGAGTGAAATGTTGTATGAAGCATGCCTGGGGTAGATTTTTTTTTTTCTTCAGCATAACCTAGAATATTGTGAGTAATATAAAAGGTAATTATATATATGTATACACACACACACACACACACACATATATATATATATATATATATATGAACATAAAACAAATGATGCTAGTTTATGTGTTCATAAAATGAACTCTAAAGCAAAGCACAAACTGAAAAGAAATACTTTGGATGAGGTTTACAGAGAGGAGCAGCAAAAGCCACACTAACATGGAAATAATTCTTACCTAACAATTTTAGTTTCCAATTAATTATACACAATACTAATCTTTGTTGCTTGTTGAACTTTTGCCCTGACAATATGGTTTATTATTCTTGGCTCTTATTTTTTTTTTTTTAATCCTGCTTGCACATAAACTGCTATCATCTTCCAAAAAAATTCTGCTTTGGAAAATGTTATAGTAAATAATAGGAAAAAAAATAGTCAAATATTGAATGAAAAAAAAGAAAAAGTAAACTCTGGAGTAATTTGAACATTGTGTTATCCATTAAAATCATATCAGTTATAAATAAATATCAAAGTAGCAAAAGATAGTGAAATCTCAGTAAAGAGCATACTATGGTGCCAACGCTTATTGACATGTATTCCAAAAAGAACCAAACTCACTGCCATCGAATTGATTTCTGACTCATAGCGACCCCCACTGGGTTTCCAAGGCAGTAAATATTTACCTAAGTAGATTGCTCTGTCTTCCTTCTGTGGAATGGCTAGTGGGTTTGAACCACCAAACTTCTGGTTAGTAGTCAAAAGCCTTAGGCAATGTACCACCAGAAAATTCCTTTTATATTAAATCATGAAAAAATTTATGTGAGTATATATATATATATATATATATATATATATATATATGAGAAAGGCACTCACTTAAATAATTTATAGTTCACATATTAGTCATTTAAAATCTATCACATACTGGCCAATGTGATATTGTATGCTTAGACATTGTTAGATTTATACATCCATGCAAGAGGAGGAGAAGCTAGGCTGGTGGTCTAATAGAATTTTTATTTGCACAGATCTTACTTTTGATGTTTCAACTGTTCTTCAGTCATACTGAAGGCTTATGGAATAAAACAATTTGTAATTTTACAGAAGAGCACAACTGAAAACATAGCCTGTGATTCACTGTTGTACTTGAATGACTTAGCCAGTTTGTGAGAGCCTGGATGACCCCAGGGAACAGACATTATGGGGCATCTTTTGCCTCTACTCATTGTCATCTTCAGCTATGCAGTAATGTTTCAGAAGAGTTTTGTGAAAAAGCAAAAGCAAAACCTAACCTTTTCTCCATTTTTTCCTACTCCAATGAATGAATGAATGAATGTTACATTCTTATTCAGTAAGGGAACTAAGAGAAAGAGACAAGTCCTAAGATTGTGGTTTTTGCAGTAGGAAAATAAATCCAGACAACTTAAAGCATGAAATTCAAATTTTTCTATTATTTAGATGTCATGTATCAGTCAGTGCAATCAATCCACTCATTGCCCTCAAGTCAATTCTAGCTCATAGCAATCCTACAGAACAGAATAGAATTGCCCCATAGGTTTTTCAAGTCTGTAAACCTTTACAGAAGCCAACTGCCTCATCTTTCTTCTAAAGAGTAAATGACGAGTTCAAACCATAGACCTTTTGGTTGGCAGCTGAATACTTTAACCATAGCACCACTATAGCTCCTAATTATTCCAATATCTACTCCATATTTGAAACAAGAAAAGATCTGAACAACTATTTTTTTTTTTTTTAAGAATATCTTAATTGTGGTCAATGTCATGAGAAATTGTGGTCAATGTCATGAGACAAAGTATATGTGAACTGCTGTATGGAAAGTGAATTTGCTCTGTAATTTTCACCCAAATCACAATAAAAAAAAAAAAGACTATCTTCCCTCTATCCATTACATATTAAACATAAGGAAAAGAGAGAAAATTTTAGTTAAAATTGAGAAGGAATGGGAGTATTTGTAAAAAAAAAAAAAAATGATGATAGAAACAATTTGAAGATACTTGTAGATACTTGAAGACATATTTTCCAAAAATCAAGAGCTGTATACTTTCAGTAGAAGCTCTGGTAGTGTAGTGCCTAAGGCACTTGACTGATAAACAGAAGGCTGGCAGTTCAAACCCACCAGCCACTCCTCAGAAGGAAGGTTGGGCAATCTACTTCTGTAGTGATACTGCCTCGGAAACCCAAGTAGGGGTCACTATGAATCAGGTCTGACTCGACGGCACATAACAACAACATACTTTCAGTAGCAAATATTAATTTATGGTATTATGAAATATGATATAAATTTATTTTTAAAATTCTTATATAAGTTAACCCATTTATTATAGATTAGAGATGTTTCAAATGATGGAGCTTCTATCATTCTTTCAATTTCTCAGTCTTCTGGCCTTCACTGTGACTGCAGAGGTGGTGGTATAGGTACAGGCACTGGTGACTGATGTTTTCATACAGGAACCCAGTGCCAGATCCCTTCAACTCAGCTCTTCATTTTGGCTTTGCCACAGGTGTACTTTGGTGTTGGCCAATTTCAATTTTCTTCACCATTTTCCTGAAAGACAAGCCCTAATGGGTTCCATATTTACTCACTGTTCTGACTTTCTTAATTATGTTTAGCCATGTCTCCTCAAGTAAGCTCAAAGTCCAGAGAGTAAGATATATTTATTTTGGAAATTATTATAAATGTAATAGAAGCACTTGGAAAAAAGTTAGAAAAAACACAGAATTACATAAATTATGTAAATTGAATTATATAAACTGAAAAGTAAATTCCATCTTAACATGCACATTAACACAATTCCCAATTTCACTTTCTAATTTTTGAAGGAGGAAGAGGCCATCCAGTTCTCAAAGAATTGGCCAGGAAAATCGTTATGAAGAGCAGAGAAACACTGCCTGATACATTACTGCGCAACTTTACAAGAAGCCCAGAAACATCGTCAAATACAGTGTAGGATGATGAGCCCCTTAGGTTGGAAGGTTCTCAAAATACAACTGGGAAAGAGCTGCATCATCTGAGTAGAACTAACCTAATGGATATGCATAAAGTAAAGCTTTGAAGACCTCCATTTGCTGACGTGGCAACACTCAAATTGAGGAGAAACAGCTGCAAACATCCATTAGTCATCGGGTCATGGAACATACAAAGTATGAATCTAGGAAAATTGGAAGTTGTCAAAAATGAAGGGGAACACATAAAGACGGATATCCTAGTCATTAGTGAGCTGAAATGGATTGCTTTTGGCTATTTTGAATCAGACAATCATATGATCTACTATGTTAGGAATGACAATCTGAAGAGGAATGGCATGGTGTTCATCATCACGAAGGAAGTTTCAAGATCTGAAGACCAATGCTGTCAGTGATAGGATAATACCCATATAGCTACAAGGAAGACCAGTTAATATGACTATTATTCAAATTTATGTACCAACCACCAAAGCCAAAGATGAGGAAATACAAGATTTTTATCCACTTCTGCAGTCTGAAATTGACTAAATGTGCAATCAGGATATGTTAATTATCACTGATGACAGGAATTCAGAAGTTGGAAACAAAGAAGAATCACCAGCAGGTGGAAAACTTGGCCTTGTTGGCAGAAATAATGCTGGAAACTGCATGACAGAATTTTGCAAGATCAATGACTTAATCATTGCAAATACTTTTTTCAACAACACAAATGGTGGCTATACATGTAGACTTTGCCAGACGGAGTACACAGGAATCAGATTGACTACATTTGTGGCAAGAGGTGATGGAAAAGTTCAGTATCTTCAGCCAAAACAAGGCTAGGAGCTGATTGTGGAACAGACCATCAATTGCTCATATGCAACTTCAATTTGAAGTTAAAGACAATTAAAACAAATCCATGAGAGGCAAAATATGACCTGAAATATATCCCTCCTGACTTTAAAGAACAGATTTGATGCATTGAACACCAATGACTGAAAACCTGAAGAATTGTGGGATGACATCAAGAACATCACCCATGAAGAAAGCATGAGGTTATTAAAAAGATGAGAAAAGAAGAAAAGACTAAAATGGATGTCAGAAGAGACTCAGAAACTTGCCCTTGAGCAAAGGGTGGCTAAAGCAAATAGAGGAAATGACAAGATAAAAGAGCTGAACAAAAGCACCTTGAGAAGATAAAGCCAATTATTATAATGAAATGTTCAAAGACCTAGAGTAAGAAAACCAAAAGGGAAGAACACACTCTGCATTTCTCAAGCTGAAAGAACTGAAGAAAAAAAATTAAGCCTTGGGTTGTAATATTGAAAGATTCCATGGGGAAAATATTGAATGATGCAGGAAACATCAAAAGAAGATGGAAGGCATACACAAAATCACTGTACCAAAAAGAACTGGTCGATCTTCATCCATTTCAGGAGGTACCATATGATCAAGAACCAATAGTACTGAAGGAAGAAGTTGAAGCTGCAGTGAAAGTACTGGTGAAGAACAAGGTTCCAGGAATTGACAGAATACCCACTGAGATGTTTCAACAAACAGATGTCCCACTGGAGGCACTCGCTTGCTTATGCCAAGAGATTTGAAAGACAGCTGCATGGCCAACTGACTGGAAGAAATCCATATACCCATTCCAAAGGAAGGTGATCCCACAGAAAGTGGAAATTATTGAACAATATCATTAATATCACATGCAAGTAAAATTTCACTGAAGATAAGTCAAAAACAATTGCAGCAGTATATTGACAGACAACTTCCAGAAACGCATGCTGCATTCAGAAGAGGATGTAGAATGAGGGCTATCATAGCTGCTGACAGATGGATCTTGGCTCAAAGCAAAGAATACCAGAAAGATGTTTACCTGTGTTTTATTGTCTATGCAAAAGCATTTGATTGTGTGGTTCTTAACAAACTGTGGATAATGTGGAGAAGAATGGGAATTCCAGAACACTTAATTGTATTCATGAGGAACCTATACATAGACCAGGAGGCTGTCATTTGAACAGAACAATGGGACTCTTCATTGTTTAAAATCAAGAAGGGAGTGTGTCAGGATTGTATCCTTTCACCATACTTATTCAATCTATATGCTGAACAAATAAGCCAAGAAGTTGTACTGTATGAAGAAGAATGTGGCATCAAGATTGGAGGAAGAATCATTAACGACCTGCAATATGCTGACAATACAACTTTGCTTGCTGAAAGTGAGAATGACTTGAAGTACTTACTAATGAAGATTAAAGAATACAGTCTGAAGTATGTCTTATTTCTCAACATAAAGAAAACAAAGATCCTCACAACTGGACCTATAAGCAGCATCACAAGAAATGGAGAAAAGATTGAAGTTGTCAAAGACTTCACATTCCTTGGTTCTACAATTAATGCCAATGGAAACAGCAGTCAGGACATCAGACGACATACAGCATTGAGGAAGTCAGCTGTAGAGGACCTCTTTGAAGTGCTGAGGAGCAAAGATGTCTCCTTGAGGACTAGGGTGCGCCTGACACAGCCATGATATTTTCAATCGCCTGATATGCATGTGAGAGCTAGACAATGAATAAGAAGACCGAGAAGAATTGATGCTTTTGAGTTGTGGTGCTGGCGGAGAATGCTGAAAGTACCATGGACTGCTAAAAGAACAAATCTGTCCTGGAGGAAGTGCAGCCAGAATTCTCCTTGGAAGTAAGAATGGCCAGACTTCATCTCACCTACTTTAGTCATGTTATCAGAAGGGATCATTCCCTGGAGAAGGATGCCATACTTGGTAAGGTGGAGGGTTGACGAAAGAAGAGAAGTCCCTCAGTGAGATGGATTGACACAGTGGCTGCAGTGATGGGCTCAAGTATAGCAAGGATTGAGGAGCAGGCGCAGGACCGGGCAGTGTTTCGTTCAGCTGTGCATAGGGTCACTATGAGTCTGAGACGACTGGACGGCACCTAACAACAACAACAACAACACAACAATTTTTGAAGGTTACATTCTTAATAATAACAATGCATTTATATCTACATTCCTTGTTGATAAAATTAGGGCTAAGAATTTAACACATTTGCTTTTCCTTTCCCTTCCTTCCTCATATATTTGTCACTTATATTATTATTTTAAATTTATATAGATTGTCTTTTATAGCTTTAAATAGAATGTAGACTATTAGTCTTCCAGATAATAATCTAAACATTGACAATATATCTTGATTCCCTATCATATAAGATACTCCTCATATACTCCTCTGATCTGTCCACTCTCTCATCCTTACCACTCAATTCCATTAACTATGACAATATTTTAACACTGTGGGCAATATTTCAGCACTATGACTATAACTAAATCTAGGACATGAATAAATCTAGTATGTAGTTTAATTCTAGCACTTAAAGTCAAATTAGTAGATGTTTTCAAAATGAAGACATGCTATTTGCACTCTACCACTAAATAGATAAGACATAGTTATCACCATAAAATACAGCATTTTTCAACTATCAAGGTAAATATGGTTATTATCTCAATTTTGGAATGTAGAAACTAAAGTTTAGAAATGTTAAATAACTTTCCAGGTGTTATACAGAAAAGTAGTGGAGCCTAATTAAACCCAGATTCTGCTACCTTCAGATCCATGACATTTACTTCAAACATGCCTGCTAACACTTTGGTCTGCCTCACTTCTCACTCAGCACAATTAGTAAAGGGTTGATAATTACTGAAATCTCAGTTTAAAAAGTGTGTGGTTCTGATTTATTAGTTCATGTGGTTAAGACATAGTTATTGGTTAAATAATGTTGTGGACTAGCTTGATGCTACAAGCCTTACATAAACCTTTTGCCATTGAGTTGATTTTGATTCATGGTGACCCCATGTGTTAAAGAATAGAACTGACTTCTACAGAGTTTTCTTGGATGTAATCTGTATGGAAGCCTATGACCAGACCTTTCTTCTGTGATGCTGCAGTGGGGTTCGAACTGCCAACCTTTTGCTGAAGCAAATAAAAAAATAAAAATAACAGAGACCCTCAGAAAAAACATCATAGAAGCAGGATTTCTTTTCCTGATGAAACACATGTGTATTTTACTTCATAGCCTGTACTAATTCCACTAGCATTAGAACCCACTGCTGTCAAGTTGGATCCGACTCATAGCAACCCCTCCTTGGGTTTTTGAGGCATATCACTACAGAAGTAGATTGCCCAACCTTCCTTCTGAGGAGTGGCTGGTGGGTTTGAACCACCAGCCTTCTGGTTAGCAGTCAAATGCCTTAGGCGCTACGCCACCAGAGCTTCCCTCCACTAACATTAGCTATAAAATAATTTCTTTGTTTTTACTCAGACTGCCAAACATAAATTATTAACATATTCCTCCAAGATGAAAGGTAAGCAATAGGTTAAATGTTAAACATTATAAAAGAGAGACATCAAATGGTCACGTTTTGGACATATTGGATATTGGACTTTATTATATTCTTTATAGTTTTTTAAAATCTCTCCCCTTGAGGCCTTTACTACACCATTGAAATTTCAATGTAGAGTTCAATTTTAAGGTCAAAGACTGAGAGCTATGTTGGAAAAGATATATAAAATACAGTTCTCGCATCAGGAGATGGGGGAATTGCATGAGTAAGTGGGAGACGCTCTCTAATTCCTGTAAGAAAATAACACATGAGACTCTGATAAAATTATACCAAAGAATTCAAAGGAAGGACTCTCCAGAACTGGGAGTCCTGCTTCCAATCATCTTCAACCTTGGAGTTGACCAGGAGTGACCTGTGGGACAGTAATAATGGTAATAATTCATCAAACTAGATTATACAGAAAACTAAACCACCACAACAATAAATTTATTGCCATCGAGTTGATTCCAACTCATTGTGACCCCCACTGAGCATCCAAGACTGTAAATCTTTACTGGAAGCAGACTATCTAATCTCTCTTCCACAGACCTGCTGGTGGATTCGAACCACTGACATTTTCATTAGGAGCTAAATGCCATAACCACTATACCACCAGAGCTCCTTAGAATATATAGAAAAGCAGGGTCATGTTCTTGAAATATTTGAAGCTCACTTTTCTTTAAAAAAAAAAAAAATTAGAATGTATAGAATATCTTAACATGGAAAAAATACACATTTCAAAGACCAGAGATACAATTTAAATAATTTTTTAGTTATCATCTTTAGAAAAAAAATGATATCAAATGAGAGCCATAAAAATGAATGGAGTAATAGGAAAAAATGAGAGATGGTAATGTATCCAGAAAGCAGTTGAAATGAGAACTATGATTTCCAAATCCAAAATTCAATGAAGCCTTTTAAATCACAGCCTGCCTCTTTGCTTTTGAAGCTTCTGACACATATCTTTACAATCAAGGAGAGTGAAACAAGTTCTGACTCTGAGGGGACATAGATTAATTATTAGAAAACACCTGAAGAGAAGAAAGAGATGAACCAGTCTTGCCAATCCCATAAGGAGTAGAGAGAAAAATAGGAGCCTGTGTATTTCTCATTTCAAGAAATCCTTCCTCTTCTGTTACATTGCAGAAAGCCACATGGCAGAGGCAAAACTTTGAGTTAGTAAAAGACCAGGCATTTATCACTGTAAGACATAGTCATTTACTAATCTTTCTCAAACATACAACAGTCGGCTTGATCTGCTTAATGGCCTCTGATAGACTCTTATGTATATATATATGTATATATGTTTCAATGCTATAAAAAATATAAGTTAAATGAAAAAGAGGCTATACGCCAAAGTTTTTCATAGTTATGTGTGATCTTATCCTCAATAGTTTTAATGACTTTTTATTAACTTAAAAATTATTCTACAGATTATACATGTTCATTAAAGAAAATTTTGAGATATGCAAAATGGAAGTAAGCAAAAAAGAAAAAAAAAAAAACTAGACACAATTATTAATCTTTATACCCAGAGAAAGGCTGTTGAGATGTTTATAATTCCAAGAAATCATATATAGGCATATAGGTGTATGTGAGTTTATGCATGTGTTTATGTGTTGTACATGTAGACACACATATAGGAACATATTATATGAAATGTAATTAAAAAAATAAAACTCACTGCCATTGAGTTGATTCCAACTCATAGCAACCCCCTTTGGGTTTCTGAGGCAGTAAATCTTTACGGAAGTAGGTTACCCAATCTTCCTTCTGCAAAGTAGCTGTTGGATTTGAGCCACTAACCTTCTGGATAGCAACCAAATGCCTTAGGAACTATGCCACCAGAGCTCCTTATGGAATGTAACAGCAGATAAGATATTTTAACACTGTTTATACATCTTCCTTTGTCACTTATATTTGAAACTTCCTTGAATATTATTTAATATTCTCTGTCACATTATATTTAATGGTAGCATTTTCCAGCGTAGAATACATTGTAGATTCTCTATTGCTTAACTTTTGGGTGGTTTTTTATTACCCACTGTTATATAATGTGGAATGAATAAAGTAATCATCACACTATCTTATTATCAATAGGAATTTTTTTAAAAACAAATTACTAAATTTTTCCTAGGAAGTCTTTACTACTTTAGTAAAATTTCTACAGTTTAAGACAATATACGTAATTATCAAAAAGTATTAGTTTTCTAGGTAAAATGTTATTAATATTTTAGTTTGAAACTAATTTTATGCATTTGAATATCTTTCATGTATTTAGTAAAACTATAAACTTTTTTTGTGATTTCCTCATTTTTTTCATTGTTTTCCTTTTGATTTAACTATGTTTTGATATTAACAATAAACCCACCACCATCAAGTCAATCCTTACAGGACAGAGTACAACTGCCCAATAGGGTTGGGCAGTTCAAAGCTATAAATATTTATGGAATCAGACTGCCTCATCTTTCTCCGGTGATATTAATAATAGTAATGAATTTTAAACAAATAATGTGTGTTATACTCTGGTAGCATAGTGCCTTAGGCACTTGACTGCTAACCAGAAGGCTGGTGGGTCAAACCCACCAGCCACTCCTTGGAAGGAAGATGGGACAATATACTTCTGTAGTGATACTGCCTCGGAAACCCAAGGAGGGATCACTGTGAGTTGAGTCCGTTTCGATGGCACATAACAACAACAACATACATTTGTCAACCAGCTGCAGAACTCATCCCCTCAGACAGGCTATGCCTTGCTTTTTGAAAACATGTTACTGACTTCAATTTCTGTTTATGGTCACATAGAAACTTTACTTAACTATTGATTTTATATTACTTAAAATTTAAGGCAAAAGTATTTACTGGTGGAGGAAAGAGATATACTAATATGAATAAAAATACAATTTTGATTGTTTATTTTCTGATGATTGGGGGACTACCAAACTCAATCCATGACTTCTTGCCCATGATGTATACCTTTAATATACAATTAAAAAGTAACATTTTGGGACTATTTTTATACACATAAAGAGGAGAATAAAGAAAATGAACAGAATAACATGGTAAGCTATATGGGAGGATGGGTGAATGAGACTCAAAGTAACTCCTGAAAATGTCATGAGACATATATGGTATGTGCATGGGTGTGCTATGACAGAAATGTTTTCCTTAATTCCGTATGTTATTTGTACAGGCATGCTATTTGCAAAAAAAAAAAAAAAAGTAATTCTTTTGACATATAAATTGCAAATGTATTTCCTATGATATTTCTTTATGTTAATTTTATTTTTTTAGTTTTGTAATGTTGTCTGTCCTCTCCTCCCACCCCTGGTAACCAACAAAGAAAGTTTCCTTCCATACATAAAATTTTTCTCTACTATTTACAACATGAATTAATACAATATTTGTCCTTCTGTGATCGACTTCTTTCACTTAGCATTGTTGTTGTTGTTGTTACATGCCGTTGAGTTCGCCCCGACTCAGCATAATGTCCTCCAAATTCATCCACATTGTGAGATGATTCATGTATTCTTCATTATTCTTTAACATTGCACAGTATTCCATGGTGTGATGTACCAAAATTTGGTTATCCATTCATCTGTTGATAGACATTTAGGTTGTTTCCATCTCTTTGCTATAGTGAATTGTGCTGCGATGAACATGGCTGTGCATATGTCTGTTTGTGTCCTGTCTCTCACGTCTTTAAAATTTATTCCTTGTAATGGAATTGTTGGATCATATGATGTTTCTATTTTCAGTTTTGAAGGAAACACCATACCATTTTCCACAATGGTTGTACCATTTTGCAGTCCTACTATCAGTGTACGAAAATTCCAATCTCTTCGCAACCTCTCCAGCATTTGTTATTTTCTATTTTGTTGAACTTTGCTATCATTGCTGGGGTGAGAGGGTATCTCACTGTTGGTTTGATTTGCACCTCTCCAATGGCTAATGATCGTGCACATTTCTGCACTGTTTGTTGGCCGCCTAAATATCCTCTTTCGTGAAGTATCTATTCATGTCTTCTGCCCATTTTGTAATTGGATTGTTTGTCTTTTTGTTGTTGAGGTGTTGGAGCTTCCTATAAATTTTAGAGATAAATCTCTTGTCAGATATATTGCTGCTGAGTACTTTTTCCCAATCTGCAGGTTCTCTTTTGACTCTTTTAGACAAGTCTTTTGAAGCCCATAAAAATTTAATTTTTAGAAGGTCCCATTCATCTAATTTGTCTTCTGTTGTTTATGCATTTTGAGTTATGCTTGACAGTCTATTGATGCCATAAATTAGGGTCCCTAAATTTACCCCTATTTTTTCCTTGAGGAATTTTTTTTTTTTTAATTGTGATTTGGGTGAAAATTTACAGAGCAAATTCACTTTCCATGCAGCAGTTCACATATACTTTGTCTCATGGCATTGACCACAATTCACCACAATGTAACAGCTCCCCTCCCCCTTCCTCCTGACAGTCACCTCTTCCTTGTGTCCATCCCTCCATGCATCCCTGCCCCCTGAGCTGTCTCCCTGTGCATAAATAGCCCTTCTTTCTCCCTGTTCATAAATAGCCCTTCTTTCTCCCATGATTCTTCTCTCCAAGGAGTGTATCTACCTCAGGTAAATGTTCAACTCCTATGCCTATCTTTTGTTTGGATGGAAGCCACAGGTGTGGGTTCAGTTCCAGACCTGAAGGGCAGTTAGGGGCCATAGACTCAGTGGTTCCACCAGGCTCTAACAGATCAGCAAACCTTGTCCCCCTTTTTTTTCAAATGATTTTGAGTTTTGTTCCACATTGTTCTCCTTCTCCTTGAGGAATTTTATATTTTTAGGTTTTACATTTAAGTCTTTGATCCATCTAGAGTTAGTTTTTGTGTATGATGTGAGGTACTGATCTTGTTTCACTTTTCTGCAAATTGATACCCAGTTTTGCCAGCACCATTTGTTAAACAATCTCTTCCCCATTTAATGGACTTCAGCCCTTTGTCAAAGATCAGCTGACCATAGGTTGATGGATCTATTTCTAGGTTCTCAGTTCTATTCCACCAGTCTATGTGTCTGTCCTTGTACTAATACCGGGTTGTTTTAACTACTGTGGTTTTGAGATCTGGGGATGTTAGACCTCTTGCTTTGTTCTTCTTCAATAATGTTTTGCTTATCTGAGGTTTCTTTATTTTCCATATAAAATTAGTGATTGTTTCTTCTATATCCTTAAAGAATGCTGATGGGATCTTGGTTGGGATTGCATTGGGTGTATAGATTGCTTTGGATAGAATTGACATTTTCACAATGTTCAATCTTACTACTGGTGAGCATGGTAAGTTCTTCCACTTATGTAGATCTCTTATGGTTTCTTGAAATAATGTCTTAGCGTGTTCTCAGCACAGGTCTTTTGTGTGCCTGGTAAAATTTATTCCCAGGTATTTTATTTTCTGGTGGATATTGTGAATGGTATTGATTTCCTTATTTCCTCTTCAGCAATCTCTTTGCTGAATCCAACTGATTTTTGTATGTTGATCTTGTATTCTGCTACTATGCTAAATCTTTCAATTAGTCCCAGTAGTTGTTTTGCTGAGTGTCTTGGGTTTTCCAAGTATAGGATCATATCACCAGCAAATAGAGATAGTTTTACTTGTTCATTACCAATAGGGATATCTTTGATTTCCATTTCTTGCCTTATTGCCCTGGCTAGGACTTCTAACACAATACTGAATAGAAATGGTGATAGAGGGCATCCTTGTTTGGTTCCTGTTTGCAAGGGGAATGGTTTCAGTCTATCTCCATTGACAATAATGTTGGATATTGGTTTTGCATATATGTCCTTTATTATGTTGAGGAATTTTCCCTCTATTCCTGTTTTGCTGAGAGTTTTTATCAGGAATGGATGTTGGATTTTATCAAAATCCTTCATCGATTAATATGATCATGTGGTTCTTTTCCTTTGTTTTATTTATGTGATAGATGTTTTTCTAATATTGAACCATCCTTGCATACTTGGTATAAACCCCACTTGGTCGTAATGAATTATTTTTTTAATATATTGTTGGAATCTATTGGCTAGGATTTTGTTGAAGATTTTTGCAACTATATTCATGAGGGATATCGATCTGTAGTTTTCCTATTTAGTGATGTCTTTGCCTGGGTTTGGTATCAAGGTTATGCTTGCTTCATAAAATGAGGTAGGGAGGATTCCATCCTTTTCTTGAATAGTTTGAGTAGGATTGGTGTCAGTTCTTCTCTAAATGTTTGGTTGAATTCTCCTGTGAAACAGTCTGGATTGTTGGTAATTATTTTGTGACCTGATAAATTTCTTCTTTTGTTATGGGTTTGTTCAAATTTCCCACCTTAGTCTGTGTTAGTTAGGTAAGTAGTCTTTTTCTAGAAATCTGTCCATTTCTCCCAGATTTTCAAATTTGTTGGAGTACAGTTCTTCATAGTATCCTGATATTATCCTTTTTATTTCATTTGGTTCTGTTGTGATGTCACCCATTTCATTTCCTATCCATGTTATTTGTACTCTCTCCCTCTTTTCCTTTGTTAAAATTTTCAGTGGTTTGCTAATTTTATTAATCTGTTCAAAAAGCCAACTTCCAGTTTTGTTGATTTGTATATATTGTCTATTTTCTGTTTCATTTATTTCTGCTCAAATTTTTATTATTTCTTCTCTTCTGGTGACTGTAGAGTTTTTTTTGCTGCTTTTTTTTAAACTAATTGTTGGAGATTTTGCGTTAAAATGTTGATTTTGGCTCTTTCTTCTTGTTGTTTTAATTGTTAAAAGTAAGTTTTATTGAATTATCTGTCTGTCAGAAGGGCTGAGACCAAAGATGTTGTCAGCTTCCTTCTAATTTTTGGATGTGTGTATTTATTGGTACAAATTGGCCTCTGATCACTGTTTTTTCTGTGTCCCAAAGATTTTGTTATGTTGTGTTTTCATTCTTGTTTGATTCAAGGAAATCTTGAATTTCATTTTTTATTTCTTCTCTTACCCAGTCTTTCTTAACAAGAGTGTTGTTTCCATTGTTATGTGATTCAAGGAATTTTTTTTTCACTTTTTATTTCTTCTATTACCTAATCATTTTTGAGGAGGGTGTTATTCAGTTCCCATGAGTTTGCTTTTTTCCATTGATCTTCCTATTGTTGATTTCTAATTTCATAGAATTGTGATCTGAAAAAATGTTTTTCAGTGTTTCAATGTGTTTAAATTTATTAAGGCTTGCTTTGTGGCCTGACATATGGTCTATCCTGGAGAATGTTCCATGTGCACTGGAAAAGAATGGATATTGTGCTGCTGTTGAGTGAACTGCTCTGTAGATGTCTATAAGGTCAAGTTGTTCTATGTTTCATTGAAAATGGCATATTAAAGTCTCCTAGTATGATTGTGGACTCATCTATTTATCTTTTCATTTCTGTTAAAGTCTGGTTTATGTATTTTCGGGTTCTTTCACTGGGTACATACTTATTTATTATGGTTACATCCTCTTGTTCAATCTGTCCTTTAATCATAATAAAATATCCTTCTTTGTCTCTTATGGTGGTTTTTGTCTCAAAGTCATTTTTAACAGAAATTAATATTGTCACTCTTGCTTTTTTTTTTAATTGAAATTGCTTGATATATCTTTTTCCAACCTTTGATTTTTAGTCTATTTTTGTCTTTGTCTCTCAGATGTGTCTCTTGTAGACAGCATATTGATGGGTTATGTTTTCTTGTCTAGTCTGCAACTCTCCATCTCTTGAGTGGTATATTTAATCCATTAACATTCAGTGTAATTATTGACAAATATTAAATGGTTGCTGTCATTTTGTTATGTGTTTTTATGTGGTGTTGCTGATTCCTTTGTTCCATATAATTTTCTGTGCTAAATCATTTTGTTTATGAATAATGTTATTGCTTCCTTTGTTGTTATTGTTAGTATTTGTTAAATATTTGTGCTTGTCCTCTTTTTTATTGTGATGTAAAGGTTTATTATTTTCTTTGAGGTTTCCCTGTGATTTATAATTTTCTTCCCAAGTTTAGAACAGTTCATTCTATCTTGCAATTTTCTTGAGTTCTTCACCATTTAGAAGTTCTGTAACTACACTGTTTTTCTGACTTTTGGTTTGTATAGTCTTCTTTCGACAATTGATGTCTCTGATTCCCTGTTTACAATCCTGTCATCTTGTTCTACTTTGGCTACATCCATAGCTGGGTTGGTTTCTGGATTATGTCATCATGTGTGTTAATGGTCAGTTGTTGTTTGCTGTTGTTGGTTTTCTGCCCATAGGACTCCCTTTAGCATTTCTTGTAAGGTTGGTCTGGTTTTAACAAATTTCCTTAGTTTCTGTTTATTTGGAAATGTCCTAATTTCACCATCATATTTGAGGGACAATTTTCCTGGGTATGTAATTCTTGGTTATAAATTTTTCTTTCAGGGTCATATATATATACCATCCCATTGCCTTCTTGCCTGCTTGGTTTCTGCCAAGCCCTTGGTGGTCCTTTTAGGTAACTCTACATTTTTCCTGGGAGCTCTGGTAGCATAGTGGCTAAGGCACTTGACTGCTCACCAGAAGGCTGGTGGTTCAAAGCCACCAGCCACACCTTGGAAGGAAGGTTGGGCAATCCTACTTCCGTAGTGATACTGCCTCGGAAACCCAAGGAGGGGTCGCTATGAG
>NW_006921594.1:8541434-8544975 GCF_000298275.1 Orycteropus afer afer
TGGTAACCAACAAAGAAAATGTGATGAGGCTATGTCTTGGTGATTTTCTTTTGAGGTCTGTCCTGTTTGAAGTTCATTGAATGTCTTGAAGGGATATATTCTCATCTTTTATCATATCAGGGAAATTCTCTTCTAACAAATCTTTGACAATTTTCTCTATAGTTTTGTTTGTCTCTTCCTGTTTTGGAATTCCTATTCCATATGCATTATTCCACTTGATGGTATCTTTCATGAATCTTTCTTCATTTTTTTTTTAAGTCTTTTTTCTGATTGATCCCTTTCCAAACAATTACTGAGGTATTTGTCTTCAATTTTACCAATTCTGTCTTCCATTTATTTGATTCTACTACCTTGCTAGTTCAATGTGTTATCTATTTCTGAAAATTTAGTATTAATCTTTTGGATTTTTATCTGTAGATTTTGTATCATTTCTAATTCTTCATTTATTTTGTCATTTTATTATTTTATTGTCTTCTGAAATTATTTTAGGATTTTGTCTGTTTTCCTTAATTTTGTCAGTGTTTTCCTTGATCTGTATTTCAATCTATTGAATGTACTAAATATAATTCTTTTGAATTCCTTATCAGGGAGTTCCAATGCTGTTTCTTCCTCAGGAATGTGCTCTGTGTCTGTGTCCTGCTCCCTTGTTTCTTCTGCTTTTCTTGCTTCTTTGTGTAGACTGTGATGGTCTGTTGTCTCCGAGACATTGTGACACTGTTGTATTTATATTTAATTGATGATTGTATGTTGGAGTGATTTACCCAAGATTTTAATTTTCTTTGTTTTGTTTTGAAATATCTGAAAAAGCAGAGTAATGTGGTCCTCTATTTGCTCATTGTCAGCACTTATGCACTCACCACCTGTCTCTTTTCCAGTTGTCAGCCTCAAGTATGTCTGTGCTGTCCTTGGGAAGTGGAGCCTATTCTTAGCTCCCTGGACTCAGAGTGAGAATGCTTTCATTTGAAATAACCAAATGGCCACCGCTTGCAAACACCGAAAATGGCCATGCCCTGCATAGGACAGTCAGACGTCCATAGATTGGTTTGCATCCTTCTTTGCTAGTTTCCCTTTTAGTCATTACCACCAGTGCAGTCATCCACACAGCCTTTGGTGATCAGGGCCGCTTTTTAGGTTAATTCTTAGGTACTAACACCACTTGGGAGCTCTGATAGCATAGCACCTAAGGCATTTGACTGCTAACCAGAAGGCTAGTGTTCAAACCCACCAGCACTCCTCAGAAGGAAGGTTGGGCAATCTACTTCTGCAGTGATACCACCTCAGAAATCCAAGGAGTGCTCACTATGAGTTGGATACAACTCTATGGCAGTGGGTTTTTTTTTAATTTTATTTTTATTTTTTAACACAATTTGGGAGCTCTTGTGGCGTAGTTCTAAGGCCTTTGATGGCTAACTGGAAGGCTGATGGTTCAAACCCACCAGCCATTGCTCAGAAGGAAGATTGGGCAATCTACTTCTGTAGAGATGCTGCCTCACATGTCCAAGAAGGGGTTGCTATGAGTCTAATTAACCTAATTGCAGTGAGGTTGGTTTTTTTTTTTTTTGATAACACCACTTGGAAATATTCCAACTGTCTGTGCCATCAGGATAGCTGACAGTCTGCAGCTCTGTTTGTCTCCTTATTTGTTGTTTTTATTCAGGTTCTTCTACTAGTTGGTGTTTAATCTATTTCTGTATCCTTCCTTTAAATCCCAGGGCTCCAGGATTGTCATCTGTATCTTTGTCAATTAGTTTCTTTTTTCTTTGCTGAAGAGTTTATGTGTAGCTTGTCTGCCTTTTCTGCCATCTTACTGGAAGTCTGATATTTCTTTTTATCCTAAGTATGAGGGATAATAAACTATATCATAGATTTTTAGTACAGTATTTCTAAAATATCTTCTCAGAGATGATGTAATAGATTACTTTTCTGAAATAGTACGGGGAAATTTTCTTTTCTTTGATTTCTTTCTTAAGTGCCTTTAAATGTGGTTTACTCTGCACACACACACACACACACGTACACACAACTCTTCATCCCAAAAGCCATATACTCATTTATTTATTTATTCCCTTTCACTCAAGTTAGTATATTTCTACCATCTAGTTAGTGGTTTACCATCCTCCCCACACACACACATCTTATTGGGGTATCCTTCAAGGAATATTTCTTTCTTTCTTTCTTTCTTTTTTGTGAAAACCTTTTGTTGATTTTTTACCATAGTGGTCTCATATAATATTTATGTGATTGACTTATTTCACTTAGCATAATGTCCTGTAGATTCACCCATGTTATGAGATGTTTCACAGATTCATCATTGTTCTTTAATGTTGAGTATTATTTCATTGTGCTTATTTACTGTACTTTGTAGATCTATTTCTCTGTTGATGGGTATTTAGGTTGTTTCTATCTTTTTGCCATTATGAATAGTGCTGCAATGAACATAGCTCTGCATTCTTCTGTTTGCTTCATTGCTCTTATTTGTCTAGGGTATATATTTGTCTTTGGTAGCCTGGTGCCTAAGGCACTTGACTGCTAACCAGATGGCTGGCAGTTCAAATCCACAAGCCACTCCTCAGAAGGAAGGTTGGGCAATCTACTTCCATAGTGATATTGCCTCAGAAACCCAAGTAGGGGCCGCTGTGAGTCAGATCAGACTTGACGGCACACAACACGAACAACAAGTGTGATTCCTGGATCATATGGTATTTGTATTTCTAGCTTTTTAAGAAAGTGCCATACTGTTTTCCTCAGTGGTTGCACCATTTTACCATCCCATCAATATTTTTTGTTACATTGTTATTGTTATACCCTCACAAGTGTTTGTTCTTTTCTTTTTTTTTTTAACTCTGCTATTTATGCTGAAGTGACATTACATCTCGTTGTTTGATTCACATATTTCTAATGTCTAATAGTGTAGTTCCTAAGGCATTTGACTGCTAACCTGAAGGCTGGTGGTTCAAACCCACCAGCCACTCCTCGGAGGGAGGGTTGGGCAATATACTTCTGTAGTGATACTGCCTCGGTAACCCAATGAGGGGTCACTATGAGTCAGATGTGACTCGACAGCGCATGACAACAACAACAACAATAATGAGTGCAAGCATTTCTTCATGTGTTTATTGGCCACCTGAATGTCTTCTTTGGCTAATTGTCTGTTCATGTCTTCTGACTATATTTAATTGAATTGTTTATTTTTTGGTTGTTGAGTATTGAAGTTTTCTATAAATTTTAGAGATTAACTCCTTATGCTATATGTTGTTGCCATTTTTTTTCCCCCAGTGCGGGTTCTCTTTTTAGTCTTTTGATGAAATCTTTTGAAGTACATAAATGTCTAATTTTTAGGAGATCCCAATCATCTAGTCTATCTTTTGGTGTTTGTGTGCTTTAGTTATGTTTGCTAGTGTATTTATACTGTGAATAGTTGTTGTTGCTGTTAAGTGCTGTCTAGTCGTTTCCGACTCATAGCAACCCCATGCACAGCAGAATGAAACACTGCCCGATCCTGCGCCAGCCCCACAATCCCTGCTATACTTGAGCCCATCAT
>NW_006921594.1:8548050-8566583 GCF_000298275.1 Orycteropus afer afer
CCTGCTGTTGGAGACCTCTTGTATCACCCCCACCCGGGTCCCTGTGGCTGATTGTTCCCCTGTCTGGCTTCCTGGCTTTTAATCCCCTTTCTCCTGTTCTTCTGGCCTGCTTCTTTGGGCATCCCTGAGTTGTCTCTCCTCACCTGTATCCCTGGGGCTGACTGCTCTTCTGCCCGGGTTCAAGTCTTTTATCCCCTTTCTCCTGCTCTTCCAGCCTGCTACTCTGGGTGGGCCTGAGTTTCCCCCCCTCACCTAATCCCTTTGGCTGATTGCTCTTCTCTTTGGCTTCCTAGGTTTTATCCCCTTTCGCCTGCTCTTCCGGCCTGCTACTCTGGGCATCCCTGCATTGTCTCTCCTCACCTGTAAGCCTGTGAATTAGGTATAAATATAAATATAAATATAAATATAAATATAAATATAAATAAATAAATAAATATATATATATATATATATATATATATATATATATGTCCCTATTGTTTTTTGATGATTTTTGTGGTCTTTGATCCAACTAGAGTCCATTTTTGTATATATTGTTTCATTTTTCTGCAAATGCATATCCAGTTTTGCCAGCACCATTTATTAAGGAAACAATTTTTCCCTCATTTAATGAGTTTTGACACTTTGTCAAAAAGTGGCTGTTCAGAGGTTGATAGATGTACTTCTGGATTCTTCCATTGGTCTGTGTGTCTATCATTGTACCAATATCAGGCTGTGCAGTAGATTTTGGCACTCTGGTAGTGTAGTGCCTAAGGCATTTGACTGCTAACAAGAAGGCTGGTGGTTCAAACCCACCAGCCACTCCTCGGAAGGAAGGTTGTGCAATCTACTTCTGTAGTGATACCTTCTCAGAAACCAAGGAGGGGTCTCTGAGTCAGGTCCAACTTGACAGCAAATAACAACAACAACGACAGTAGGTTTTGAAGCCTCCTACTTTTTTTCTTTATTTTGAGTGGTACATTCCTTATCTGAGGTCTTTTTCCTCCCTATATAAAGTTGGTGATTAGTCTTTCCATTTCTTTAAAGAAATATGATTGAATCTGGATCAAGATTGTACTGTATCTGTAGATCACTTTGGGTAGTATGGACATTTTCACAATGTCAAGTCTTCCTATTCATGACCATGGTATAGTCTCCCACTTATGTAGGTCTCTCTTGGTTTCTTGTAATAGCATTTTGTAGTTTTGTTTATATAAGTCTTTTGTATCTCTGGTTAGATTTATTCCTAAGACTTTCAACTTTTGGATTGTTACTGTAAATTATATTGCTTTCCTGATTTCCTTTTCAGAATTCTTTCTGTTAATATAAAGGAATCAGACTGATTTTTGAATGCTGATCTTGTACCCTAACACTTTGCTGGAATTTTCCATTAGTTCCAATAATTTTTTTTCAATTGATGGGATTTTCTATGTATAAAATCAGGTCATCTGCAATTAGATATAGTTTTAATTCTTTTTTTTTTTTTTTTGCCAGTTTGGATGCCTTTTATTTTCCTTTCTTGCCTTATTGCTCTGGCTAAAACTTCCAATACAATATTAAATAGGAGTGGTGATAAAAGGCATCCTTGTCTGGTACTTATTCATAAGGGGAATATTGTCAGTCTTTTGTCATTGAGAATAATGCTAGCTGTTGTTTTTGTATACCAAAAACCAAGCTCACTCCATTAAGGCAAATTTGACTGATAGCGACCTCTCCTTGGGTTTCTGAGGAGGTATGACTATGGACATAGATTGCCCAACCTTTCTTCTGAGGAGTGGCTGGTGAGTTTGAACTGCCAGCCTTCCAGTTAGCAGTCAAATGCCTTAGGCACTACACCACCAGAGCTATTATGTTAAGAAGTTTCTCTTCTATTCCTATTTTGTTGAGAGTTTTTTTTGTTTGTTTGTTTGTTTTGTTTTTTGTTTTAATGAAGGATAGATGTTAGATTTCATCAAATTCTTTCACTGC
The DNA here is from genome assembly GCF_000298275.1 of Orycteropus afer afer. Taxonomy (NCBI): domain Eukaryota; kingdom Metazoa; phylum Chordata; class Mammalia; order Tubulidentata; family Orycteropodidae; genus Orycteropus; species Orycteropus afer. The sequence goes on from NW_006921594.1 coordinate 8,549,998, forward strand.
TTTCTGTGATAGGATAATGGGGATCTTTTCCTTTATTTTACTAATGTGATGGATTGAATTTTTTTTTTCCCTAATATCTACCATTCTTACATAACTGGTATGAATCCTTCTTGGTCATGATATATTATTTTATTGATATGTTGTGGAATCTGTTGGCTAAGATTTTGTTGAAAATTTTCCATCTATGTTCATGAGGAATATTGGTCTGTAATTTTCTTTTTTGGTGGTGTCTTTGCCTAGTTTTTGTATTAGTGTTCTGCATGCTTCATAAAATGAATTCAGGAGGGTGGTGCAGTGAATTACTTGGTATGACTCTTCTAGCCATGTTTTTTTGACTCCCAGATGGCTGGGTGGAGCTATGAAAATGTAAGGTGCTTGTGGCCCACCAAGAGGATTGGATAGCTTGCTAAGAATGTAAATAAGATATGTGGCACCCACGTGGAGGTAAGACTATGCAGATAAGTTATGTGGAACCCTAATGTGAGGGTTAGTCAGTTTTGTCACTCCATTAGCCTTAAATAGAGCCTTGGTAGAGGCAGAAAACGAGGCTGTCACTGTCATCAAAAGAGAGAGAGCTGGGAGTGGAGCACGCCCTTGGGCCCGAGATCACTGCACAGAGAGATGGCAGCGATATGTCAGAGAGATGGTGGCGAGGTGGCAGAGAGTAGCAGAGGGATGGAGGCAACAGAGGCAGCAGAACCAAGAGACTGGGACAAGACACAGTGGCAGGCTGGCTGGCACACAAAGCAAGAAAGTTGAGTGCCTTTGGACAGGACACTCAGTGGTGGAGTTGGGTGCACCTATTGGCAGAGCTAAAAGGGTTTTGTGACATCTGCCAAAGCAAGGCAGAAGCCAGGCTGAGAGGCCAACAGCCAAAGAGTGGTATGACTGAAGGGAGGCTCTCCTCATCAATGAGTTGTATCCTGAGCATTACTGAACCTGAATTGTAACTTGTTACTTCCCTAATAAACTCTCTAATCATAAGTATTGTCTGTGAGTTCTAAGTGACCATTGCAACACTGCCGCGGTCCAGCTGAGGGAAGGGGAGAGCCGAAGATGAAGGACAGGGAGAGGCTCAGACTGATGATCTGAAGCAAAGCTTTATTTTTTGCAGGCATAATATATCTATTCTGAGTTCAAAGGCACAGTCATAAACTTTCTCAAAACTTCTTGTTCCTTCCCACTTACACTATACCCCAAGATACCACTTGCTAATCATATCAGTTCTTATAGAAACTCCCTGTTCTTAATAAACATTCCTGTCTGAGAATTGGGAGCATGAGAAAAATAACTTGTACTTGCACCTGCATGCTCAAGGACAAACTTATTTGCAGAGTACAAAGAAACTGCTTGCACGTCTTCAACGCTGCATAAGCAAAACAACATAACCTTGGGACTCAAATAACAAGGTCCCACACAACACACTATTGAACCCAGCAAAGTACTGTGGAGGGAAGGCTGGTGCCAGAACTGGTTAAAAGTTTGGAGGCTGGTGACTTGTCTGACCTCATAGGAAAATGATTTGGGCTGCTGATGCTGATTTTTTCTCTCCCTGTGACATTAGAGAGAATCAGAATATCCCACTCCTATACCCTTTTTGTGGGGAGTATTCCCTCCTTTTCTATATTCTGAAATAGTTGCACATTTCATTTCCTATTCATGTTATTTTCATCTTCTTGTTTTCCTTGGATCTGACTCATAGACACCTCTCCTTGGGTTTCTGAGGCAGTATCACTACGGTAGATTGTTCAACCTTCCTCCTGAGGAGTGGCCAGTGGGTTTGAACCACCAGCATTCTGGTTAGCAGTCAAATGTCTCAGGTACTATGCCACCAGAGTGCCCTATTTCCCTTTGTTAAATTTGCCAGTGGTTTGTCAATTTTATCAATCTTTTCAAAAAACAAACTTCTTGACTTGTTGAATCTTTCTGTTGTTTTATCATTTTATTTATTTCTGCTGGAATCTTTATTTCTTTTCTTCTGGTAACTGCAGACTTTTCTTCTTCTTCTTTTCCTTCTAGTTGTTGGAGATGTTGGGTGAAGGTGTTAATTTTTGCTCTTTCTTCTTTTTTGATAAGTGCATTTGTTGTTATAAATTGTTCTCTGAGCACTTCTTTTGTTTCCCAAAGATTTTGGTATGTTGTGTTTTTTATTCTCATTTGATTCAAAGACATAAAATTTCATGTTTTACTTCATCTCATACCCAATCATTAATAAGCAGGGTGTTATTCAGTTACTATATGTTCATTTTTTCCCCCTTGATCTTCCTATTGTTAATTTCAAGTTTTATAGCACTATGATCTGAGAAGGAGCTCTAGAGATATAGTGCCTAAGGCATCTGACTGATAACCAGAAAGCTGGCAGTTCAAATCCACCAGCCACTCTGCAGAAGACTGGACAATCTACTTCTGTAGAGATACCACTTTGGAAACCCAAGAAAGGGTTGCTATGAGTCAGAATCTATTCGATGGCAGTGAAAGTTCAGGGATATGAGAAGATTCTTTGTAGAATTTTTATGTTTTTAAATTTATGGAGGCTTGCTTTGTGGCTTAATATATAGCCTATTCTGGAGAATGTTCCATGTACACAGGAAAAAAAAATGTATAGTGTGCTGTTGTTGGGTGAAGTGTTTTATATATGTCTATAAAGTCAAATTGGTTGATAAGTGTTTAGCTTTTTGTGTCTTTGCTGAGTTTCTTTCTAGTGTTCTATCCTTCATTGAAAGTAGTGTATTAATGTCTCTTACTATTATTGCAGAGTTGTCTATTTCTCTTTTCAAATCTGTTAAAGTCTAATTAATGTATTTTGGAGCCCTTTCATTGAATGTGAAGATATTTATTATGATTATGCCTCTTGTTTGATTGGTCCTTTAATCATTACATTATGTCCTTCCTTGTCTCTTATGATGGCTTTTGTCTCAAAGTATATTTTATCAGAAATTAGTATTGCCATTCTTGCTCTTGTTTTGATTGCCATTTGCTTGATATATTTTTTCTAATTTTAATTTTTAGTCAGTTTGGTTTTTTTGTCTAAGGTGTGTCTCTTGTAGGCAGCATATTGATGGGTCATGTTTTCTTATGCATTCTGCAATTCTCTCTCTTAATCAGTGCATTTAATCCATTTATATTCAGTGCAATTTTCAGCAAGTATGAATTTATTACTATCATGTTGTTATTTTTGTGTGTGTGATGCTGCTTTTTCTTTGTCCCATATAATTTTCTGTACTGAACTCATTTTGTTTATGAATTTTCTTTTCATTTCCATTGTTGTTATTGCTTTAATATTTGCTAAATATTTATGACATTTTTAATTTGATGAGAAGATTTATCAATTTTCTTTGAGTTTACCATGAATTTATTATTTTTTCTCCAAGTTTAAAACAGTTCATTCTATATGGAAATCATCTTGACTTTCTCTCCATTTGAAAGTTCTGTAACTACATTCTTTATTCCCTCTTTTTGCTTTGCAGTCATCCTCATTTACAAATTGATGTCTCTGATTCCTTGCTTTTAGTCTGGAAGGCTTACTTTACTTTCTTTACTTGTGTATCTGAGTTGGTTTCTGGGTGATGTTACCATGTGTGTTAATGACAGTTTGTTTTCTGTTGTTGTTGGTTCTTTGTCCGAATGTCTCCCTTTAGCATCTCTTGTAAGGTTGATCTGTTTTTTTTTTTTTTTTTTTACAAATTCCCTTAATTTCTATTGATCTGGAAATATCCTAATTTTGCCATCATATTTGAGACTATCCAGTTTTGCTGGATATGCAATTCTTGGTTGGCAGTATATTGTACCAGGGTTTTATATATGCTATTCTTTTGCTTTCTATCTTCATGAGGTGATGAAGTTTCTGTCAAGAAGTATCAGCTTAGTGTTATTGTTTGCCCTTTGTAGGTAACTTTTCATTTTTTCTGAGATGCTTTCAGGTTCTTTCTCTGTCTTTGGTTTTGGAAAGTTTATGATATGTCTTGATGATTTTCTTTTTGGGTCTGTACTACCTGTAGTTCATTGAACTTCTTGAATGCATATCTTCTCGTCTTTCATCATATTAGGGAAGTTCTCTTCCAATAAATCTTTGACCGTTTTCTCTGCGGTTTTGTTTGTCTGTTCCTGTCCTGGAATTCTGATCACACCTAAGTTATTCTTATTCATGATATTTCACATCAATCTTGGGTTTTCTTAATTTTTTTTTTTGTTCTTTTTTTTTTTTTTTGATTGTTCCCTAACAACATAGTATTGAGAGATTTGTCTTCAATTTCACTAATTCTGACTTCCATTGATTCAGTTCTATTTCTTTTCTCTTTTTTCACGTGTTATCTATTTGTGAAATCTTAGTATTAATCTTCTGGATTTCTATTTGCTCTTTTTTGTATGGTTTCTAGTTTTCATTTTTTTTTTCTGTTTGTTCTTATATTATTTTCCTGAATTACTCTATAGTTTTGCTGTGTTTTCCTTGATCTGTCCTCAATCCATTGAAGGTACCTAAATATAATTATTTTGAATTCCTTACCAGGTTCCACTGCCATTTCTTCCCCATGGAGGTTTTCTGGCTCTGTATCTTGGTCCCTTGTTTCTATTACTTTATCTTGTTTCTTTGTGTGAACTTGCATTGTCAGTTGTCTCTGAGACATTGTGATATTATTGTATTTATATTTAATTGGTAGGTAGGTAGTTTTGTTTTATTTATTTATTTATTTTTTGCTTTATTTTGTTTTGATATATCTGAGCATGTGGGATTGGTGTGCTACTCTTTTAGCTAGTTTGACAGCACTTAGGCACTCCCTACCTGTCTCCTGATGGGTATGATAGAGGATGAAAATATGTGCACACTTCTCTGTTTGCTGTTTGTGTACAGCAGTTGAAAGCTGGTTGGACTGGTATTGGCTGCTCTCTATCATTATCAGTTGGTGTAGAAGCAGGTAACAGTTCTTTCCCAGTAGTGTGGTGGTAGAATGTAGAGATGTGATTGGTAATATGGGCATGGTTGCTGTCTCCAGCCAGGTGAGACAAAATAAATAAACAAATAAAAACACCCCCCCCCCAGAAAAATTGAAAAAGAACACATGCAAAAAGAAATACAAGGGATGGGATAACATGAAAAAAGAAGAAACTAAAGAAAAAAGGGAACAAGAAACAGGACAAATAACAAGAACCAAGGAAGGGAAAGAAAAGAAAAGAAAAAAAAAAGGACAGAAAAAAAAGAGAATTGAAAACAATAAGAAAGGAAACTAGAGTAGGCAGGGTTCCTGCTGGCCAAACCGGCAGCAGAAAACTGTGTACCTGATTCTTTAAGGAGTTCTTGCCAGCCCAAAAGACAGGTGGGGGAAGGGCGCTGGTCACAGAAGGAATTCCTTATATGTATATGGGGGCAAAGCTCCTAGACCCAAGGAAGTTCCTGCCCAAACAGCAGCTGGGACTACAATACCCAGTTCCAGAATCCTGCTGGCCCAAAAGACACGTGGGAGCTGGGTGTCTCTTCCCAGAACTAGTTTCTCTCTACCTGAAGGGCAGATGGAAGCAGGGCACCTTATCCCACACTGAGTTCCTTCTGGCCCATAAGATGTCTGAAGGCAGAGTGCCTGGACTCAGAAGTTCCTGTCAGCCCAAAGGATGGCTGGAAGCAAAGTGCCTGGTTCCAGAATGGGTTCTTACCAGTCTCAAAAGCATCTTGGGGCAAGGTGTCTGGTGCCAACCCAGAAGGTAGCTGGAGCTAAGTCACTTGATCCCAGAAAAAGTTCCTACAGTCCCAAAAGGCAGTAGGGTATAGGGTGCCTGGTCCCAGAATAAATTTCCTGTTGGCCCAACAGAAGACTGGAAGAAGAGAGCCTGATCCCAGGACTAGTTCCTGCCTACCCAGAAGACAGCTTAGGGCAGGGCACCTGATCTCAGACAGAATTCTTGCTGTTCCAGAAGACATCTGGGGACAGGATGCCTGGACCCGTAAAAAGTTCCTGCTGGCCCAAAAGCCAGCTGGGAGCAAGATGCCTGATTCAGAGTTCTTGCCAGTCCAAAAAGCAGCTGGAGGTAGGGTGTCTAGTCCCAGAAGGTCTGCCTTCTCAAAAGTTGACTGGGCCTAGGGAAACTAGTTCCAGAAGAAATTCCTTCCCCCGTAAAAGTCAAGAAAAGAAGTTCCTACTTTTTCAAAAGGCAGTTAGGAGCCGGGTTCCTGGTCTCAGAACCAGTTCCTGCTTGCCCAGAAGGCAGCTGGGGCAGGATGCCTGGTCCAGGATGAAATTTGCTGGTCCAGAGGTTGGGGGGGTATGGGAAATGGACAGACTTCTGTTCACCAGGAGGGTATGGCATGCAAGGGGTATAAGGTGAATATGACACCTTTCTCATCACTAGCCATCAATGTGTGTGCTCTTGCAGTCCTTGGCAAGTGTGGCCGTTTATCAGGTTGCTTCCCTAAACAGAACATCACTTGCAAATATTCAAAATGGCCATGGTGACAAATGACTGAACAATCCTCAGCTCCATTTGACTCCGTATTTGATGTTTTCATTCAATTTCTTCTTCTAGTCAGTATTTGATCCAGTTCTACATCCTTTCACTTGAAGCTCAGGGTTCCAGGATTATCATCCATATCTGCTTTAATTGGTTTCATGTTTCTTTGTTGTAGAGAGTTTGGGTAGCTTGTTTGCCTATTCTGCCATCTTGCTGGAAGTCAATGTTTACTTTTAATATTTCCATTTTTGATGTAAAGATGTTTTACCTTTTTTCTCCAGTTAAATATATAACATTTTCTTTGTGATTTTATTTAAATTGCCATGCTCATACATTCTTTCCTCACCTCAAGAGTTTATAAATATTCACCACTATTTTTCCGATTGCCTGAATGGTTTAGCCTTTCCAATAAATTTGGAGATTCACAAAATCTATTTATTTATTTAGTATGTTTTAAATAGACACTTAACTCCCCACCACCACCTTTTTTTTTCAAATATGACACATCAATGTTGCAATTAATCATTGACTAATTCATTTTTTTTTTTTCCTATCTGAATTGTAATGATTACAATTCTTTCATACATGCTTGGGTCTTGTGATAAGTGTTTTTAGTGCCTTTTATGTTACCACAAACCCAAAACCAAATCTACTGCTGTCAAGTCAATTCTACTCATAGTGACTCTACAGAGCAGAGTAGAACTTCCCCAGAGGGTTTCTGAAGCTGTAAATGTTTATGGAAGAGACTGGCACATCTTTCTCCTGTGGGGCTCATGGTGGGTTTGAACCACTGATCTTTAGGTTAGCAGCCCAGACCTTTCACCACTGTGCCACCAGGGATCCTTATGTTTCCACAATGTTTCCTCTTTTCTGAGCTGATCTATCTCCTTGGGAATAAGGGAAAGCTCTGATCATGCCTAGGATAAGCAGGTAAATGGAGAAGAGAGAGGAGAAGCATCTTGAACACTGATTCAGAAGCTTCAAGTATTCAGCTGCAGTATTAGGCTTGGTAGCCCATGAGCAGAGAAAAGGTTTAGGGCTCAATATTGGTTGAGATGGTAAGTGATAATTCAGAAATGATTATAGAAATCATATATATTTCCCAGTGATTTTAAAAACATATTTGGAGAGAAAGCACATACAATTCTATTTCCCTGAAGTCATAAATAACAGTATATGTGATTGTGGTTGATGGGAGAGCATGACCCAGGCTGTTATAATTTGAGTATTAAAAGTTAATATGGCTTCATTTTGCAGTATCTGTCTAGTGTTGTTTATAAAATAGGTTGTGGCAATATATTGTTACTTTCTAGCTTTTCTAAGGAGTATTGAGAATAGGGAATATTTTAGAGAAGAAAACCATTTCAGAAAAGTAAAATATTTGGACAGCTAGAAAAAAATAATTTATAAATGAAAAATAATGATTCTTAACATTAAAAATTTTCTGTGGGAATTATTCTCAAAAATCCTTCCCAAGTAACTCCAATAGCCAAAAGAGAGAGAATATGGGTCCCCAGGGATTCTGGAATTACAGGAATAGCACCCTACAGAAAACAGATTTTCTCTGAAGTGTTCTGTTTGATCTTCAAAATTTGTAGGCAAAGTATACAGTTTGTAGTGCAGCTACATTTGTCTTGATATTAAAAACAAAATAATCCAAAATGATTTGAATTACTTGATGTTGTCAGGTGTTGTTGAGTTGTTAGGTGCTGTTGAATGCAACATTGCCTGGTCCTGCCCAGCCTCACAATCCCTGCTGTTTGAGGCCATCACTGCAGCCATTGTGTCAGTCTATCAGGTTGAGGATCTTTCTCTTTTGCTGACCCTCTGCTCCACCAAGAATGATGTAACCATATACTGGTAATGGGACTGTGATGATGGACCGGTACCTCCTGACATCATGGCCAAAGCACAGGAGACAGAAGCGGGCACTGCTCACTTTGAAGGAGAATTCCAGCTGCCCTTCCTCCACAGCAGACTTGTTAGTTCTCCTGGAGTCTAGAGAATATTCAATATTCTTCACCAACAATGTAGTTCAAATGCATCAATTCTCCTTCATTCTTCTGTCCAGTTTTTCCATACATATGAGGTGACTGGAAATACCATGGCTTGGTTAAGGTTCACCTTAGTCTTCAAAGTGATAGCTTTGCTCTTTAATGCTTTACAGAGGTCTTTTGCAACAAATTTGCTCAATGCAATATGTTTATTTCTTGACTGCTGCTTCCAAGGGCACTGATTGTGAATTCAGGTAAAATGAAATCCTTGACAACTTTGATCTTTTCTCCATTTATCATAATCTTGTTTATTGGTCCAGTTGTGAGGATTTTTTTTTTTTTTTCTTTATGTTGAGGTGTAATCCACACTGAAGGCTGTGGTCTTGATTTTCAGCAGTGTCTCAAGTGCACTTCTCTTTCAGCAAACAGGGTTGTGTCATCTGCACATCGCAGGTGGTTAATGAGTCTTTCTCCAATCCTGATGCCATATTCTTCATATAGTCCAGCTTCTTGGATCATTTGCTGAGCATAAAGATTGAATAAGTATGGTAATGGGGTTACTTATTGAAATAGTTAGCAATTACTATTAGCTTATTTCTCTCCCTGTATAAGGTTAGGAAAACCTTAGCTTATCTTTTATATTTTCAGTATCATTCTACCTGTATCAATTCTACCTGCTTCATATGCTTTCTTGGATTCTATATTTTAGATTAATTATTTAACTTGCCTTTTGGACTTAACTTCATCAAAATTACTAACTACTGTTCCACACATGATTCTGTTAGGACAACGAAAAGACAAGTCATAAATTGGGAGAAAATATTTACAATCACATATCCAGCAAAGGACTTGTCTACAGAATATATTAAAAACTCTCTATACTCAGTCATAAGAAAATAAATATCCGATTTAAAAATGTGCAAAAGACTTGTCCAGATACCTCATCAAAGAAGATCTATGGATGATAAACAAATATATGAAAAGATGTTCAACATTGCTAGCCACAAGGTAAATGCAAATTAAAACCATAAGCTATCACTACACACATGTGGGGAGCTCTGGTAGCATAGTGCCTAAGGCATTTGACTGCTAACCAGAAGGCTGGTGGTTCAAACCCACCAGCCACTCCTTGGAAGGACGATGGGGCAATCTACTTCTGTAGTGATACTGCCTCGGAAACCCAAGGAGGGGTCTCTATGAGTCGGGTCCGACTCGATGGTACATAACAACAACAACAACAACACACACATGTGAATATGTTAGATTACATGACAAAGGGGAATGAAGTTTACATTTGCTAATCAACTGACCTTAATAGAGGGAGGTTATTCTGGATGTCCAGGTAGGTCCAATCTAATAACAAGGGTTTTTAAAGGGGAAAAACTGAGGCATAAGAGAACAAGAGAAAGTGAAGCATGAATAGAACTCAGCTGAGCACTGCTGGCTTTGAAGATAGAGGAACCAAGCGATGAGCCAAGTAATACAGGCATCCTCCAAGACCTGGAAAAGGTAAGGAAACAGAGTCTTCCTTAAAGCCTCCAGAAGGAATGAAACTCTGCTTGTGCCTTGATTTTACCCTAGTGAAACACGTTTTGGACTTCTGACCTACGTAACTGCAAGGTAATTTATGTTATTATAAGTCATTAATTGTCTAGTAATTTGTATAGCAATAAAAAATTAAGGCACTCTTTATCTCAATTTACCAAATGTTAACTTTTTCCATATTTATTCACCTGTGCATATGCTTTTTTTTTTTTTGCTGAGCCATTTAGACTTAAGTTACAAACATTGTGACAGGTCATCATATATAATTCAGTAGTTCTCCTAAGGACAAAGACATTCTACTATAAAACAGCTTGTCGTTATTACATCTAAAAAAATAATCATCATTATTTTCCCAATTGTTTCCCAAATGTGTTCTTTCTCCATTCCTTTTCTTTCTCTTCCCTTGATCCAATCAAGCTTCCCCATTGGTTTTGTTTATCATGTTTTGTACAGAAAGGTAAATAGCAACACATGCTTAAGTTATTTTAAATAGGTATCTATTCAGCCTGTATCATAGAGATGTTGGCTGCAGCAGAATTATTATGCTTCTAAAAGCAAGTCTAGAAGATGGACAAGCTTTAGATTCAGCAAAATTCAATGGTTGCAGCTCTACATTTTTTTACATGGGTTTCATCCTTAGTGGCCGCTTTTACGATTTTATAGTCATCTTGGTGATTCTGAAGGAAAGAGAGAGAATTGCTTACACAAACTCTCATAAGAATAAAGAAATATTTTTACTAGAAGAACCCAGGAAACCTTGCTTTGGGTCTTAACGCCCCTGAATAAATCACATGTCTAATTGTCTGTCAAAGACTGTGTACAAGAAAATCCCAAATTTGTACATCCTTAAACCATATTCTTATTGAAGTCCATGGAAGTATCCTGATTTCCTTAATTCTCCTGAGGATGGAGTCAGTTTCCCTAGCTGCATTCTTACAATTAGTGGGCAAAGTTGAAATAGAATGGGTGGGGGAGAAGAAACCCACAATGTGTCCTATATATTGTATAAGTGTTTTTCTCATGCCCATATTTGGATGAAACAAAGCCATCAGGTCAATAATGTCTAAATTACATTTTAGAAGATGAGAAAAATATTTATGCTTGTTCTGCATGCTGATGTACTATTAATTCTATTAAAATATTACATTTGCCTGTATCAAGCCAAGTAATGGCACATGAGAGTATGTGAAACATTCACTCAGTTCAGAATTCTGTAATATATTTGCAATCTACCCGGGTAGCTCTTAATGTTTTTGACAATTGAGATGTCATCTTGATAGTAATACATGTAATATAATTTTCTGCAGTAAGTACAATTTTCTGGCTGAAATATCTATCTAGAGTCATTATTGAATGATGATAAAAATGATTAGTTTGTAATAATGAGGCTCATTGCCAATTCATTGGTTTTCTTTTCCTCAAGTCATAATAAATGGGCTTAGAGACATTTACACCTGGGTCCAAATTTCATCCAGATTTCATTTTTCTCCTAAAGTTTGACTTACCTTATTTAGTGACCGAAGTTTTCCTTGCTTTTTGATTCAATGTCAAGACATAGATTTTCCATTGGGTAAGATAACAAATCAAACAAAAGTAGACTCAGAACAGCTAGCTAGGCAAACAAACCTGTCTTCACCTTCAGCACCTTCCAGAAGATTAACTACCTGTCTTATCTCTTTAGTCTGTCTACTCTCCCTTGGATATTGGCCAGCTTGAGTCTTTTAATATTCTCTTTGTCACAGTGCCCGTGGACTAGTGACAAAGGAACCTGTTCTCTAAAGATCCTTGCAAGTAATTGTGCACTCACACATACACAATAAATTTTGTATGAGACTTGATATAAGAATAGATTTAAAAGAGAAATTGTGATGGTCTTGGAGTTGTTCCAGGGAAATCATGAAAATGAAATGGAACCTTTCTCCTTGTGACTGTCAACATTTTTAGCATGGCCACCTCACCTCCCACTTACCATCTGTTCTTCACCTCACCTCCTAATTGTTCCATTCTCAATCTCATCGAGATCTTCAACCTTTCAATTCTGATAAGAAAGATCATAAATCTATGGAAATAACATTATTTACAAAGCACACCATTATCCTCTATATTAATTATGCATTCTATAAATATTTATTGTTGTTAAGTGCCATCGAGTTGGACCCGACCTATAGCGACCCCTCCTTGGGTTTCCAAGGCAGTATCACTATGGAAGTAGATTGCCCAATCTTCCTTCCGAGGAGTGGCTGGTGGGTTTGAACTGCCAGTCTTCTGGTTAGCAGTCAAGTGCCTTAGGCATTACACTACCAGAGCTCCCAAATATTTATTAGATGCTTCTATATGCAAGGCTCTGGTAAAGTGGAGATATGAAAATTAGTCATACATGAAGGTTTAATCTAAAAGTTTAGCTAGGGATGGGTTATTTCAGGCTTATAAATAAATGTTATGAGAAAGGAATATAAGCAGTTTAGATAAGTTAAAGTGAAGGTCTAAATGGGGAGATAATTGTATCTGAATTGATCCTATATAGTGTGTGCCAGTATGGGGAGACAACCCCTTATCCCTAAATAATTTTTTCCAACTTTTGTCTAATGTTTATTGTTATACCACATAATTATCACTACAAATTCTAAATTTGATCCTTAACACTTAGGTAATTTATACCTCTGGGTATGAAACAACTGGGTAAAGATTATTTAAGACCACTTTTTGTAGTCCTTCTTTCTGACTGTCAGCAAATGAAGAAAGTCTTGAAAAAATAATGCTTGAATATCACCTTCTCTGCTTGAAGAACATCTTTAACAGAGTTTGTTGCATCTCCTTTGTGCTTCCATAGCATCCTGCATATTATTTTCTATTGTAGAATGCAGAGTGTTATACTGTGGCTGTAAATTTATACACTTAGCTTCCTCATTAGACACTGAGTCCTTAAGGGCAGGGGCAGATTTGAGTCTGCTTATTTTCTCAGTGGCATAGTGCCTAAGGCACATGATTGCTAACCAGTAGGCTGGCAGTTCAAACCCACCAGTTACTCTTTGAAAGCAAGATTGGGCAATCTACTTCCGTAGTGATACCACCTGGAAAACCCAAGGAGAGGTCTCTATGAGTTGGATCCGACTCAATGGCAGTGAGTTTGGTTTCTGTTCTTTCTTTTTTTTTAATTATTATTTTTATATTCTCAGTATATACACAGTACCTGAGAAATAGTAGGCACCAACAAATGTTTGTTGAATGAAAGAGTGAAAAAAAATCAATAAATGAGTCTAACCTTCAGTTCATGTTTAGTGGAGATCATGATCTGGAAATTCATTATACAAAGACAAATGAGTAGTGCCTTTGATTTTTTTTTTTTTTTTTTTTTTTTTTTGTCAGTTATATCTGCTGCGAGGGTCTAAGACTGAAACTCTAACAAGGAACCTTCAGAAAAAAAGAGTGACCTGTTACAGGAGTTCCTGGTTGGCATAAATGACCATGGCTGTGACACCTCATGCCCAAAGAGATGTTAAGAGGGAGTTTACATTGTTCCAACTTTCCATTTGACATTATTTTTTTAAACACTTTTGGATGATAGTTTCAGATCTTTAATCTATTCAGAATATCACAGGTTGTTAATGTACCTACCCTAGGTAGGTGTGAAGTATGGTAGGTTTTTCTCTATATCTCTTTTGACTCACAGTTTTTATTTTTATCCCACTAGGACATTATAGCATAGTGGCTAAGGCACTTGACTGCTAACCAGAAGGCTAGCAGTTCAAATCCACCAGCCAATCCTCAGAAGGAAGATAGGACAATCTACTTCCATAGTGATACTGCCTCAGAAACCCAAGGAGGGGTCGTTATGAGTCAGGTCCAACTCGATGGCACATAACAACAACAACAACAGGACATTATAGAACTGGGGCTCCTTTTCTAGTTACTTTTCTAAGTTCCAAATCAACTGTTTATTATAATGTATAAAAGTACCAAAAAGATTTTTAAAATAGTACAACAAATTATATTAATCAAAAGCAAAATTCTGAGAGGTGAAGAGAAAAAAATATCATTAAACCAAATAATATATATATACTTATTTATTTAATGTGAGGATTCTGTATATAAGAAGAAAAGGAAAATATCATACTTGATATAAAATAGGAAATAAAAAATAAAACCAGGAACAGAAATGCAATGTGTTATATTCAAAGTGCTAAAACTTAAAATACTTAAAACATATTGAAAACAAATATCCTCACAACTGGACTAATAAGCAACATCACGGTGAATGGAGAAAAGACTGAACTTACCAAGGATTTCATTTTACTTAGCTCCACAATGAATGCCCATGGAAGCATCAGTCTAGAAATCAAATGTAATATTGCATTGAGCAAATCTCCTCCTACAAGAGACATTTTTAAAGTGTTAAAGAACAAAGATATGTCACTTTGAAGACTAAGGTGCACCTGACCCAAGCCATGTTATTTTCAATAACCTCGTATGCATGTGAGAGTTAGACTGTGAATAAAGAAGACTGAAGAAGAATTGATGCATTTGAATTGTAGTGTTGGTAAAGAATAACGGAAATAGCATGGGCTGCCAGAAGAACAAAGAAACCTATCTTAGAAGAAGTATAGCTAGAATGCTCCTTAAAAGTGAGAATGGCCAGACATTGTCTCTCATACTTTGGTCATATTGTCAGAAAGGATCAGTCCCTGGAGAGGGATATCATGCTTGATAAAGTTGTGGACCAGCAAAAAAGGGGAAGGCCCTCAATGAGATGGACTGACACAGTGGTTGCAATGATGGGCTCAATATAGCAGAGATGATGATGATGATGCAGGGCTCGGCAGGATTTCATTCTGTTGTACACAGGGTTGCTATGAGTCTAGAACTAACTTGATGGCGCCTAACAGCAACAGAGCAGTGAAACTTAATTTGCAAAGAGGAATCAATTATTTGCAGACATCATTTGATGAAAGCAAAACTTTAAGAAATAGAGTGTCTCTCATGACATATTCTAAAACCTCAATCTACTGCATTTTTCAACCCCTTGCAAAAGTATCAATGATTAAAATTTGATATTATCCTCCCAGATATTTTCCAATTTTTAATGGATTTACACACTCACACACACATGTATCACATATCAATTTCATATCATATCACACACACACCTATCAATTTGAGGTCTCTTTTAGAGAAAAAGAATTGTGCCCCTGAAAAATATGTGTTGTAAATCTTAACCCTTATATATGTGGATATAATGCCATCTGGGAATAAGTTTTCTTTGTTTTATTAATGAGACTATATCAGTGTGGGGTGTGTCCTACATCAATCACTTTTGACATATATAAGGAGCAATTAGGTGTAGAAAGACACCCTGGTGGAATAGTGATTAAGTGCTTGGCTCTGGTGGCGTAATGCCTAAGGCATTTGACTGCTAGCCAGAAGGCTGGCAGTTCAAACCCACCAGCTACTCCCCTAAGGGAAGGTTGGGCAATCTATTCCTGTAGTGATACCCTCGGAAACCCAAGGAGGGGTCTCTATGAGTCGGATCCAACTCAACAGCAGTGTGTTGTGTTGCATTGCGTTGCTAACTTAAAGGTTTGAGTTTGGAGCCCACAAGCCACTCTGTGGGAGAAAGATGTGGCAGTCTGGTTTTGAAAAGATTATAGCATTAGAAACCCTATCAGGGAGTTCTATGAGTTGGAATCCATTCAATGGAATAGGCTCAGTTTTGTTATTGTTGTTTATTTTAGGCTTAGAAGCAAGGGCAAATGGGGAAAGATTGATGCCAAGGAACTGAGGTACAGAAGTAGAAAAGAAACAAAGACCTTCCCCTAGAACCAACAGACAATGCCTTTCGGTAGATCTGATACCCTGAATTCAGACTTCTTGCCTAACTGTGAGAAAATACATTTCTGTTTGTAAAAGCCAAACCTGTAGCATTTCCATTACAGCAGCACTGGATAACTAAGACAAAGGTTGTGTTGTTGTTAGGTGCTGTTGAATTGTCTCTGACTCATAGCGACTCTATGTACAGCTGAACGAAACACTGACTGGTCCTGTGCCAGCTCCATGATCCCTGCTATACCTGAGCCCATTGTTTCAGCCACTGTGTCAATCCATATCGTTAAGGGCCTTCCCCTTCTTTGCTGACCCTCCATTTTACTGAGCATGATATCCTTCCCCAGGGAATGGTCCCTTTTGACAACATGACCAAAGCAGGTGAGGCAAAGTCTGACCATTCTTGATTTCAAGTAGCATTCCGGCTGCACTTCTTCCAAGACAGATTTTTTCATTCTTCTGGTGGTCCACATGGTACTTTCAGTAGTCTTTGCCAACATTGCACCTCAAAAGCATCTATTCTTCTTTGGTCTTCCTTATTCATTTCCCTGCTTTCACATGCATATGAGGCAATGGAAAATACCATGGCTTGTGCCAGGCTCACCTTAGTCTTCAAGGAGATATCTTTGCTCTTCAGCACTTGAAAGAGGTCTTTTGCAGCAGATTTGCCCAATGCTCTGGTAGCATAGTGCCTAAGGCACTTGACTGCTAACCAGAAGGCTGGCAGTTCAAAACCACCAGCCACTCCTTGGAAGGAAGATTGGGCAATCTACTTCCGTAGTGATACCACCT